>NW_024070203.1:1781349-2105227 GCF_014754425.2 Oryx dammah | reverse complement strand
TATATAGAGAGAGAGAGAGAGAGAGAGAGAGACTACTATTGGTAAAGAATCTGCCTGCCAGTGCAGGAGGTGTGGATTCAATCTCTGGGTCAGGAAGATCCCCTGGAGAAGGAGTGGCAACCCATGCCAGTATTATTGTCTAGGAAATCCCATGGACAGAGAAGCCTAGCAGGCTATATAGTCCATGAAGTTACAGAGTCAGACATGACTTAGCAACTAAACAACAAAAAGAACAAATGTATAATATAGATAACTAATGAGAACCTACTGTATGGCACAGAGAATTCAACTCAATGCTCTGTGGTGACCTAAATGGGAAGGAAATCCAAGAAAGAGGGAATATATGTAAACATATAGCTGATTCACTTTTCTGTACAGCAGAAACTAATACAACATTGTAAATAAGCTATACTCCAGTAAAATTAATAAGAACAATAAAAAATGATTAACACCTAATAAGTGTGTAAAATGTGCTTCCTGATTATTGTAGCAATAGTCTGTGGGCTATAAGAGAGTCATAGATGGAGAAAGGGGAAGGTAGGGGATGAGGGCTGGGTGGTGCTGGCCTGAGGGCAGGTGGGAAGGGACACTGCAGGCTGAAGTGACCTGGGAACTCCTCCGGGCGGTTAGAGCAGGGAGGCCCTGGGGATGTGTAAAGATGCTAGAATGCTGACCTTGCCAAATCATATCCATTTATGTTTTTGGTCTTTATGCATTAAAAGGGTCTAAGTTTACCCATCAAACCTATAAATGGAGTGAGGGCGTAGCTAATTCAGGCCTGCAAAGCAGAGGTGAGGGCAATTACCAGGGTCCCTAGTATAGACATCACACAGTCCCTGGCGACAGACAAGTGCATTTCAAACCCGGCTGAGGACGTTTTTACAGTAGGAAAATTGGTCCCTGTAAGTGCTTATGGGTGTATTTTTATGGCTTTCAATGCAATATCTTAATGCAGGTTGAGGGTGTGTATGGAATAGGAATCTAAAAAGGAAAATGACTTGCAAATATGATCTCAGTATAGTTTAGTAGGATTTAAGCTACCTTGGGATGATACTTCCTAGATCCTGGATCTGAGCATAGGAAGTCAATAAGAAAAGTGCTTTTTATCATGTAGCGTACTTTCTTCTTCTTTCTCTAAAGGTCTGGAATAAAACAATGAGAAAGAACAACTCTCTCTTCTATTTTCCACGTATCATCAAATGTACTGTTGTAGCCAACCCCCTCCTCTGATGTTTGCTGCACCCTACAGTGGGCTTTGGAATCACACCATCTCAGATAACATTCCAAATTTTGTCTTATTTCGTGGGTAAATTAGCCACTTTAAGCTTCAGTATTCTCATGAAAATAAATGACAATACTAAGTACTCTCTACTCATAGATATACAGCAAGAATGAAGTGAGACAGGTGAACTCTTAACCTCCATAAATGTTAGACTATAGCAAGTTGAGTGGCCATGAATTGCCAAGTCATCCTGTGGTCTTACATACAATGGTTAAGTGTAATGTTTCCATTGACCAGTTAAGGGATTAGTAGTTGAAACTTTTCTATACTGCTGACAAAAATATAAAACAGTGTAGCCACTTTGGGGAAGTGTAGCGGTTTCCTCTAAAATGAACATGCACTTGCCATATAAGCCACCAGTTCCACTCCTAGGCGTATCCTTAGAAAAAATGAAGAAATATGCCTTCACCAAAGATTTAGCCTCAATTTGTAGCACTTTTAGTCATATAGGCAAAAACTGGAGACAATGAAATAGCCATCAACTGCTGAGTGAATGGGCAAGCTGTGATACATCCATAAGGTCAAATACTGCTCAGCTCTAGAAAGGACCCAAATAGTGATTCACGGTAAAACCCAGTGTATCTCAGATTACTCTAACTGAAAGAATTCAGATGAAGAGACTACAACTTGGATGATTCTAGAAAGGGAAAATTTATAGAGATGAAAAAGACATCACTAGTTGTCGTGGGATAGAGTTGGGGTAGAGGTGAGGAGAGTGGAGGAGATGGCCACAGGAGATAGGATAGAACTCTTTGGGTGATAAGAATGTTCCATATTTTGACTGTGGTGTTTGGTACAAGGCTGTATACATCTGTCAAAGAATTGATAACCGTGAACTTTAAATGAGTGGGTTTTATTGCATGTAAGCTATATCTCAATTTTTAAAACTGAAGGAAACAGATATCATGGAAACCTCTGAGGACAGAGAACATTACATGAATTTGCAACCCAGAAAATCATTCTAGAAAGGAGAAACCAACAACTTGGACAGTGCACATGCCAGTGCACATGGACAGTGCACTGACTTGTTCATTTGAGTCTCTAATTAGGATCTGATGATAGTGAATTAAGTAAAAATGTGAATTCAAAAACCAAAATATCTTAGAAAACCTGCAGTTACAAATGTATTAGAATAATTTAAAAAGTCTCTTCCAAAACTTTTGTATGAGTGTTTGAGAACTATGAATTGTCCAGAAAGTTCAAGATTTATTTGAAAAATAACTTGCTGTTTAATCTTCCTCCCCCAAATACTTTTTTTCTACTACAAGAAAACTTCTACCTTTAAAGCTAGTTTTCAAGTGCCATAGTCTGATGTGGTTTATCTAAAGTGATGAAATAACACAAGCTTCCTCTTTAAAAAAAAAAAAAAAGGAAGAAAATTCAAAAGACTGCCTGAAGCATACCTTTTGTGCATTTTTTTTTCATGTTTACATATTTTATTGGACTGCCTTTACCAAGAAAGCCGTAAATCTAAGATAATATCTAAAGTGCAAGATTATATGTAAGTAGCTGTAATACTTGACATTTAACTGTGTTCTTAAAATCAGCATGCAAGAATCAAATATATTGTTGGTTAGTTGACTGTGGTTAGATGGAAGACATAAGAAATCAGACAAGCTTACATGAAGATTGGGACACTGGTTCACACTCTGTTCCCCAGCCTGATCTCTTTAGTGGGTTGATAATATGGTAAATGCAGAATTTTTCCACAATTTTTTTCTGGCCTAGCTCCTATTTTAGCTTCAGCTTGGTTAGTTCCTTGTTTCAGGAGGTTTTTTGTTGTTCCCCTGCTCTCAGAACCACCCTGCACTGACTACACAACCCTGTTAGTAATGTCATTAGTCAATAGGATGACATGTCTTCTACATTCTCATACACAACATTTTTGAAGCACCTCTACTTCCAGGGTAATGTTTAAATCAGGGTGAAAGAATGACTTTTTAAGATAATCCTATACAATGTGATAGTGTCTTCAATGCATTTTTAAACATAGTACTTCATTTCCTATTGCTAAGAATCCTCAGCATAATATAATCCTCAGTAATATTATGCTTACCGTGTCCTACAATAAGGAGACACAGAGGGTTACTCATCTAATGTTTTCTAGTCAGTAAGTGGCCAGCACACCTAGAGCTCAGTTCTTTTGATTCCTTTTTCTGCTTTTTTTTAATGTAAATTTATTTATTTTAATTGGAGGTTAATTACTTTACAATATGGTATTGGTTTTGCCATACATCAACATGAATCCGCCACAGCTATACACGTGTTCCCCATCCTGAGCCCCCTTCCTTCCTCCCTCCCCGTACCATCCCTCTGGGTCATCCCAGTGCACCAGCCCCAAGCATCCAGTATCTGCTTCTCTACCATCCTACCTGTCTATGTTAACCTTCTTGCTCTCTGATAAAATTTAAAAAATTGGACACCTGTATTTGGTTGTGCACTTGTGTTTTTCCATCCAGGTCTCTTGGGATGAGAGTCAGTGAAGGTCCAGACTGAGACGATTTTCATGACTTTTTGCATTTTTCAGTATTTTTTAATAAAAATAGTTTACGCTTTTGGCATAAGGTGTATAGAAATTACAGCTAATGCTCAGAATTCCCTTATAAAAGAAATGTCATTTGCTTTATCATAAGGCATATGGCATAGGACATACTTTCAGTTCTACATAAATTATATACTGAGTCTTCCCAAATTCCAATTTTAGGATATTTTTCCCCACCATAAATGCTTGTACCAGTCTTCAGTAATATTTTGTGTAAAATACTGGAAGTGAATTTACCCTTTAAATAATCTGCATATGTGACAGGTAATATTTTAAATATGGTTTTAAAACCATAGTGCCCTGTTTGTCCTTTTCCTGAACTCTATTTTAAAACCTCCTTCAAGTTCTTTAAGTATACTTAATATTTCATCCTGATGAAAAATATCCCTACACAAAACATATTTCTTGGCTTTAATTATGTTTATGTTTATCATTCTGATTCTGACAATGTATATAGGAATACAGTGTTTGCTTTGAAAACGTGTATTAATTGACTTCCACTGTTGTTTATTGGCATTAATGTTTTCTAAAACACATCAAACTGTTTTCTACTTACATGAAAGATGATACATCTTCAAATTACTAGATTTTTGACTTCTTTCTTTGAGCTATTGGTTATTGTTATTGCTTATTTTTTACTTTTTTATTAAGATGTAATTTACATACAATGAAATGCACAGATCTGAAGTTTTTGGCTTGATGAATAATGCCATTTGTTTTCATTTCTGTCACCACATCTCAAAACAGGATATCAAACATCCCCATCACTCGATCCACCCACCCCACCCAGCAGCAACTTCCTTCTTATTCTTGACACATGGAGGACTTTTTACCTCTTCCTTATAAAAATTGAATCACATAGTCAGAAATGCTATGTCTGGCTTCTTTGTTCAACAAAATATTTTTGAGTTTCATCCATACTGTTGCATATAACAGGAGTACATTTCTTTATATGAATATACCAAAATTCTTGTCAATAAATTCTTCTGTTGATGGGTTGTTTCCACTTTTAGGCTCTGAATATTCTTGTACAAGTTATTTTGGAGACATATGTTTCATTTCTCTTGAGTAGTAGACTGGGTTGCTTGTTTATTGATTTATAATAATATGTATTCTGGATACAAGCCCTGTATATATACATATAATTAGTATATAAGGAAGATTTATAAAATAAATATTTTCTCTCAGTTTGTGACTAGATATTTTTAACTTTAATGTGATCTTTGGGGAGACAATTTTTTAATATTAATGAGTCATATATTAAAATTTTTATCATTGGTGAAAGATCAGTAATTTTTAATTATTTAGTGTCAAAACCTATAATACTTTTCCAAAGTAAAAATGTCATTTTAAGTCATTGTTGTTTGTTGTTGTTTGGTTGCTAGGTCATGTCTGACTCTTTTGTGACCCCATAGACTTCAGGCTCCTTTGTCCATAGGATTACCCAGACATGAATACTGGAGGGTGTTGCCATTTCCTTCTCCAGGGGATTTTCCTGACCCAGAGATCGAACCCGCATTTCCTGCCTTGCAGGCAGATTCTTTACCACTGAGCACCAGGAAGACAATCTTCCTGATGGCATATTTTGGGGTAAATGTGCTACTTAGTTTTATACATAAGACAAAAATTAGAAAAATTTTCACTCAGATAATTGGAACTTTAGAGAAGATGTCTGATTGTAACTTGAAATTTCTCTATGGGTAAATATACATACATACATATATATATATATATATATATATATACACACACACAGTAAATTTGTCTGAAAAATAAATGTGTAAAATGTATGTATGAAAAGTATAAATTTTAAAGGTTTGTGGTATTTTTTCTCTTATATTAGTGTGACAAATATTCTTACCTATTGCAGTAAGTACATTTTTATTTCCCATATATCTTACTTAGGAATTACAAAGAAGTACCTTAGGATTTCCTTGCTTTTTAAAATTATTTCTCTTAAACTTTACATAAGTATATTGATGGCTTTTGTTTACTGTGATGACTACTCCATTTCTTCTAAGGGATTCTTGCCCACAGTAGGAGATATAATGGCTATCTGAATTGAATTATCTCATTCCTGTCCATTTCACTTCATTGACTGCTAACATGTCAACGTCCACTCTTGCCATCTCCTCTTTGACCCCTTCCAAATTACCTTGCCCTATAGTCAACAAAAGAGTCTGAGATGCAGCACTTGGGTGTAATCTCAAAAATGATGGAATCATCTCTGTTCCTTTCCAAGGCAAACCATTCAGTATCACAGTAATCCAAGTCTATGCCGCAACCACCAATGCTGAAAAGATTGTTGAAGTATTCTATGAGGACCTACAAGATCTTCTAGAAATAACACCCAAGAAAGATATCCTTTTCCTTTTCATCATAGGGGACTGGAGTGCAAAAATAAGAAGTCAAGGGATATCTGGAGTAACAGGCAAGTTTGTCTTTGGAGTACAAAATGAAGCAGGGCAAAGGCTAACAGAGTTTTGCCAAGAGAATGCACAGGTCATAGCAAACACCCTCTTCCAACAAAATAAGAGATGACTCTACAAATGGGCATCACCAGATGGTCAATACTGAAATCATATTGATTATACTCTTTGCAGTCAAAGACAGAGAAGTTCTATACAGTCAGCAAAAACAAGACTGGGAGCCAACTCTGGCTCAGATCATGAACTTCTTATTGTCAAATTCACACTGAAATTGAAGAAAATAGGGAAAACCACTAGGTCACTCAGCTATGACCTAAGTCAAATCCCTTATGATTATACAGTGGAAGTGAAAAATAGATTCAAGGGATTAGATCTGATTGACAGAGTGCTGGAAGAGCTATGGATGGAGGTTCATAACATTGTATAGGAGACAGTGATCAAAACCATTCCCATGAAAAAGAAATGCAAAAAGGCAAAAGGGTTGTCTGAGGAGGCCTTACAAATAGATGATAAAAGAAGTAAAAGACAAAGGAGAAAAGGAAAGATATACCCATTTGAACATTTGGATGCAGAATTCCAAAGAATAGTAAGGAGTGATAAGAAAGACGTCCTAAGTCATCAATGCAAAGAAATAGAGGAAAACAAAAGAATGGAAAAGATTAGCGATCTCTTTAAGAAAATTAGAGACACCAAGGAAACATTTCATGCAAACAAGGGCTCAATAAAGGACATAAATGGTAAGGACCTAACAGAAGCAGAAGATATTAAGAAAACGTGGCAAGAATACACAAAAGAAATATACAAAAAAGATCTTCATGACTCAGATAACCACACTGATGTGATCACTCACCTAGAGCCAGATATGCTGGAGTGTGAAGTCAAGTGGGTCTTAGGAAGTATCCCTACGAACAAAGCTAGTGGAGGTGGTGGAATTCCAGTTGAGCAGTTTCAAATCCTGAAAGATGATGCTGTGAAAGTGCTGCACTCAATATGCCAGCAGATTTGGAAAACTCAGCACTGGCCACAGGACTGGAAAAGGCCAGTTTTCATTCCAATCCCAAAGAAAGGCAGTGCCAAAGAATGTGCCAACTACTTCACAATTGCACTCATTTCACATCCTAGAAAAGTAATGCTCAAAATTCTCCATGCTAGGCTCCAGCAGTACATGAAAAGAGAATTGCCAGATGTTCCACCTAGATTTAGAAAAGGCAGAGGAACCAGAGATCAATTTGCCAATATCCATTGGAACAGTAAAAGCAAGAGATTTATAGAAATCTATAAATAGAGAAAGCAAGACAATTCCAGAAAAAAAAAGACATCTACTACTTCTTCTTTGACTATTCTAAAGCCTTTGACTGTGGGGATCATAACTAACTGTGGAAAATTTTTAAAGAGATTAGAATACCAGACAAACTTACCTACCTCCTGAGAAACCTGTATGCAGTTCAAGAAGCAACAGAACCAAATATGGAAAAACAGACTGGTCCCAAATTGAGAAAGGAGTACAAAAAGTCTATATATTGTCACTGTGCTTATTTAACTTACATACAGAGTACATCATGTGAAATGCTGGGATGGATGAAGCACAAGCTGGAATCAAGATTGCTGGGAGGAACATCAATAACCTCAGATATGTAGATGACACCACCCTTATGGCAGAAAGTGAAGAGGAACTAAAGAGCCTCTTGCTGAGGTGAAATAGTAAAGTGACAAAGGTGGCTTAAAGCTCAACTTTCAAAAAACGAAGATCATGGCATCCAGTCCCATCACTTTGTGGCAAATAGATGGGAAAACAATGGAAATAGTGTCAGACTTTGTTTTCTTGGACTCCAAAATCCCTGCAGATGTCACCATGAAATTAAAAGACTCTTGCTCCTTGGAATAAAAGCTATGACAACATTGACAGCATAAAAAAAAAAAAAAAACTGAGACATTATTTTGCCTACAAAAATTCATATAGTCCAAAGCTATGGTTTTTCCAGTAGTCATGTATAAAAATGAGAGCTGGTCCATAAAAAAGGCTGATCACCAGAGAATTTGTGATTTTGAACTGTGGTATTGGAGAAGACTCTTGAGAGTCCCTTGTACAGGAAGAAAATCAAACCAGTCAATCCTAAAGGAAATCAATCCTAAATATTCATTAGGAGGACTGATGTTGACGGTGAAGCTCCAACACTTTGGCCAACTGATGTGAAGTGACTCACTGGAAAAGGCCCTGATGCTGGGAAAGATTGAATGCAGGATGAGAATGGGATGATAGAGGATGAGATGGTTGGATGGCATCACCAACTCGATGGACTTGAGTTTGAGCAAGCTCTGGGAGATGGTAAAGGAGGGAAAGCTGGTGTGCTGCAGTCTATGGGTTCACAAAGAGTCGGTCATCACTGAGGGACTGGAAAACAGAAATTGATTACTACCTGCATAAAAAGCTATCCAACCAACATACAAAATCTTTAAGCTTTGTCCAAAGAATTGCTAGTTTAGGCAAAATCTGTCCCTTTGATGATCTGATATTGATGCTTAATTATAAAATAAAATAATTTATTATATAAATTTTGGTGTCATCTCTCAGTGAAAGTAATATATAAGAATAGAGAAAAATATGTACTCTTAATCTGTACTGTCTTACTTGGAAAATGATCTTTCTGAGAGTTGGGTGATATGTTTGTTCCATGGACCAGAATGTAAGGCCTTTGCCTATGTTCAGGTAGACACAGTAAAGCTTTTAGACTAAGAAGTGGCCACGTCAAAATATTCTCCCTGAAGTTTAGTGCAGTTTCTGTTCTTCTGTGTCACCTGGAACAATTTACCAAGCATTGATTCTATCCTGTGGAGAATTCTTATTTTTCTCATGTTGCAGTTATCAAGGATCACATCATCACCTCCCAAACTATTTTATTCCTTGGAAAATGCTACATATTATGCTTCTGTGTTTAGAGAACAGTGAACACTAACATTTTGAAGAGTCTGAAAATTTATGCAGTAAGAAAACCTCCTCAACCTGTCTAAATTAAGGTTCTCCTCATTTATTTTATTTGATCATTAAATCATTTCCTTTCTGTGTTTAACAGTTCCTAGGGAGGGTTTCCCTGAAACAAAACATTCTTTCTGAAATGCTAATTTTGTATAATATGTCAACATTAGAAAGATGTCATTATCATCATTATTCTTCTTTTATATATATTTTATATTGTGTTTACATATTCATATATTAGATGCCAGGTATGCTCTTTAAGACTTATTAGAGTTTTCTAATTGAAGGAAAATTTAATTTTCCTGATGGGATAACATTTTAACCTTTTTCTATTATTCTTTTTTGCTTTTCTCAAATATATTTCAACATAAAACATTAGTAAAATGTAGACTGAAACTTTTAAGTAAGAAAAAAATGCGGTTATAAACATGCTTACCATGCCAACAGAGTTGTTATGATAAGCTTTAAGCTTTTCTCTTAGCTTGCTTATGACCCTGACCAAAGGAAATTATGACAATTATTTGTAGTGAACAAGAAATGACATTTTTTGAGTGCTAAATTTGAAAAGAAATAGTGTAGAATGAAGGTAGGGGTTTATAGGAAGGACTCAGACTGAAATAACAGCAAAGGCAGAAACCAACTTCATACAACTATTTCTTGTATTGACGTGTCTTAAGAACTGACGCTGTAACATTAAAACGTAGTTCAAGAAAAGTCATTTTATGAGAGACTATGATAACGTGCGGAGAAGACAATGGCAACCCACTCCAATATTCTTGCCTCGAGAATCTAAAGGACAGGGAGCCTGATGGGCTGCCGTCTATGGGGTCGCACAGAGTCGGACACGACCGAAACGACTTAGCAGCATGATATGTGGCCCGAGTTATGGAGGGCTTTTGTGGCTTAGCTTCATATAAGGAAGGACTCCATCCAGTGCAGTCACTGAATTGCTCCTTCATCAGCAATTGCCTGCCTGGATGCATTGGAATCACCCAGAGAAGCTAATCACTTGCCAATCTCTGGACCCAAACCGCACCTCTTCAGGTCTGGACTAAGACCCAAAGAATTCGTTTCTTTAAAAACCTCTTTGGATGGCTCTGTGACCATGTTTTGGAAGCCTTGCCCTGATAATTTCCCCTAAATATCACTTCTGTCAGTTGGCCTTTCTCTAGGTCCTGGATATTAGAGGAGCGTCATAAAATTTGAGTTTATATTCCTTCCTGTGGACCTAGAGTGAAAATATTGCACAAAAATTGGAGCCAGCTTTTAAGAGAATTGTTAACCAAAGGAATTGCAGCTAGAGTGGGCCAGTTCCCCGAGCTAGTGCCTTAGGAGGCATAATTGAGGGGCTGAAGAGAAAGAAGCAAAGATTTGTGTAGCTGATTCACTTTGCCATGTTGAAACTAACACAAGATTGTAAAGCATCTATACTTCAATATTTTTTTTTTTAAGTATCTTAGTTCTTGAGGCTGATGACTGAAAGGTCATCTTTAAAATTTTGAAAGGATTCATAAAACAAAGATGATATATTTTTCAAACTCTTTCTTCTTGATGAGTGATCACTTTTCTATTTCCATGATTTTTAAAATATAAAAGGACTTTGCTTTTGGAAAAAGAAAGAAAGTAGCAAAGAGATTTAATTCGACTACATGGAGAGACGTCTCTGTGCCTTTATCTTTGCCTACAGCAGGAGCATGAGAGCCACAGAGGAAATCAGCAACTTGGATGGAAGGTGTGTTGAATTTAAGTCTTGGCGTTTAAGAACCTCTCATGTTTTTCTTTACTCATGATATGTGCACAGGAGGTGTATTCCAAGGAAACTCTAGGAAAGACTAGCTGGAACTTTGGAAATGATAGCTAAAAAGCAACCTGAACATTACTTATATGTTATAATGGGATTATAATTATTTTATGACCTTGGAGAACTGATGTGACAGTGTATATATACATTAAAAATAAAATAGACTACAGTTTTATTCTTCAAAATGAATATAAACTTTATATTTAAACATTTGGTAGGGGGAAGAGGCAGCCTCTATTCCACTATTAGCCTAGATTCCTACACTTAATCTTGTTGTTTCTGTACTTGAAGATAATGTTTTATATTAAAATAGGAATTTAAGCAATTTCACATAATTAAAATAGTATACTAACAGAGCTCAGTTGTGGAATGAATCCTGTTGCAATGTACACACTAGGCTTTTATAAATGCCTTGTCATGTAATCACTTAACTTGCCCACCATACAGAGTTGTGAGGATCACATGAGTTCATGCATATAGGTGCTTAAAAGGGTCTGTGTGATCAATGCTCAGTAAACGTGAGTTGGTAATTTCCTGCTGCTCTTGAAGAGCAAGCTGACTTGCTTTCAGGTTATGGTACAGCACGCAGCATGGTGCTTGGCACGGAGCAGCTGTCCTGTGTTTGTTCATTGATCACAAAGATGTCATGGTCATCGGAGCTTGCCAGTCAGGTCCCTGGAACACACTTTCGTTTCATGTCCTATTTCTAAAACATGCATTTCCTGAATGTCTTTCCAGCTGTTAACAAAATTTTTTCTCCATACATAAGGATTTGTTTCTTAGAAGATGCCAGTGAAGGATTAATGGAAGTCTTTAGCCTGGAAGGCTTCCTAGAGTTCAGTGCATTTGAGTGGGCTTAAAGCTCAACATTCAGAAAATGAAGATCATGGCATCCGGTCCCATCACTTCATGGGAAATAGATGGGGAAACAGTGGAAACAGTGTCAGACTTCATTTTTGGGGGCTCCAGAATCACTGCAGATGGTGACTGCAGCCATGAAATTAAAAGACGCTTACTCCTTGGAAGAAAAGTTATGACCAACCTAGATAGCATATTCAAAAGCAGAGACATTACTTTGCCGACTAAGGTCTGTTTAATCAAGGCTATGGTTTTTCCAGTAGTCATGTATGGATGTGAGAGTTGGACTGTGAAGAAGGCTGACCACCGAAGAATTGATGCTTCTGAACTGTGGTGTTGGAGAAGACTCTTGAGAGTCCCTTGGACTGCAAGGAGATCCAACCAGTCCATTCTTGGAAGGAATGTTGCCAAGGCTGAAACTCCAGTACTTTGGCCAACTCATGCAAAGAGTTGACTCATTGGAAAAGACTCTGATGCTGGGAGGGATTGGGGGCAGGAGAAGGGGACGACAGAGGATGAGATGGCTGGATGGCATCACTGATTTGATGGACGTGTCTGAGTGAACTCCGGGAGATGGTGATGGACAGGGAGGCCTGGCGTGCTGTGATTCATGGGGTCGCAAACAGTCGGACATGACTGAGCGACTGAACTGAACTGAACTGAGCTGAATTTTGTAAGAACTAAAAATGAATGGAGAGGGAAAAGGAGGCAGATCATTTTAAGCAAGAAATGTGGCATATGAACTGGAGATGCAAGCGACAGAAGGATGTTCTGAAATATTGAGATGGATGCACCAAACTTGAGAAATAGACTCTGTTAGGAGTTAAGAGGAAGAGATTAGTGAATGAGGATGTGTGTAGGTGGGACCCTGGAACTAGGCAGTGGTGTGTGTATTTGACGTGATCGGGGATGGAAGCCTTTCGTGGAATCTGAGGGCAAGAGAAGATGGCGCTGGAGGAAGATCAACTCAAGCAGTTCACTCC
This sequence comes from Oryx dammah, assembly GCF_014754425.2. Taxonomy (NCBI): domain Eukaryota; kingdom Metazoa; phylum Chordata; class Mammalia; order Artiodactyla; family Bovidae; genus Oryx; species Oryx dammah. The sequence continues at coordinate 2,092,358 of NW_024070203.1, read as the reverse complement.
AGAAAGAACATGGCTTTGGAAGCAGTGGGCTAATGCCTTACTGGCCATTAGAGAAAGTAAGAGGCCACAGGGCACCAAGAATGTGGACATCAGTAACACGAGGGTTTAACTGACTACCAGGCAGACTTTGGGAGGTGTTTCAGTGTGTGTTGTGGGGGGTGGGGACACTGAGTTTAGTACTTTAGTCTGATCTGGCTCAGTCATTAGGAAGGTTTTCAGGTAGACAGATTTCAAACCTGATAGGTAGTGGAAATTGAATTCTGGAAATGATAGTTCAGGGATCATCTGCCCCTCGGAAGCCACAAGAATGACGCTCTTATTTAGTCAAAAGTGCTCAGAGAGTGTCTACCCTTGTAAATGAGGAGCCAGCAGTCCTAGTCGGTGGATTACTTTTCCAAATCATGAAACAAATCTTATTTGTTTAAGTATCTGTACATATTTTCATCAGTTTGATTGAAGGGGAGGGAAAAATGATTTACAAGTTTTTTTGATATTCTCATTCTGAATATCAAAAATATTTAGACCAAGAAGCAATCATATTCAGGTATTAAAGTTTCTATTGATGTGTCCAAATGATTTGGATTCATCTTTTTGTCATATTTCGGGGTAAAAAAAAAAAGCATCATGGCCTCTTGAAAAAATAAAGAAATCTTCATTTACAATAGGAAAGGAATAGTGTATATTTACTATTGAACGCTTTCATATTTATATGAAAATTTATATATATAGTCCATGGGCAATGTCTTTTCATATCTGATTGACTCCAGTTTCTCTCTAACTTTCCAGCCAGGTGAATCAGATGAGAAATTAGTAATAATTAATTGAAAACAATACCTGAAATATTTCATTAATGCTTTTCCAAGTTCCAATTCTCCATTTTATCTATTTAAAATCCACTTAAATCCCACCAAGGAACAATATGGACCTCTTAGTAGATATTTATTTAGCTATCTGTCTTCCCATGAGCAAGGAGAAGGAATACTTGTGGAGAAAAGGCACACGTAGAACAATCCTAAAATCGTTATTTAAAGAGCTATGGCTTTGTGATACACATAAAAAGCAGGAAAATCATTAGTTGTAAAGAAGCTCTGGCAATAATCCTTACAAATACCATTCATCCCTCCTTGCTACCGAATTGAATTTTTTTATCCTGGACATTAAACTGTAGATAAGCATTATCAGACAGCTCTCTATTCTTCTACGATCCTGAAATGTCACAAGAGGACGTGAGGTGCTTAAAGCTTGAAATACTCAATTACAATCTTGTGTCTCATGCTAACACTTGAATGACAATGGAATAATTTATTTGATCAAAACAAAGCACTTCACAGATAGTGTGTAGTTTTTGAAATGAGTTGTGCTTCTGAGAAGAAATGATAATACAAGTAAACATGTAACTTGGGTCACACCAAGGGCCACCTATGACCTGTAAGCAGATGGCATGCTAAAGGCATGTGGGATACTCAGCTCAGCTCCTGGCCCAAGGCAGACACTCCGAAATGTGAGCTGATATCACTCACTGTCCTCTTCCTGTTCTGTTATTGTAGAGTTTTTGTATCTGAATAGGTTTACATTTCTTGAAATTCATCTTGTTTTCCTGAATTGCATTTTTCATTAATGAAGACAGTTTTACCTACTTGACTGTCTGTGCTACTGTTTCCTTGTAACTTGGTATTATTGCTGACCCAACAGTCTCTCTCGTCTCAATCATTCAATCGTGTGACCCTTTGTTTAGGTGGAGAGACCACCCTCAGCCAGGCGTGAGACAGAGCCACAGTTCAGAGTAAGGATCCCAGATTGGGCTGTAAGGCCCAGGAGCTGGCTGTGAATGGCACTGTGTGGGCATGTGTACTCAGTTGCTCAGTCGTGTCTGACTCTTTAGGACCCCAAGGACTGTCCCCCTCCAGGCTCTTCTGTCCATGGGATTATCCCAGCAGGGATGCTGGAGCGGGTTGCCATTTCCTCCTGCAAGGAGATCTTCCTGATCCATGGATCAGACCAGGGTGAGGTCCTATTTATGAGTGGAATTGAAGTACTATCAACTATCAACAATTTCCCCTTTAAGATAACCATATGTCAATGAATGAGTGTTTGCTCAGTCATGTCCGACTCTTTTTGACCCCATGGACTGTTGGGGTTCTCTGTCCATGGGATTCTCCAGGCAAGAATACTGGAGTGGGTTGCCATTTCCTTCTCCAAACCGTATGCTGGTTCCAAGATCATTCCTCAATACTACCATTCTCCTTCACTTTAGATCAATATGCTTCCTTTCGTTGTTGTTCAGTCACTCAGTTGTGTCCGACTCTTTGCCACCCTACAGACTGCAGCACACCAGCCTTCCTTGTCCTTCACCATCTCCGGGAGCTTGCTCAAACCCATGTCCATTGAGTCAGTGATGCCATCCAACCATCTCATCCTCTGCCACGCCCTTCTCCATCCATTAACTTCTCCCTTTGCCAGGGGGAGTTCATCAGCTGGAATTGTGCCTATAGATATAAAAAAATTAAAACCTTCCACATGACTCTTTTCTCAACCTACCTTACCTCACTATTTTCACATTGCTCTTTCCCCTCAACCCCCTGCGTTTCCACTGAAGTCTCCCCACCCCCTACTTTCAGTCTTGGAGGGTCCAGAAGGTGGCTCAGGCCTCCCTTGCCTCATTGGTGCCTCTGCTGCCTTGATTCTAGGATTGTTTCTTCTGGCTGGAAATACCTTACCTCTTACTAGATAAGATTTTTTTCCCCTCTATTGAATGCACACAAGTTATTCTCTCTTGCAGGTTTAGTGAAAGAAATTTTCTCGTAATCTTCCTTTTTTCTAAAGTTATGTTCTATCTTGCAGGCAGCAGGTGGCTTCTGGTGAATGCACACAGATTAATAAGTAGAAAAATGTCAGCAGGATGGTGTGTGGGGAATGGTAGCAGATATAAATCCATAGGTCTATGTAACACTTCAAGAATGGCAAATGGAGACAGGAACTGATTGTATTAATAGGAAATATTAGCTTGGGTAAAAGGTTAATTGGGCATATTGCTGCCATGTTGGAAACAATATTAGGGCCTTAGAGAACCAAACCTGTTAGCATCCTGGAGACATGAGAGGTGATAAACAGGCAGATTTGAATGGTCCAGAAGACCAAGAGCTTGATTTCTTATGTATTATTTTCCTTCTTATAAGTTCTTTGAGAAAATTGTTTTTCCTAACTTTAAAATCACCCATTAATCTCTGTAGCAAATCGATATCTTATTATCACCTTTATTTTAGAATCCTATACTTTTTAGTCTGGTTTTGTGAATAAATTCCTGGCATAGTTAAGGGAGATTTAACTGCCCTCACCACTTACTGTGGAAACTGGCCAGCTGGGTTCCCTTTTCTTACAATTAAGAGCCTAACTTACCTGTCCTCATTGTCTTTTTTGAAATAAAGGTCACTCTTATGTAGCTTCTGAGCATTCTCTGAATGTACATCAGAGGTAGAACATACCCTGATCATCTGTGATTAGTACATCTGGCTTTTCAAAATAGTGACATCCACTTTTCCCGTCTGGTGTAGAATTGTCACTGTTTCATCTTCATCTTAGGGGTAGCAGTCATCACACTTATCGGGTCACTGCTAAGTAGACATAAATATGCAACTTTAAAAAATCATTTTGTAAAATAATATTTTCAAATTTTCCTCTTTCAGTATTAGTAAATGGAAATGAAAAGATCACTTTTGAAGACCTCCTTTGAAAAATATTTTTGAAGAGATTTTTATCAACCAAATTATATTTGTCTTGCAAGTAATTTAAAAAAATTTTTCCCTTTCTTGACTCTTTTTCTTTTTTTTTTTTAATTCATTTTTTATTTTACTTTACAATTCTGTATTGGTTTTGCCATACATTGACATGAATCCACCACGGGTGTACATGCGTTCTCAAACATGAACCCCCCTCCCACTCCCCTCCCCACAACATCTCTCTGGGTCATCCCTGCGTACCAGCCCCAAGTGTGCCATATCCTGCATCGGACATAGACTGGCAATTCGATTCTTACATGATATTATATATGTTTCAATGCCATTCTCCCAAATCATCTCACCCTCTCCCTCTTCCACTGAGTCCAAAAGTCCGCTATACACATCTGTGTCTTTTTTGCTGTCCTGCATACAGGGTCATCATTGCCATCTTTCTAAATTCCATATATATGCGTTAGTATACTGTATTGGTGTTTTTCTTTCTGGCTTACTTCACTCTGTATAATCGGCTCCAGTTTCATCCATCTCATCAGAACTGATTCAAATGTATTCTTTTTAATGGCTGAGTAATACTCCATTGTTGTTTTTCTCTATATACAGTATGACCTGCCTTGAGTTTTACATTCCCAATGGTCTCAAGGTCACTCCGCATTTCTAATTTAGCCATCCTGACACCTGCTGTCGCCATTGTTCTGCGGGTATATTTGGAGAATATGGTCTTGGAATACTAATGTTTCAAGAACACTCAGCTATGTGAGATATCTGAATAGTTTCACTAATATGCCTATATCATGAAATCAGTTATATTGAAACATATCTGAGGATACTGGACTCTGTAGCTTCATGATTGATTTGTATTAATTTTCATTCATCTTTTGAGTGTTAATGTCAGAGGGCATCTCTGAATGATGGAAAAGACATTACCTTTGGTCCCAAACAAAATTTGATACACATCTTGGCTTCTCAAAATATTAACATTTGCCAGTTATCATTGGAAAATAAATTTAATCTCTTAGAGTTGTAGTTATTTAATCTGTCAAATAGGACAATCAGATCTCCTTGCAGAGCATTGTGAAGATCAAATAGGATATTAACTGAATATCCCTGGACATTTCAAAATAGATGACAATAAACAGAAGTTGTTACTTTCCTACACTTTTTAGAAAAATCAATAGAAAGGGGGATTAATTTTCTATCTTTACTATTAAGGAATTACCTCATATACAATTACTTTAAAGTTTTATTTGATAAAAGAGCAGGATCCTAGATGTTAAATAGTGTCTCATTGTTTTGAAGCAACAGTGTGACACTAAAGAGTCTTTTCCACAAAATTAATCATTTTTTTCTTGTTTAGAAAGAGAATGAGCCTTATTCATGTCATATAAAAACAAATATAGTAGATTATTCAAATCATAAAATTTGTTGGTCATACATTAATTTATATTTTGCAGATATTTTATATAAATATGCTGTAATCGTGCAAAAAAGTATTACCTATATCTATTGTAAATAACTGTGTTTTAGCATGTTAGTTACTCAAGCTGGAAATATACAGCATTTTGTCTGATTCATTTCACAAATATGTAGTGAGTGACTATGATGTTCTATGTGACCATGCCCTGTTCTAGGCTCTGGGCCTTTGCCAGTGAACCAAACAGAGACCTTTCCTCTTGAGCAGCTGGTATTTCAAGCTGGGTTGAAGAGGAGAGGCAGATTTACAATGGGAACCACTCCAGTATTCTTGCCTGGAGAATCCCAAGGACAGAGGAGTCTGGCAGGATACAGCCCATGGAGTCGCAAAGTTGGACACGACTTAGTGCCTAAACCACCAGCACCACCAGAGCAAGATGAGGCAAAGGACACTGGAAGTCTGGTGGGGGCAGACTGTAGCAGTACGGAGGAAAGGTGTGTAGGAACCACCAAACACTGACGCTTGAGCCAAGACTGCAAAGAGGGGAGGGGTTAGTCCGATACACATCAGGGAGGGAATCTTTGGTACAAAGGTCCAGGTGTGTCTGAGAACCAGCAGCAAGGTCACTGCAGCTGGGGTAGCATGAGTGGGGTATGGGTGCTGGGGAGGAGATAGTAGGAGAACACTGGGAATTATGTGAGGCCCGATGACATTCCAAGCACTCCTGCATTTTTGTGGGTAAACTGTGGCACCGTTGCAGGATTCGGAGCAGAGAAGTCATGATTGATTTATCTTTCCAAAGGGTCTCTGCCAGCAGCCAGTGAGAAGTCTAATTCAGGAATCCAGTGAAAAGTAGCGGTGAGCCCATCGGGGTAGCCGCAGGGGAAGGAGGAGAAATGGGTAGATGCTGCACCTATTTGAAAGGAGAATCACATCTGATGGAATGGACACAGGTGTGAGAGAAGTGAGGCACTGAGACTAAAGCTTTTGGCCTGAACAGCTAGAGAAACCGTTTACAACCAGCCAAGACGGTGCTGGCCCTGGAGGGTCAGGTGGCTAAGAAAAGGTGGATTCCGACTGAAAGTGTTGATTTTAAGAAGCCTACTGGAAACCCAGGCAAAAGTGTTGGGGAAACAACTGGATGCCCGCAGTTAAGAGAGAATCAGGGTGAAGACAAGACTTTTGCACACATTTAGGTACTTTTGCCTAATGTCTTACGTAAGAAGGATCTCAAGTGCTGAATAGAAGGTTCAGAAGAAAACAACTGATTACAGAACCCTCTTCTTGCCTATTTTTCCCTTACTTCTGTGTGTCTGATTGGTGATCAGCAAATTAGAATACTGTATGTTTGAAAAGTATTTCGTTTACTCAACATGATGTCATTGTAACTGACAAACTCTTGTGACAAATGCAGACTAGTACAATCCTACCTGGGGAGTAGGCACAGACACACCTTCCTCTAGCCTTGTTTCAGTTTAATTGTCTCTATCACTGAAGGAGAAACCCCAGTGAAGTCCAAACCCACAAAAATGGAGAGCAGGAATGTATTGGTGTCATCTTCTGCAGTACAGCTCGGTGCTCAGTCACTAGACTCATGACCTTGTCATCAAGCTCAGTTGAGATAAACTTTCATAAAACAGTAAGGGTTTTTTTTGTTTGTTTGTTTGTTTTGTTTTTTAGTTATTTTGCAGGGAAGGGGAGGCAAAAGCGGGGCTGGTGACTGCAGGCACCAAAATGGAAACTCAAAAGAGAGAAAGTGATTATGTAAATTGTGCCTTTTGAAGCCATTGAGAATGTTTCATTCACATACTCTAAGTCTCTGGAAGCACACTTAGTTCCTGTTTGGGGAGATGAAAGCCTTGCCACAGCCTCATCTGCGGGCTTGCGGCAGGGTGAGTTTCTCTTGTGTGTACAGGGCAGGGAAGGGTGGGCAGTTGGCAGTCGTTCAGCAGTTCAGCATTGATTGCAGTCATTCATAAAACCCAACCGCACGGAAGGCGGAGTCCGGGGGAGCTTCCCTGAGATGCTTGCAGGATGCCTCCTTTGAATAAATCCTCAGTGATGCTTGAGTGATAAGGGGTGCTCGCAAGCACCGCCAAGATGATGAGGGGTCCACCTTCCTTCCCAAGTAACTGAGGACTTTGCAGGAATCAGAGGTCGCACCTCTGGGATTCCTGGTCTCTCCATCCACAGCCTTTCTGGAAAGTCAGCTTTGTGGCTTATCTGTGGCCTCTTAGTGTCTGGATGACGGAGTAAATCATGTGTAAGGATGACCCTTGGGGCTTCCCAGGTGGTACTTGTAAAGAACCCTCATGCCGATGCAGAAGAAATAGGAGATGTGGGTTTGATCCCTGGGTCAGGAAACCCCCTGGAGGAGGGCATGGCAAGCCACTCCAGTGTTCTTATCTTCGTGAACACAGGAGCCTGGTGGGGGTCCCTAGAGCATTCATTGCAAAGAGTCTCACACACTGAAGGGCCTTAGCGCACAGCAAAGGAAGACCCTTGATCACTACAATGTGCTGATATATCATTGTGGTGTTTAAGTATGAGGGGTCCCTGTTGTTGTGTTATGGTTAATGCCAGGGAGAGGATGGGAAGTGGTGAGCTGAACAGTTTCCACACATTACAACTGGTGAAACTACCTTGGTTTATCCCTCAAACTGCAATAGGACAGACAAAACAATCCAAGTATAACTTTAAAGAAATGCTAATTCATTCAGGCTGACAAAAATCTGAGGAGGGCATTGTATTATTTTATGTATCTTATTCTTAATGTAGGGGGTTTTTTTTCTTCTTCTTCTCTTTCCCTAGAAGCAATTTCAGCTTAGAAAGTCAGATTAGAAAATGTAGGAATACATATTGGCATAGCTTAGTGCCCCCTCAAATTGGTTGAATGACTAGCAATCTGAAACTGATCACTTTCTCCCTGAGAACAGATTCAACAGCTAGCTGATTCACTCTAGACCTGAGATCAGGATTTAAATTAGTATGAAAAATTAGTTTTCTTATTTTGTTTTAAATAAAGTATATTAATTAAGTTAGTATATTTTAAATTAAGTACATTTAAATTCTAGCAACATTGTTTTTGAGTATTGATGTATTTATTCTCATTATCCAAAAAGAGCTTTAAATTTTAGAAATTCAGATGAGGTTTTTATGGGCCAACAAAGTAAACAGACATTTCTCCAAAGACATACCGATGTCTAACAAACACATGAAAAGATGCTCAACATCACTCATTATCAGAGAAATGCAAATCAAAACCACAGTGAGGTACCATCTCATGCCGGTCAGAATGGCTGCTATCCAAAAGTCTACAAACAATAAATGCTGGAGAGGGTGTGGAGAAAAGGGAACCCTCTTACACTGTTGGTAGGAATGCAAACTAGTACAGCCGCTATGGAGAACAGTGTGGAGATTCCTTAAAAAACTGGAAATAGAACTGCCTTATGACCCAGCAATCTCACTGCTGGGAATACACACCGAGGAAACCAGAATTGAAAGAGGCACGTATACCCCAGTGTTCGCTGAAGCACTGTTTATAATAGCCAGGACATGGAAGCAACCTAGATGTCCATCAGCAGATGAATGGATAAGAAAGCTGTGGTACATATACACAATGGAGTATTACTCAGCCATTAAAAAGAATGCATTTGAGTCAGTTCTAATGAGGTGGATGAAATTGGAGCCTATTATACAGAGTGAAGTAAGCTAGAAAGAAAAACACCAATACAGTATACTAACACATATATATGGAATTTAGAAAGATGGTAATGATGACCCTATATGCGAGGCACCAAAAGAGACACAGATGTAAAGAACAGTCTTTTGGACTCTGTGGGAGAAGGTGAGGGTGGGATGATCTGAGAGAATAGCATTGAAACATGTATATTATCATATGTGAAAAAGATCATCAGTCCAGGTTCAATGCATGAGACAGGGTGCTCAGGACTGGTGCACTGGGATGACCCTGAGGGATGGCATGGGGAGGGATGTGGGAGGGGGTTTCAGGATGAGGAACACATGTACACCCATGGCTGATTCATGTCAATGTATGGCAAAACCCACTACAATATTGTAAAGTAATCAGCCTCCAATAATAAAATAAAAATATAATAAATTAAATAAAAATAAATAAAAAATATTCTATAGCATAGGCAGACAAATGAAATATGCCAGTTATTATAGTTTTAAATCAAAGCCACTGAATTCTTAAGATTAAATGAGAATTTTCTTACACAGACATGGTCTTTCATGCTGGCTAATAATCCACTTTTATTGGAGAAGAGTTATTTGAAAACATGTTGAAGGAAAACTCTAATTGAGTGGCAGATTTCTTTTCTTCCCAAAACTTTGCCTAAATACCTGAATTTTCAGGAGGAAAAAAAAAAAAAAAAGAAAAAAGAAAATGAACTAAGACAGAAGTTTGCATATGGTTTCTCTACATATAATTCTTCAAGATTTTCTCCAAAGTTGGTGATATTTCCAATATTTTCACAAACCAATGTGTGTAAAGATTCAACATGCCGTGTGGGCTATTTTTCGTTGAGTGAGAATTGCTAAAGATTTCCCAGAGCAGTGAAATGTAACTTCCTGTGCACTGTACTTGAGTAAGTTATATTGACATTTCATAGCTCAGTAATACCCTGGGGCATTACTTCTCCTTGGCAACTGCCTTCTTGAATGTTCTCTGAACCTTCCTGCCAGAGTGTCCTTCTCCTCCAATGACTGGTGACCAGTCCATCAAGAGTTTAACATTCACTCTAGATAGTTACCACATTTCTTCCCTTTGAGCGCAAGAGGGGTGGCTTTGAAATGGCACTGTTTTCTTGTCACATTATATATTGATTTCTAAGTCTTACTTGATCCTGTTTGGACTTAGCTGTGTGTGTGTGTGTGTGTGTGTGTGTGTGTGTGTGCGCACTCACGTTTCTGTGCAGTGTCCACGTTTGCCCGTATCATTTCTTTCAGAAGTGGAGAATTTTGCCATGCAGCTTTTAGCTCTGGAAAAAACAGTTTATCTGCCACTGCCTCACCAATGAGCCACTTCTTGAATATCATGACTGGCCTTACATGTAGTCAAATCTCCAAGTGCAGTCAAAACCACTGTCAAAGTTAAGAACCAGGTTCATGCTTGAGAATCCCAAGTCCTATGTGGTTATTCCATTTAGCAGAGTCTAAGAATCAGGGTCTCAACTTTCTAAACAGGGCTTCCCTATTTAAACCAAGGTTTGTTCAAGGCTTCTGAGGTGGAGGGATATCTGAGCCGTCCAAGGACAGCCTCAGAGGGCTATGTTTTCTGGCTTATGCCGTGATTCTCTCCAGTGCTCCATTAAGTCCTGTTGACATCAGGTTAAGGGCATCTCCCCCTGCTGCCCTTTGCAGCTGTGACCCATCCTCTGCATTTATTTATTCTGTGATGGACAACTTAAGACCCAAAGACCTTTTCCTGCCTATTTTCACACTGTGCAAGCATCTAGCATATTTATTCTGCATACTGTGGAGACACACACACTTTATATATGCACATTTCCATCTGACTCTTCCTCCTTTCTTAGATTGAATGAATTTAGAACAATCTCAGATCTCTGCTTTATTTTTTATTTTTTTAAAGGGAAAGATCTATGTGGTGATGAAGGGCATGAAACAAAAGTCCATGTCTTTCAGTAAAATAGCCAAAGCCACAGAAAGTCCTGCCTGTTTTTAACATATCAGCACAATAGCTGCTCCTATGTTTATGCTTTCAGATGTCTTCATAGGGTGAAGCCAAAGTTTTCAGCAGCTTTGCTTCTATGGGGAAGCCTAATGAGAATCATTTTACTGGTACTAAACAGGAAATCCAATACTGAGGCCAGCACCAATTTGGAGTTCATCTGGGTGTAATTGAGCTCTTGGAAGCATGAGCTGAAGGTTCCTAACTCCCAGGGCTTCTCAGGGCCTCCAGGTTAATACTTAGGGGCTTGCAGACAGTTCCCTTAAACTTGTTTTCAGTACCGTGTTTAATTTCCAGATGTTTCTCCCCATTTTATAATTAATAGTGCGTTGTGCTGTCTATCATGCGCCCCAGGTGTGTGGTCAGGGACATGGTGAAGCCTGCTGCCTGCAAAGCCCCAAGAAATGTTGAACACCAGCCCCACCAGCCTCCACCGTGAGTATGGCATTGGCTTTATTGACTGAAACTGTCGTCTCTAACACAGATCTCTGGTTCCGGATGTATTAATTCACAGTGCATGGGGGAGTGCAAACTCTGGCTGCTCCGGGGTGTCTGGGGGTAAAAGACTACTACTGAATTAGATAGAATGATCTGGAAACTGAGCTCTGTGTTTCAAGCATCCTCATTAAGCAGTGTTTCTAATGTCATATGGGAAGCATGAAGCTAATTATAGGATAGAGACATGTATTGGGGAACTCTGTGGTATCAGAAACTCTGTACCTTTCGGATTTAGAAAGTACGTGGATTCGAGCCTGAGACCCTTTTCGAGAAAGTAATGAAAAGGTGCAGAGTGGGGATGCTTTCCTAATTGTGAAGAAGGGAAGTGCATGGCTTGTTCATAAGCACCCTCGCACTGTGTCAGGTAAAGGTCAGGGACAGTCTGAAAGAGGGATGGACCGTCAGTTTATTTTTATTATTGTAACCTCAAGTGTGGATATTCATGAAGGATTAAATAGCCTACCAAAGGGAATTAGAGGAGAAACTAAATAAGTGAACTGTGTTGCAAATGTGGATTTCTGTAAGGTGAAATGTAAAGAGCTTTAAAATTCTGCGGAGCAGCAAATCTATTCAATCTTCTGAATAAAATTATGCTCCTGGTAAGAAAAATTAAACATTTCCTTAAAATGTCTCAGCAGTGGTAATACTGTTAGCATAACCAATACAGCCAAGTAGTTACTCCTGGGGAAATGCCTCCTTCCAAGTTATTTTTGCAAAAGCCATTGAAGAAATGTGTCTTAGGAGTGACTTTTTTATAGGTTTCCTTAGCTATCTGACAATTTTTCAAGTAAAACCAAAATAAAGTAATAAGATCATCAAAAAGCTATGAAAAGAAAAGTAAATTTTTGTAATTCTTTCGCTGTGTCTAGTTTTTATTCCCATTAGCAAAACTGAAACTAAATAAAATGTTTAAATGCTTATATTTTCCATACACACAGTCACAAATACACAATTATTTCTGGTTTAAGATATAAATTTTGGGTAAATAAATTTCAAGAGGCTCCATAAATGGGTTATAGATTTTATCTATGTGTACTTGAATATCATCTTCCACACTTGATCAGGACTTCTCAAGGAACACAACTAATTTTCACCTAACTGTAGTAAAAATGGTTTATAATTGCATTGAAAAAAAGTTTTAAGTTGGAAGAACTACTTTTAATGATGTTGCCATTTTGTTCTATACATGTTCTAGCCATAAATCCATTTTATTGATGGTGGAACTTTTTTTGAAAATTCACGGAAAACTTACAACCTCCACTTTCCATCATATATTCCAGGCATTAGAAAACAAGCAACTTTGGGGAAAGTTCTCTGAGGAATTAACATGAATTTTAAGATGTGTTGTATTTCATATATTGAGGTTCCATTTTTATTTGTACCACTTATGCCAGTGTCCACATAAGATTGGAATTATCAGATAGGAAGCAACAATTGACATCCTTGCCAAAGAGACCTTAATTATTTTTTCTTATTTTGCTTCTGCTTTCCATGGACTCCTAAAAGTGGAAAGCTGTTGTAATTCACTGTGAACCTAGTGGAACCTTCCTGGCAGCCTCTCTGAGTAAAGTGACTGAGAGTGGCTTTTGGGTTCTCCTTTCTGATAATCCTTTTCTTCACTCCACGCTTAACTAATTACAACAGTGGACCTCTCTTTAGGTGACTTGAAGAATTTAAAGTTTGCAGTCCATTCCTCATTTCTACTGATTCTCTCTAGAGAGTGGTATTTGTAAATTGAGCTCTCCATTTCCACATAAGCCCCTTTCTAGGCTGCTATGAAAAGAATGACAGTAATTTGGGGGTGAAGAGGACACTAAGGATGGGCTTTAGCCTGTAGGCCAGTGTTTTTAAATATGTGCAGTACAACCTAGCAGTGGGGCAGAAGATCAATAAAAGCTAGTTTCTTTAGTGTGGAGGTTATGTTTACATTTGGAATAGAACAGAAACTGTAAGATGGCATCCTGGGTTTCAATTGTAGGATGAGCTTAGATTTCTGTATATGATAACCGGATCAAAATAAAATTTAACAAATACTACATTTAGTTTCGAGCATGCACTGATGGATTTTAATTCGTCAGATTTTCACTATGTGTATCTATGTGTGTGTATCAAATATGTATAAGTTACTTTGGCAGAAATAAGAATAATGGCAGATGAATAGGATGTGGGCAAAACTGGAGACAAGCAGATCAATTAAGGTACTATTGTGACTGTCCAGAGAAGGATGAGGTCTTGACCTACAGAAGTAGCAGAGGGTGTGGGAAGGAAACATTTTAAGAGCTCAGTAAGAAGAAAAATGGGCAGTGCTTAGCTTTCAATTGAATATGGTTTGTAAGGAAAGAGTTTAGGGGGGCTGTTGTATCAGTTGTTTGGGTGATTGAGGACCAGCAGCTGATGTGGGGAAATAAAGAAGTAAACCAGGCCAACCAGTAGGGTAGGCAGTGAGGAGTTCAGAGCCTGATAGGATGATTTGGGGCACCTGTGCATTACCAAGGAGTATATGTTCAAGAACGAATTGGGTATATAAACCCAAAGCCCCTAGCTGGGGAAGCAGATGACATCACCAAAGGGTACAGAGTTAGAAAAAGTAACAGAGTGCCTGAGTAAAACCAGTGTTTAAGGAGTGGGTAAAAGAAGAAGCTCCCCTGACTCAACTGAGAAATAATGGTCAAAGAGGTAGGAGAACCAGAAGCCAGGTGGGAGGAGTCATGGAGGGTGTCCCAGAGTAGCAAATGCTGCCAACAATTAATAGTAATAATAGTTCAAGAGAGTAAAAAAAATTTGGCCCCAGGGGTCATTGGTGGGGCATTTGTTATAACTCTTTTAATATCTAAGTGGGCGGAAATACTTTATTTGTATAGATGTAAGAAAAACAAATAGGAGGAAGAGACGGTGATTTTGCTTGGTGAGCAGGCAAAGAGAGAGAGATTATTGCCATGTGAATCGGTGATAGAGGAACTGTATTCAGATCACTCAGTGCCGTCTGTTTTACAAGTCTAGGTCAATGGCTGCACATGTCAATATAATTTGTATTTTCATAATCATGTATGTAAACGATCTGAAGATTCTTTTTTCAGTTGTTATTAAAATGTCACTCAGTCATATTTTAAGCACGCTGCTTAAGTTGTCATCACTTAATCAAAGTTCAGTTCAGTTCCGTCATTCAGCTGTGTGCGACTCTTCATGACCCCATGGACTGCAGCACGCCAGCTTCCCTGTCCATCAGCAACTCCTGGAGCTTACTCAAACTCAGGTCCATCGGGTCAGTGATGCCACCCAACCATCTCATCCTCTGCCATCCCCTTCTCCTCCTGCCTTCAATATTTCCCAGCATTAGGATCTTTTCCAATGAGTTCTTCCCATCAGATGGCCAAAGTATTGGAGTTTCAGCTTCAGCATCAGTCCTTCCAATGAATATTCAGGACTGATTTCTTTTAGGATGGACTGGTTGGATCTGCTTGTAGTCCAAGGGACTCTCAAGAGTCTTCTCCAACACCACAGTTCAAAAGCATCAATTCCTCAGCTCTCAGCTTTCTATATAGTCCAACTCTTACATCCATACATGACTACTGGAAAAACTATAGCTTTAATTAGATGGACCTTTGTTGGCAAAGTAATGTATCTGCTTTTTAATATGCTGTCTAGATTGGTCATAGCTTTTCTTCCAAGGAGCAGGTGTCTTTTAATTTGATCACTGTAGTTACCATCTGCGGTGATTTTGGAGCCCCCCAAAGTAAAGTCTCTCACTGTTTCCATTGTTTCCCCATCTATTTGCTGTAAAGTGATGGGACCAGATGCCATGATCTTAGTTTTCTAAATGTTGATCAAAAACATTAGTGGAGTTGAACAAATTGAGTCTGATAGCTACTATTCTTTAGGTATGAGATGCATAAATAAAGCCCTCTCAAGGTGGGAGCAGCAGTTATATAATCCAACTAACTATTGCTACATGATAACTGCAAGATTAGAAGTATGTCTATAAAAGAGAAAATGGCCTATTATCTTTGGGGTTGATGAGGTCAGAGAAGAACTTTCAGAGTCTGAATTTAGAACAAAGTCTCTAGAAGAAGGAAGTAATTAACTAGTGCCCCAAAACATCAGGTTGTGGGTGGTGATTTGAAACATGTACTCATTGCTGGAGCCTGAGAGCCTGCAAGTATGTGTATCTGTGTGTTGTGTATTTGTGTGAGTGAGAGTGCATGTGTGGGAGGGTGGGGTGAATGTGTTTGGGTGTGGTGTAGAGATTTATAAAGACTTCAGGAGGTGCAGCACCAGTATCTTTAAGGAAGAGGAAAGTGAAAGTGAAGTAGCTCAGTCATGTCTGACTCTTTTCGACCCCATGGACTGTAGCCTACCTGGCTCCTCAGTCCATGGAATTTTCCAGGCAAGAGTACTGGAGTGGGTTGCCATTTCCTTCTCCAGGGGATCTTCCCAACCCAGGGATCGAAGCCGGGTCTCCCTCACTGCAGGCAGATGCTTTACTGTCTGACCCACCAGGGAAACCCCAAGGAAGAGGATGTTGGTGTAACTTGGAAAGGATAGGCTACACACTTGGTCTTGTCTTTGGTTTAGTTTTAATACAGTATTTTGAAAGTTGACCTAACATTATGAGGTTTTTTAGTTTTTCAAAGTGATCATGGATTTTAGAAGACTGACAATCCTTCAGTCTACCAATCAGTTCCAGGTGTGGATGGAAGCAGGTCTAGGCAAGCGAGGCAGTGATAGGGCAGATTTGAGAATGTTTCCCGGGTGGTGTAATCAGAACACAGTGATTCATTAGCTTTGATAATAGACTCAAGTGAAGAGGAAATAATTCACTTCATCTCAAGACAGTAGGTGGATGTGATCATAGCAAGAAGAGTTAATTTAGGCACTAAAAAAGTTTAGATTTGGCTTTAGATGTATGTGAAAGTTGAAAGTGAAAGTCACTCAGTTATGTCCCACTCTTTGTGACCCCATGGACCCCATGGAATTCTCCAGGCCAGAATATTGGAGTGGGTAGCCTTTCCCTTCTCCAGGGCATCTTCCCAACCCAGGTCTCCCAGATTGCAGGCAGATTCTTTACCAGCTAAGCCACAAGGGAAGCCCAAGAATACTGGATTGGGTAACCTATCCCTTCTCCAGCAAATCTTTCTGACCCAGGAATCAAACTCGGGTCTCCTGCATTGAAGGCAGATTCTTTACCAACTGAGCTATCAGGGAAGCCCCCTTAAATGTATGTATTAGTGGCCAAAGAAATCTCTGATTGAAACATCCAGAAGGCAGTTGGCTATTCATACCCCAAACTCAGGAGAGACTTACATGAGTTACACTAATTTGTGAACAATTATATTATAATAAAATATGAACACAAGTGAAATAGCACTTAGAACTATACTCAGTATTTTGTAATAACCTGTAAGGGAAAAGAATCTGAACATAGTGAGATGTATACACACACACACACACACACACACACTTATGTGTTATTTTCAAGTATATGCAAGGTGATTCAGATAAATTTAATTTCAAAGTTGTTTTACAGAGTATGATTTCTATAAGATTAATTTTGTGTCTCTAAAAAGTGAATTTTAGGAGTAACTTCATTATTAAAATACTTGAGATTTTTTAAAAAAGGAAAAAGCAGAATGGAGAACATGATAGGAATTAAAGAGAAGAGGAATTAAGTAAATTATACAAAATCAGGCAAGAACAGACTTTCCTCAGTTTTCCTGGAATTTTCCATGTTTTAGTGCTGAGAGTCTCATGTCTTGGGAACCCCCTCAGCCCTGGGAAAACTGGAATGATTGGCAACATTAGAACTGGTAAATTTAGAATAAGAGAGTAGAAACTTAGAAACAGAATGTATAGCCAAGGAATAACCATGTTTAGACAAACGATTTTTACATTACTTTTGACAGTGACATGATCAAGAATAACTTGGATTCAGGGAGGCACATCCATCATGCTTCAGCTCAGTCTTTTCAGTTTTCCTTTGTTTTGTTGGTGGTTGCCTGCTTCTAAAAATAAATAAATAAATAAATGCCATGCTTGCAGTTCACCTTTTCAAGGGTAAAAGTTAGTGTTCTTGTTCAGCCACTCAGTCCTGCCTAATTCTTTGAGACTCCATGTACTGCAGCATGCCAGGCTTCCCCGTCCTTCACCATCTTCCAGAGCTTGCTCAGACTCATGTCCATTGAGTCGGAGATGCCATCTAGCCATCTCGTCCTCTGCCGTCCCCTTCTCCTCCCACCTTCAATCTTTTCCAGCATCAGAGTCTTTCCCAGTGAGTCGGCTCTTTGCATTAGGTGGCCAAAGTACTGGAGCTTCAGCTTCAGCATCAGTCCATCCAACGAATATTCAGGGTTGATTTCCTTTAGAATGGATTGGTTTGATCTCCTTGCAGTCCAAGGGACTCTCAAGAGTCTTCTCCAGCAACACAGTCTGAAGGCATCAATTCTTTGGTGCTCAACCTTTTTCATTGTCCAGCTCTCACATCCATATATGACTACTACTGGAATAATCATAGCTTTTGCTATATGTACTTTTGTTGGCAAAGAAATGTCTTTGCTTCTCAATATGCTGTCTAGGTTTGTCATTGTTTTTCTTCTAAGGAACAAGTGTCTTTTAATTTAATGGCTGCAGTCACCATCTGCAGTGATTTGGGAGCCCAAGAAAATAGTCTCGCACTGTTTCCATTGTTCCCATTTCTATTTGCCATGAAGCAATGAGACCAGACTCAATGATCTTCATTTTTTTAACATTGAGTTTTAAGCCAGATTTTTCACTCTCCTCTTTCATGTGCCTCAAGAGGCTCTTTAGTTTCTCTTCATTTTCTTTCATAAGAGTGATGTCATCTGCATATCTGAGACTACTGATATTTCTCCCTGCAGTCTTGATTCCAGCTTGTCCTTCATCCAGCTCAGCATTTTGCATGATGTGCTTTGCATATAAGTTAAATAAGCACAGTGACAGTATACAGCCTTGATGTACTCCTTTCCCAATTCAGAACCAGTCCACTGTTCCATGTCCAGTTCTGTTTGCTTCTTCACCTGCATACAGATTTCTCAGGAGGCAGGTAAGGTGGTCTGTTATTCCCATCTCTTTAAGAATTTTCCACAGCTTGTTGTGGTCTTCACAGTCAGAAGCTTTAGAGTAGTCAATGAAACAGAAGTAGATGTTTTTCTGGAATTCTCTAGCTTTTTCTATGATCCAGTGGATATTGGCAATTTGGTTTCTGGTTCCTCTGCCCTTTGTAAATCCAGCTTGCATATCTGGAAGTTCTCGGTTCACATACTGTTGAAGCCCAGCTTGAAGGATTTTGAGCATTACTTTGCTAGCATGTGAAATGAGTGCAAAAAGTTAGCAGTTTTTACAAAATTGTGTAACTGTCTTCACTATGCAATTTTTTTTAATTAATTAATTTATTTATTTTTAATTTTTACTTTACAATTCTGTATTGGTTTTGGCATAGATTGACATGAATCCACCACAGGTGTACATGCGTTCCCAAACATGCTGGGATTATTCCAAAAAGAAACATAGTGTTCATTAGAATCATCCCTATTCCCCTCAAAACTGAGCTTCTAGAAGCCACTAATCTATTTTCCATCTCTATGGATTCACCTATTCTGGATATTTAGTATAAATCAAATCACATAATGTGTACTTACTATGCTCTCATTTATATAACTTGGTTTAACAGCATATTTCCAAGATTCATTCATATTATAGCATTTATCATTTCTCTTATTACCATATAGTATTGCATTATACCGCTTGTACAGTGGAACATATACACCATTCTTGTGTCTGTATTTGAATTGTTTCCAATTTTTTTATGCTGTATAAAGTGACCCTTAACATTTATGTACAAGTTTTGGCATAGACGTATGTCCTTACTTCTCTTAAGTATAAACCTAGGACTGAAATTTCTGGGTCATTTGGCAACTATATGTTTACATTTTTTAAGAATTGTCAAGCTGTGTTTGAAAATAGCTGCAGCATTTTACATTTCTACCAGCAATATAAGAGGGTTCCAATTTCTCTACATTCTTGTCAATACTTGTTATTGTCTTTTTAGTTATAGCCATCTTTGCAAGTGTGATGTGTGTGGATGATTATCTTATTGTGGTTTTGATTTGTGTTTCCCTAATCAATAATGATGTTTAACATCTTTTCACATGCCCATTGGCTATTTGTATCCTTTCTTTGATACAGATCAAATCTTTTGTCCATTTTTTATTGGATTATTTGTCTTTATTGTTTATATACATATGAAAGTGAAAGTCACTTAATCATGTCTAATTCTTTGCTACCCCATGGACTATACAGTCCATAGAATTCTCCAGGCCAGAATACTGGAATCGGTAGCGCTTTCCTTTTCCAGGGGATCTTCCCAACTCAGGGATTGAACTCAGGTCTCACACATTGCAGGCAGATTCTTTACCAGCCACAAGGGAAGCCCAAGAATACTGGAGTAGGTAGCCTATTCCTTCTCCAGTGGATCTACCCAGCCCAGGAATCAAACCAGAGTCTTCAGCATTGCAGGCAGATTCTTCACCAACTGAGCTATCAGGGAGACCCCTGATACTATGTTTATATATATATATGTCCATTATATATATAATGGATGCTATATTCATGGAAGATAAATGATTTACAAATCCTTCCCCTCATTTAGTGACTTATCTTTTTATTTTCTTATAGGGCACAATTTTTAATTTTGATGAAGTTGAATCGTTGTATTTTCCATGGATTACTTGTAATTTTGGTGTTGTATTTAAGAATCTCTTGTCAAATTCAAGGTCATAAAGATATCCACCTAGGTTTTCTTTTAAGAATTTTATGCTTTTGTTTCCTACATTTATGTCTTTGATCCATTTGGGGTTATTTTTTGCATATGGTGTGAGGTAAGGATCCAGTTTCCCATATGGACATCTAGTTGTCAAAATGTGGTGATCGTAGACATACATGTCTTGCTCCTGATACTGGGAGGAAAACTATCAGTCTCTACTGATTAAATATGGTGTTAATTGTGAGGTTTCAATTCATATTCTTTATCAGGTTTAGAAAATTTCATTCCAAGTTTTGTGTGTTGAGTGTTCATATCTTGAAAGAATGTTGGATTGTCTCCAATGCTTTTCCCACACCTATTGAGATAATAATGTGTTTTTTGAACTTTATTCTATTAATATGGTGTAATGCCTTGATTTATTTTCACGTTTAAACACTCTTACATTCCTGTGCTAAATCCCACTTGTTTATATATTTTATTTGTTGCTTTATTTGATTTGTTAATATTTCTGATGATTTTTATGCATGTATATATAAGGGATATACTGTAATGCCTTTGTAAGATTTTAGTATAAGGATAATTTACTGGCCTCATAGAATGAATTTGGAAGTATTTACTAGTATTCTATCTAGGAAAAGTTTGTGAACTATTACTATAATTTTTTCTTCAAATGTTAGGTAGACTCTACCAGTGAAGCCATCATCTTTTCTTTGTAGTGAGTTTTTTCCTTACTAAGTTCATTTTGTTTGAATATTTGTAAGTTTTGTAAGAATATATATGTATGTTTAGGTAAGTGTATCATGTGAAATCCCTGCATCTTTAAAACAACTCACACTCCAAAGTCAGTTCTATTTAACTCTTGAACCATTCTTGATTTGTGGTTATTGATGCCTTGGTTTCCAGTTCCCATAAAATAAACGTAATTCTCTTTCTCTCTCTCTGTGAGACTAACTGACACATAAAAATTATCAGTGTAACCTCAGAGTCTGGGATCAATGTAGTTAAAGGTCAATCAGAAAGAAATTTAGTATCTAAAAGAGCTTGAAGGTATAAGTTCTTAAATCTTGTTGAGATTCTTTGGTATAAGTTTATCTGATTACCACTGGAAAAACTGAGAAAATGGTTTTGTTATAGCATTTATTTTTACTTATTTTTCTTTTGTCTTGCTAGGTAGGTGTTTGTAGGTCCTGTAATTAATTATCAATTTCATTCATCTAACAAAAAATGAATTTAGATTCTAGATAAAAAATTCAAATTATTTAGTCTCAGGATTTTACTTGGCTGCTCTCTCTCTGTCCTCTTCACTTCCTCCTTTCCCAGAAATGGTCTTCCTGTACCATGGGAACTCACATCCTGAACTGGATCATTGGGTACATCTGTGCTGAGGCTTTTGACAAGGGCATGTGTGCCACACACACTCTGTTCTTTTCCCTTCTCACAGCTTCAGATGAATCAGCCTTGAATTGACAGGGAGCCTGCATCCAAATTTTTCTTTTACTAGACATACTTTTTCAGATATCAGGGGCATGGATTTTTTCAGCAACGACAATCTTCCTTCATATTTGATTATAACACAGGGACTTCTGAGGACCAACGTGTATGGAACTAGAATGAATTTAATAATCATGGAAATGTGGCATCTTATAGTAAACTTAGTTTTAAAATAATCTACCTTGAGGACCAAAAATATGATTGAAAAATACCTATTAATATATTTACTTTTCCCATAATACTACAGGAAATCTACATATATGTTTATACTTGAAAATATGTATTTTCACTAAAATCACATATATAACAGCAAAATTATATATCATAATGGATATCAGATCAAACAGAAGTGTCTTTGAGGTTGTAAACAGTTGGACAGCAACCTTTGTCATTGTGTGACTATGCTTTTAAAGTCTGCTCACCACATGTGATCTTTAGGTTGTGAGTACTGATGCCCAGAACTTTATGTCTTGCTACAGTAACAGATGGCAGAAGGCCCATGGATAACACAGAAAACTGGGCAACCCACTGGCAGACCATCACCACCTCAGACATACCTCTGTCATGAATCTAAGGATTCTTCTGCATAGCCTAGGAGAGATGCCTTGGGTGCTGAAATCGAGCCTGCTTTCCCCTGATCTCCCTGATCTTGACCCTCGGCTCCTCCTGAGCCTCCTGGTGTTCTGTGCTCCTGATGTTATGCAGATTAATACCCAGCCTTTTCCAAAGTCTCCTGAGTTCTGAACTCAGCCTGGCTGTGGTCTAGTTCTTCAGTGAGAACCTGTCAAATCAGCTTTGGATGAGAAGGTAGCATTGAGCCAGGGGGTGTTGAATGTCTAAAGTTGGTTGGAAGAGTGTGCGGTAGGGAAGCAGGGCACTGCTGACTCTGCAGTGAATCTGGCTAGTCCTTCTTCCTTCCACAAATATTTATCTACTCTGTGCCATATGCAGAGCCTGGCACCAGGTACTGGAAGTGACGCTGAACAAAGCAGAGTCTTCATAGAACTTAGTGTATGGAGGAGAAGATCCTAACAACAAAATAAGATACGTGATAAAAACTCTTCCTTTTAATCTAGGGCCTAAACCAAGTGCAGGGATGGAGACCACATGGGGAAGCTGTCCAGGGAGCAGGCTCAAGGACGGGTTTGGGAAGAGGTGACATTTAAGGAGAGACTCGAAAGATAAGAAGTCGGCATGGAGAAGAGTCACCGGAACGGAATTCTAGGCACAGAGGATGCTACATGCAGTGGACCTTATAAGGAAGTCTGTGTAGTGGGGTTGGAAAACTAAGAGAAAGGCAGAGGAAAGTGAGGAGGAGGCGGGCGGTGGAGGAGATAAGCGAGGTTCCACCCCAAAGGCTTTTCAGGTCTTTAAGTTTTATGTAACACTGGGAACAGTCCCTTGAGGCCTTTCAAAGAAGGGAGAATCATGATCCAATGTGGTGTGGCCAGTGGGTAGGAAGAAGATGAGGGACTTTGGGAGGCAGTTGGGGTGGTTTAGACTCTGCTGGGGGCCAGAGATGTGGAGGAAATAGAATTTGGTGAAGTTTAGTGGCATTTAAGGAAGTTTTTAAAGCAATGAAGGAGAAATTTCTGGTGAGAACTGGAGGGAGGGGACTTCAGTTCATGTTTGTAATCCCCAACATGCTTGATCAGTCCTCTGTTCATTAAATGCATAATGTGTGGGAACATTTTCTCATAAAGTCTTAAGCACCCTATTATATATCTCCAATTTATCTTCAATGGCTTATATAAGTGACAAATTTAGGAATTTCACTTTATCACTTTAGGTAAATTTGCATAGAACTTCAAGTATTGAAGGTTAAAAATAGTGAAAAGTAAAACTGAGTATAATTGAAAAATGATTAGACTTTACCATTTTAAATAAATTTGTTTTTCATGATTTTTTTCACTCTAATATTCTGTCGGGATAGATTTAATAATTTTGTAAGGGTTTGCATACACTAGAGAAAATGAATATTTAAAAAAATATACTCCTTATAAAAATAATAATCCTTTTTTGAAAGGTGTCTCATTTTTCTGAGTAAAATTCAGCCAAGAAGAAAGAGAACATGTTTTCATTTGCTTTTAGCTATATATTTTATTATGAATGAATGTATTATTCAGAGGCAAGCAGCTGTTTCCGGACTTCTCTTAGCTACATGTTTACATCAAAATGTGATGAGTTTTATTATTTTCCTGGGTTCATTTCTTTTCTTATTCTATAAAAGATGTTCAATGTCATAGTCTATAGTTCTATTACCAAACATAGTAAGAATCGTATTGAGCAAGTGATAATAGAAAAAAGTTTCAAATAAAAAACATGTTTTTGTCTTTTAGAATAAAGTCAGAACAGCCAGTAACTTGAAAATAGAGAGTACTGGGAACACTGACATTTCCAATTCATGGTTATAATTAGGAAGCGACAGAATTTTTTTTTTTAATTGTGTGGCTTTTATAGACTTCATTCTCTTTGTATGATTTGCTAGTTTCTGCAAGTCATTTTGTGCCAGTTTACAAAGTCTTACAAAGCTCCTCTTTCTGATGTAGCTATTTTAATTTTGTGTTTATCTCTGTCTGAGTTCTCAGAGGAGAAGATGCCTCCTTCAACTTCCTAGTTTTTAAAGAGTTTAATTCTTTAGGAATAGAGCTGTAGTAGTTTTATATGTAACAGTTATATTTGGTGGAACTTTAATAGGCATTAATTGCTCTCACCGATAATTTCTTGTTGACTGAACTAGGTCCTTTTTTAATGATGCTCTGAGCAGTACCTTAAGCTGAGGACCAGCCACAAGCAGCTAGCTCAGTGGATTTTCCTACTTTCCACTTTCTTTAACTAAGTGATATATGTCCATAAGAACAAATAATTATGTTTAAAATATGTCTATGTCCAGAGGAAACTAAGGTTGTACAAACCCCAGCAAACCTTTGATTGAGTTCACTTAATGTCAGCTTTACTTTGAGCCACATGTGGGCAACAAACAAGCCTGGAGGATACGTGGACTAGGTCTGCTTATGGTGGACACCTCACAGACCTGGGAAGTGCCTCTCAGCAGGAGGGGGCAGATCTAGGTCCAGAATTCATGTTTTCTGGGTTCATAGTAGAAGATGGATCCAAATTATGGAGATAATGCACATTATTAGAACTTTGCTGTTCTTCAGTTCAGTTCAGTCACTCAGTTGTGTCTGACTCTTTGTGACCCCATGAATCGCAGCATGCCAGGCCTCCCTGTCCATCACCAACTCCTGGAGTCCACCCAAACCCATGTCCATTGAGTCAGTGATGCCATCCAGCCATCTCATCCTTGGTCGTCCCCTTCTCCTCCTGCCCCCAATCCCTCCCAGCATCAGAGTCCTTTTCCAATGAGTCAGCTCTTCGCATGAGGTGGCCAAAGTACTGGAGTTTCAGCTTTAGCATCATTCCTTCCAAAGAAATCCCAGGGTTGATCTCCTTCAGAATGGACTGGTTGGATCTCCTTGCAGAGAGGCCTGGCGTTCTGTGATTCATGGGGTTGCAAAGAGTCGGACACGACTGAGCGAATGAACTGAACTCAACTGACACATTTTGAATATATATATTTGCTAATTCAGTCAAAACATAGACTATCTTTTCTTACCTATTACTGTTTCTTCTTGAGAGGAGTGGTGTAAAAAGCATACATCCACCTCATGCTACCTCATCAGGTGTATCAAATGTTCCTTCCTATGCATGGGTAGGGAGACCAGGAAAAGTGTATTTGGATCATTTGCCCAAGTATCCTGATCTAGTCTCTTGATTTAAAACCACTGGTATGTACCACTGAGAGGCTCAATAAAAGTGAACATTAGCTGAGATGAGTGATCATTCATAATTCTAAATTAATGTGAATATCACTAAAGTGCACTTCTCTAAAATTCAAGTAGGGAGGAAATAAATACTGGCAGCATTATTATTAGAAAGTCACTGTGCCTTGGGGCTAGCCTCATTTCTCTGAGAATCACTGCTATTTCCTCTACTCTTTTATGGAGTCTTTTGTCCGGGACAAGAACGCTCTGCCTGTGCCAAGAAAATAGATGGTCGTTGTGCAAAAACAGGGATCTTATAGCCCAAGGAGAATATGTACCCATGGCTACTTCTGCTAGTATTAGAAGGACGGTATTAAATACAAGGAAGAGATTATTTCCAGTTCCTTGGCAATCTATGCAGCAAATGAATGTTTGTTTAGTGAGAAATGATTTAGGTCGATAAATGAATGCACTCATCTATTATGCACGTAACAAATATTAAACCTTGTGGATGTGTCTAGCTCTTTAATAACTTAAAATAATGTCACCAGTGATCTGTAATTAAGGTCATTGGTAGACAAATTCAGAACATGGCAGGCTGAAGCAGACCTCGAAGTCTTATTTAACTCTAGGTAATCTTAAATAAGATTTCCATCAGTTCAGATGACCCAAATAGGTAGCATCTATTGTGACATTTATTCATTCGTTTTTACTCATTCATTCAACAAATCCTAGAGACTTATAAAGCTATTAAGAAGATGTAACTTAGTTAAGCTGACAGATAGGTAAACAATTACAATAAAGTACAAGATGAGGCTAGGAAAAGGCTTACAGTTTCCTTTGAGAGCAGAGAGGAATCTAGCTCAAAGTGGAAGGTGAGGAAAAATTGTTAGAGCCAGTCAGATTTTATCATGATTACATTAATATTTAATTATATGCTATCTGATATGTGTCTGGGATGATACCCCATGTCCAAGGACAAAGAAGCCTCAGTAAGATGATAGGAGGGGTGAAATCACATTTAAAATCAAACCCCATACCAACTAGAGATGCTCAGAGGGCTTAAACATACCTTGTGTGCACCAGGACCCAGAGACCCCACAGAGACAGAGATCTGCGCTTGGGTGTCTCCTGAGGAGGTATGGGTCAGCAGTGGCCTGCTGCAGGGGCAGGGGCTCTGGGTGCAGCAGACTTGGGTATGGTATAAGCCCTCTTAGAGGAGGTCGTCATTAACCTACCATAGAGCTACCAGAACTTACACAGGACTGGGGAAACAGACACTTGGAGGGCACAGACAAAACGTTGTGACACCAGGACCCAGGAGAAAGGAGCCCCACAAGAGACCGACCCATACTTGCCTGTGAGTGTCCAGGAGTCTCTGGTGGATACGTGGCTCCGTGGTGGCCTGCTGCAGGGTTGGGGCCACTGAGTGTAGCAGTGCATGCCTGGGATCTTTTGAAAGAGGTCATTATCTTCCTTACCTCCACCATAGTTTGGCCTTAGGTCAAATAATAGGCAGGGAACAAAGCCTATACTAACACATATATATGGAATTTAGAAAGATGGTAATGATAACCCTGTATGCGAGACAGCATAAGAGACACAGATGTAAAGAACAGACTTTTGGACTCTGTGGGAGAGGGAGAGTGTGGGATGATTTGGGAGAATGGCAGTGAAACATGTATACTATCATGTAAGAAACGAATTGCTAGTCTAGGTTCAATACAGGATACAGGATGCTTGGGGCTGGTGCACTGGGATGACCCAGAGAGATGAAACGGGGAGGGTGGTGGGAGGGGGGGTTCAGGGTTTGGAACTCATGTACACCTGTGGTGGATTCATGTCAATGTATGGCAAAAACAATACAGTATTGTAAAGTTAAAAAAAAAAAAAAAAAGATTTACTGAGCATGGCCCCACCCATCAGAACAAGACCCAGTTTCCCCCTCAGCCTCTCCCATCAGGAAGCTTCCATAAGCCTCTTATCCTCCATCAGAGGGCAGACAAATTGAAAATCACAATCACAGAAAACTAACCAATCTGATCACATGGACCACAGCCTATCTAACTCAATGAAACTAAGCCATGCTGTGTAGGGCCACCCAAGATGAACGGGTCATGGTGGAGAGTTCTGACAAAACATAGTCCACTAGAGAAGGGAATGGCAAACCATTTCAATATTCTTGCCTTGAGAATCCCATGAACAGTATGAAAAGGCAAAAAGATAGGACACTGAAAGATGAACTCCTCAGGTCATTGGGTCCTCAATATGTTACTGGAGATCAGTGGAGAAATAACTCCAGAAACAATGTAGAGGCAGAGCCAAAGGAAAAACAACACCCAGCTGAGGATGTGGCTAGTCATTGAAGCAAGGTCCGATGCTGTAAGAGCAATATTGCATAGGAACTTGGAATGTTAGGTCCACAAATCAAGGCAAATTGGAAGTGGTCAAACAGGAGGTGACAAGAGAGACCCAGTTGTGGATGCGACTGGTCACAGAAGCAAGGTCTGATGCTGTAAGAGCAATATTGCATAGCAACCTGGAATGCTAGGTCCAAGAATCAAGGTAAATTGGAAGTGGTCAAACAGGAGATGGCAAGAGTGAACATTGACATTTTAGGAATCAGTGAACTAAAATGGACTGGAATGGGTGAACTTAACTCAGATGACCATTATATCTACTACTGTGGGCAGGAATCACTTAGAAGAAATGGAGTAGCCATCACAGTCAACAAAACAGTCCAAAATGCAGTACTTGGGTGCAATCTCAAAAATGACAGAATGATCTCTGTTCATTCCCAAGGCAAAGCATTCGATATCACAGTAATCCAAGTCTATGCCCCAACCAGTAATGCTGAAGAAGCTGAAGTTGAATGGTTCTATAAAGACCTACAAGGCCTTCTAGAACTAATACCCAAAAAAGATGTCCTTTTCATTACAGGGGACTGAAATGCAAAAGTAGGAAGTCAAGAAACACCTGGAGTAATAGGCACATTTAGCCTTGGAATACAGAATGAAGCAGGGCAAAGGCTAACAGAGTTTTGCCACGAGAATGCACTGGTCACAGCAAACACCCTCTTTCAACAACACAAGAGAAGACCCTACACATGGACATCATCAGATGGCCAACACCAAAATCAGATTGACTATATTCTTTGCAGCTCTATACAGTCAAAAACAAAAAAACAAAAACAAGACCAGGAGCTGACTGTGGCTCCGATCATGAACTCCTTAGTGCCAAATTCAGACTTAAATTGAAGAAAGTGAGGAAAACCACTAGACCATTCAGGTATGACCTAAATCAAACCCCTTATGATTATACAGTGGAAGTGAGAAATAGATTCAAGGGATTAGACCTGATAGACAGAGTGCCTGAAGATCTACGGACAGAGGTTTTTGACAACGTACAAGAGGCAGTGATCAAGACCATTCCCAAGAAAAAGAAATGCAAAAAGGCAACATGGTTGTCTGAGGAGGCCTTACAAATAGCAATGAAAAGAAGAACAGTGAAAGACAAAGGAGAAAAGGAAACATATACTCATTTGAATGCAGAGTTTCACAAGAATAGCAAGGAGAGATAAGAAAGCCTTCCTCAGTGATCAATCCAAAGAAATAGAGGAAAACAATAGAATGGGAAATACTAGAGATCTCTTCAAGAAAATCTGAAATACCAAGGGAAATTTTCATGCAAAGATGAACATAATAAAGGACAGTAATTGTATGGACTTAACAGAAGCAGAAGATATTAAGAGAAGGTGGCAAGAATACACAGAAGAATTATGCAAAAAAGATGACCAGATAATCACGATGGTGTGATCATTCATCTAGAGCCAGACATCCTGGAATGTGAAGTCAAGTGGGCCTTAGGAAGCATCACTATGAACAAAGCTAGTGGAGGTGATGTAATTCCAGTTGAGCTATTTCAAATCCTAAAAGATGATGCTGTGAAAGTGCTGCACTCAATATGCCAGCAATTTTGGAAAATTCAGTAGTGGCCACAGGACTGGAAAAGATCAGGTTTCATTCCAATCCCAAAGAAAAGCAATGCCAAAGAATGCTCAAACTACTGCACAATTGCACTCATCTCACATGCTAGTAAAGTAATGCTCAAAATTCTCCAAGCCAAGCTTCGGCAGTGTGTGAACCACAATCTTCCAGATGTTCCTGCTGGGTTTAGAAAAAGCAGAGGAACTAGAGATCAAATTGCCAACATCTGTTGGATCATCAAAAAAGCAAGAGAGTTCCAGAAAAACATCTACTTCTGCTTTATTGGCTATGCCAACGCCTTTGACTGTGTGGATCACAACAAACTGTGAAAAATTCTTCAAGAGACAGGAATACCAGACTACCTTACCTGCCTCCTGATAAATCTGTATGCAGGTCAAGAAGCAGCAGTTAGAACTGGACATGGAACAACAGACTGGTTCCAAATTGGGAAAGGAGTATGTCAAGGTTGTATATTGTTACCCTGCTTATTCAACTTATATGCAGAGTACATCATGAGAAATGCTGGACTGAATAGAGCTCAAGCTGAAATCAAGATTTCTGGGAGAAATATCAATAACCTCAGATATGCAGGTGATACTATTCTTATGGCAGAAAGCAAAGAAGAACTAAAGAGCCTCTTGATAAAATTGAAAGAGGAGAGTGAAAAAGCTGGCTTAAAACTCAACATTCAGGAAACTAAGATCATGGCATCTGGTCTCATCACTTCATGCCAAATAGATGGGGAAACAAAGGAAACTGTGACAGACTTTATTTTCTTGGGCTCCAAAATCACTGCAGATGGTGACTGTAGCCATGAAATTAAAAGACACTTGCTCCTAGGAAGAAAAGTTATGACCAACCTAAACAGCATATTAAAAAGCAGAGACATTACTTTTCCAACAAATTTCCATCTAGTCAAAGCTATGGTTTTTCCAGTAGTCATGTATGGATGTGAGATTTGGACTGTAAAGAAAGCTTCAGTTCAGTTCAGTCACTCAGTCAAGTCTGACTCTTTGCAACCCCATGAATCACAGCACGCCGGGCCTCCCTGTCCATCACCAACAATGCAGAATTGATGCTTTTGAACTGTGGTGTTGGAGAAGACTCTTGAGAGCCCCTTAGACAACAGAGAGATCCATCCAATCCATCCTAAAGGAAAAATCAGTCCTGAATATTCACTGGAAAGACTGATGCTTAAGCTTAAACCCCAGTACTTTGGCTACCTAATGCGAAGAACTGACTCATTTGAAAAGACCCTGATCCTGGGAATGTTTGAGGGAAGGAGGAGAAGGGGACGACAGAGCATGAAATGGTTGGATGGCATCACTGAATTGATGGACATGAGTTTGAGTAAACCCCAGGAGTAGGTGATGGACAGGGAGGCCTAGCGTACTGCCATCCATGTGGTCACAAAGAGTCAGACATGACTGAACTACCGAACTGATCTAATATTTTCCTATAATTATTTTTAAAGTGTTTATTAAGCCCAAGCTAGCTTCTAAATATAGTATATATTAGAAGATGAGAGAAGTTAGCTTTCCAAGTTAATGTTAAGTAATAGGATTTGCCCTCAAGTAATTTATAATTTAACTGTTGAAGATGAAGTATGGATGCATGGATGGATGGATGGATGGATGGATGGATGGATAGGAAGATGAACAGTAGATGGATACGTTGGTGGCTATATAGGTCTACAAGATACCCTACAAAAATCAGGTGAATTCCTTAAAGGTTTATATGGAGTGTTTTTTTTTTTTTTTTTTTTTTTTCCAGAGAGGGGGAAAAAGTACATAGTTAAAATGGTATGGAGTTAGGAAGAGCTATGGGGAAAAGAAGCGCTTTAATTTTCCATCAAGAATGAGTATCAATTGTGGAGAAAGGAGAGTTTAGGGCATCCCAAACTATGAAAACAACTTGGGTGACTGTTTAGAGTGAGAATGAGCTAGTCAGGCAGAGAGGGCCTTGAATATAGACTCTGGTTTGAGAAGCATGTTTCACAAAGAATTTGGGTAATAACCTATGGAACAAGACTGGCTCTAGTTTATAAGTATCCTTAACGTTCAGGATCAATAACCAGGATCAATTACTCTGAAGGAAGATGTGAAAATAGCTGACTGTGGAGCTACCCAGTTGAAAGGTACATTTAAGAATGATGGATTTCTCAGAAGTACCCATGATGGATGATAATAGGGCTTTCCTGGAAAGAAAGAGGTCAATTAGGAGATGATTGAAATTGACCAGACATGGTTAATAATAGTAAGGACAGTGTAGTGGTTAAGAAGAAATGGATGAGAGAGAAAAGCATCTGGAAGGAATAAGCAGCAACTTTGGTGACAAGTGAATGAACCAGAGAAAGGGAGAGAGAGAGAGCAAAGAGTCTAAAAACGTCTAGGAATTTGAGCCTGGGAGTTCTGTAGGAAAGTTAAGGAAAAAATAAGG
This sequence comes from Oryx dammah, assembly GCF_014754425.2. Classification (NCBI taxonomy): domain Eukaryota; kingdom Metazoa; phylum Chordata; class Mammalia; order Artiodactyla; family Bovidae; genus Oryx; species Oryx dammah. Next base: position 2,060,546 of record NW_024070203.1, on the reverse strand, counting down.
AAACTGAAAATGTATGTAGCTCTTGGGAATTACATTCCCTAAGATATGCACATTTTTCTAGTGACTTAGGAAGAGCCTTAGGAAAGAAGTCTCTGTGGCACAGGGGAGAGAGGTATTTTATGTGGTAGTATCACAAAGGAAAAGAATGCACGTCTAATTTTCAGAATCTAAGGGAGGCATCAGGTTGGGGCAGGAGACAGTCTAGTTTTAGCTCTCAGCTGCTTTTTTATCCACAGTAATAACAATAACTGCAAAATGTTAACAATTGCAGTTGAGGTGGTTGGGGGATTAATTGTATTTTTCTCTTTAGTTTTCTATATACTTTTCTCATAATGAAGGTAAACCCCATGAAAATCATATGTTCTTCTCTCTTAGGCACTTCATGTGTGTTCAACCCTCACAAAATTTTGTAAACTACCACAATTATCTTCATTTTATAAATGAGAAAATAGGTGCAGAGATTGCTCCTGCGCCCACACGCACTGATAGTGAAGCAGGATTTGAAATGAGGCAGTCAGCTTCCAGAGCTTCCTCAGAGGCTTGCTCAGAAGCAGGCACTGTTAGTAACTCATTTCAGAATCCACGTGAGGACCTCACTTATGGCTCCCTTCCTGCCCAGTCCTGGGCTGTGCTCTGTGAGATTCAGTTCAGTTCAGTCGCTCAGTCGTGTCTGACTCTTTGCGACCCCATGAACTGCAGCACGCCAGGCCTCCCTGTCCATCACCATCTCCCGGATTTCACTCAGACTCATGTCCATCGAGTCCATGATGCCATCCAGCCATCTCATCCTCGGCCGTCCCCTTCTCCTCCTGCCACCAATGCCCTCCAGCATCAGAGTCTTTTCCAATCAGTCAACTCTTTGCATGAGGTGGCCAAAGTACTGGAGTTTCAGCTTTAGCGTCATTCCTTCTAAAGAACACCCAGGACTGATCTCCTTCAGAATAGACTGGTTGGATTTCCTTGCAGTCCAAGGGACTCTCAAGAGTCTTCTCCAACACCACAGTTCAAAAGCATCAATTCTTCGGCACTCAGCCTTCTTCACAGTCCAACTCTCACATCCATACATGACCACTGGAAAAACCATAGCCTTGACTAGACGGACCTTAGTCGGCAAAGTAATGTCTCTGCTTTTGAATGTACTGTCTAGGTTGGTCTTAACTTTTCTTCCAAGGAGTAAGCGTCTTTTAATTTCATGGCTGCAGTCACCATCTGCAGTGATTTTGGAGCCCCCCAAAAATAAAGTCTGACACTGTTTCTACTGTAGAAGACAAGAATGTCATCATGTTTTTATTTTTATTTTTTTCTTCCTGAAGTATGGTTGATTTACAATATTGTGTTAGTTGCAGGTGTAGAGCATTGTAATTCAGTTCTTTTATATAATCTTCAGATTATATTCCATTACATATTATTATAAGATATTGGATATAATTCCCTATGCTGTACAGTAAATTGCTGTTGCTTTTCTATTTTATATATAGCAGTGTAAATTCATTAATCCCAAACTCCTAATTTATCGCTCTCCCTCTCAGTTCCCCTTTGGTATCTATAAATATGTTTTCTAAGTCTGTGAGTTTGTTTCTTCTTGCATACAGATTCATTTGCATTGCTTTTTGGATTACACATATAAGTGATATCATATAGTATGTCTTTCTCTTTCTGACTTATTTCACTAAGTGTAACATTCTCCAGGTCCACCCATGTTGCTACAAATGGCATTGCTTCATTCTTTTTATGACTGAGTCATATTCCATGATATATATCTCATATTCTTTATTAATTCATCTGTCAATGGACATTTAGCTTGTTTCCACTGTAATAGTGGCTATCGTATTGCAGGTAGTGTTGCTATTGTAAACAGTGTTCCTATGAACCTTGGGATGCATGTATCTTTTGAAATATGGTTTTCTCTGGATATATGCCCAGGAGTGGGATTGCAGGACTATATGGTAACTCCAGTTTTAGTTTTTTAAAGGAATATCCTTACTGTTCTCCATAGTGCTGCACTAGTTTATATTCCCACCAACAGTGTAGGCAAGAGGAGATTGAAGACAAAAGGAGAAGGGAGTGGCAGAGGATAAGATGGTTAGATAGCATCACTGACTGAAGGGACATGAATTTGAACAAACTCAGGGAGACAGTGGGGGACAGAGGAGCCTGACGCGGTACAGTCCATGTGGTCAGAATCAAACACGACTTAGCACCTGAACATCAACAGTTTAAGAGGGTTGCCTTTTCTCTACATTTATTAGTTGCATATTTTTTGATGATGACTGTTCTAACCGGTATGAGTTGAAACCTCATACCGGTTAGAATCAAAGCTTTGATTTGCATTTCTGTACTATTTAGTGATGCTTGAACATCTTTTCATGTGCCGGTGGGTCATCTGTATGCCTTCTTTGGAAAAATATCTATTCAGTTCTTCTGCTTAGGTTTTTTTTTTTTTTTTTTTGGTTGTTTGTTTATTTGGGGTATTGAGTTGCATGAGATTTCTGTATATTTTTGACATTAATCCCTTGTCAATCACATCATTTGGAAATATTTTATCCCATTCTGTGGGTTGTCTTTTCCATCAGTTGATACGTTTTCTTTACTGTGATGTCAGTGTCCTTGATTTGGAGAATTCACGCTAGTTGGGAGTTTTGGGCATAATATACATCGTCAATAAGTCTCATTATCCATGGAGTTGACCACAAGTTGGAACAAATTCATGGAGAATATAAAACTGGATTGATCTGGAAGAATGTAAAGAATTGCTCTCATGACTTTTGCACCTAAGTTTTCTCAAATATGAAGTAAGTAGATTCTTATTGTTTTGCTTGCAGAAAGGAGAGGTTGATATTTAAATTAAAGATGCACCTCTGCAGTATTTTAAAAGCATACCAGTTACTTGTTGATAAATTGTGTGTTGCTTTGGGACGTGTTTTCTTTGGTTGTCTTGGTTGATTAAAAAAAAAAAAAAACTATTAATTTTTCAAATGTTTTTGTCTTCCCAACTGCAGTCTTAACTTCTTGAAGGTGGAGGTTGTATTTTATGAAAGTCCTTGGTCTTCTATAATGCATAATACTGGGCTGCATCATTGCAACTTGGTGTAAATACCTTTCTTTTGATTTGAATTATGATTTGGTTTGATTTGAATAACGAATTCCAATTGCAAATGATTTCAAAATGGATCCCTTTATCCCCTTATTGGGAATGGTAAACTGGTCTGATAAACATGAAAAATTAGAGAATATGGAGAATTGGGGAGGAGAATGAAAGTCTCTCTCATTCGTTCCTTAGATTTTTCTAGCTCTGCCTTTCCATGCAAAGCAGCAGAGCTGTTTCTCCATCTGTTATCCTTTGAAATATTAGTTGAAATCCTTAGGCTGATCCTTTGCAGAGTCATTTACTCTGAGAGTTCAGGCGATAGTTTTGGGTCATATTTATGAGAAAAGTTCAGACTTGGAAAAAGTATGACTTTAAGTTATATTTAATTGTTTCTGTGTATATCTCTGTGTGTAGATTAAATTTATCATTCTTTGCAGTTATGATTAGTGGGATCTCATGTATCAGTATACTGTCTGCTGCAGCCAGCATAGAGCCTTATACATAAGTGTACTTAAGGGCCATGTTGTTTGGTCCAAGTAAAACAGAACTGAACATGTTACCTTCTTCCAGTTGTGCGCCCTCCCAGACAGCATCTTCTTCCACCTTCCCTCCTCTCTTCATGCTGTTTCCATCCTCTGAGTCATCTGGACAGGAACCCCTGGTCACTTTTCACTCTTGCTTCCTTGGGTCCCTGGTGTCAGTCACTGAGTCCCATCAGCTCCATTTCTGAACTGCCTTTCATACCTGCTCCAACTTTCCATCCTCACTGTCATCCTCCTATTTCCCTTCTTCTCTGTCACCTGGAGTTGGAAACCTAGGTGTCCTTTCTATATCCCATTCATTCTCCAGTCAAAACCATCCCCTGCAGCTCTGGATAGAGCAGCTGGCCCCCTTGGAGGCCTTCAGCCTGAAAATAATTGTGTATGCTTTTAAGGTGTTCTTTCTTAAATCCTACATTCATTATATTCCATTCTGATTCAAAAATGCATTTGGGTTTGCAGTTAAATGTCAAGTTAAGCCCAAAATCCAATGTCTGTATTTCCTGGCTTGTCCTCATCTTCATTTCTGTTATGTTTCTGCATACTTTTAGCAATATACCAAACTCATAAAACACTCTAATTTTTTTATTTATTGGTTGATCTAAATTGTTGTTACTGAAAATTTTAACAGCTGTAATCAGAATGTATTAGAAATAAGGGGACTATAATCTGATTTCTGCGATGCGTTTATATCTGAGATTGAGGAGAAGGCAAAAGGCTTGAGAAACATCTCTCTACTCTGAAACTCTTAAGTAATTGTTAGGTGGTATAGAGGGACACTTAGACAGAAAAATGAATGAGAGGTAAGTTTCCAACATGCCAACCATAAGGACTCCAAGCTAACGTTAAGAGGATGATCTTTAAGAAAATAGGATGGGGAAAAGAAAGGAAGCTTTACTGCTGCAGCCACACTGTGAGAAATAAGGGCGTGTCTCCACAGAAGCAGCAAATATACATTCTCTTGGAAGGATATAGGGATCCACAGTCATACAAACTTGGACTATCTTCTCACAATTTTTGGTTTAAAAACCATTGCCACATTAAAGCTTAGCTCATTTTCTTGCCTTGGAGGAAGTGTTATTCTTCCTTTTCTGATCTGAGAAAACTGATGCTCAAACTGGCTAAATCATTACTAAATGATGGAGTAATAGTCAGACCTCTGACTCTGATTCTCCCTTTATTTCATTGCACAGGGATGGATAGGACCTTCAGTAACTTGTCTTAAAAGTCAAGGCTGTAAACCCCCAGTATTCTGTCTGTCTGTCTGTCATCATCATTTTTCTATATCTATCACCTATCATCTCCCCATATACAGGCTGATGGGTGTTATATAAAAGGCATGACTGACCACAGACCCTTCCCGCATCCCCCTGCCCTGTTCATCGATGTTCCCATCTTCTCCTCCTTCACATACACAGGCACCTCATACTCCAGCAGAATAGACTTTCCTGCTACTCACAACACAGAGAATGATTCATAACGGGGATTTTTCTTTTTAGGATAATATATGTATAGTTAAGGGCTTCCCTGTTGGTTCCTGGAGAAGGAAATGGCAACCCACTCCAGTATTCTTGCCTGAAAAATTCCATGAATTGAGGAGCCTGGTGGGCTACAGTCCATGGGGTCGCAAAGAGTCAGGCATGACTGAGCGACTTCACTTTCTTTCTGGTGGCTCAGACAGTAAAGAATCTGCCTGAAATGCAGGAGACCAGGGTTCGATCCCTAGGGTGGGAAGATCCCCTGGAGAAGGGAATGGCAACCTACTCCAATATTTGTTCCCAGAGAAATTCATGGACAGAGGAGCCTGGCAGGATAGAGTCTATGGGGTCACAGAGAGTCGGACACGACTGAGTGGCCAATGCTCACACATACAGTTATCTTTAGTTCAGTTCAGTCGCTCAGTTGTATCTGACTCTTTGCGACCCCATGAATCGCAGCACGCCAGGCCTCCCTGTCCATCACTAAGTCCCGGAGTTCACTCAGACTCATGTCCATCGAGTCCGTGATGCCATCCAGCTATCTCATCCTCGGTTGTCCCCTTCTCCTCCTGCCCCCAACCCCTCCCAGCATCAGAGTCTTTTCCAATGAGTCAACTTTTTGCATGAGGTGGCCAAAATCCTGGGGCTTCAGCTTTACCATCATTCCTTCCAAAGAAATCCCAGGGCTGATCTCCTTCAGAATGGACTGGTTGGATCTCCTTGCAGTCCAAGGGACTCTCAAGAGTCTTCTCCAACACCACAGTTCAAAAGCATCAATTCTTCAGCCCTCAGCCTTCTTCACAGTCCGACTCTCACATCCATACATGACCACAGGAAAAACCATAGCCTTGACTAGACGGACCTTAGTCGGCAAAGTAATGTCTCTGCTTTGGAATGCGTGTGTCCCTACATGTTTCTGTTGGATAAAGTCAGGAAATATTTCTGTGACATTTGAAATGACAGAGTAAGTCTTGTGTCTTATGAAGGTAAGCTTTAGACTTTAGATGAGAAATGGTTTAGAAGTGGAAATGGTGGAATTAGGGCAACTAGACTGGAGGCAAAGTCAAGAGGCAAAATGAGTGATGATGTGTCTACTGGGGCCCAGAGAGTGCCTGGAAATGGGGAACAGTTGGAGAGAGAACAGCCAGACAGGATCACTGGTTATAGATGCTAAATAAAGAGAAAGTAGAAACGACTCTGAAATTTCTTGCTTTGGGATTGGAGTGCTTGGGGACGCTCTTAGCTGGGAGGTAAATATCTGACATGCAGCAGGTTGGAATGAATGAGGATCACTGTGGAGGTCTGTGTGAGACATGTTAAGTTTGATGTTCTATGGCCAAGTGTACATTAAAAATATTTAGCCACCAGTACAGTATGGACACTGACAATGAAAATGAGATACAAACCAATGGAAACAGATAACAGCCATCAGCCAGCAGGCATTGGAACTGTGTGACAGTGCTTTCAAGTCAGCAACCATATCCAATCCACAGCTTTGGGTCTGGGACACAGGAGAGAATTTGGGTCTGAAGATTTCAGAGTCCTTGACTCAGGTGATATCGATACTCTAGGAGTAAGTGAGATCATCTGTGGAGTATTTGAAGCAGAGAGTGAATGGTGCATCCGTAAAATATGTTAATATTTACAAGATGAGAAGGAGAAGTAAAAGGAGGAAAGAAGAAAAAGATGGCATGGTTAGATTTTGTGTATTGTGGAGATGATGGATTTTCTTGCTTCCACTTCAACCATCACATTTTTTCTGATGGACCAGTGCTTTTGAACTGTGGTGTTGGAGAAGACTCTTGAGAGTCCCTTGGACAGCAAGGAGATCCAACCAGTCCATCCTAACGGAGATCAGTCCTGAATATCCATTGGAAGGACTGATGCTGAAGCTGAAACTCCAATAGTTTGGCCACCTGATACAAAGAACTGACTCATTTGAAAAGACCCTGATGCTGGGAAAGATTGAAGGCAGGAGAAGAAGGGGACGACAGAGGATGAGATGGTTGGATGACATCACCGACTCAATGGACATGAGTTTGAGCAGGCTCTGGGAGTTGGTGATGGACAGGGAGGCCTGGCTTGCTGTAGTCCATGGGGTCAGAGTCGAACACGACTGAGCAACTGAACTGAACTGACTGAATTGTTCTGTTAGAAGTGAGATTGTATAGGGGCTTCTATAAAGTAACAGTCACCACAGAGACTGGAGGCTTGAACTTTTGTGCAATGGGAAGACCACCCTTCGTTGGACTGATGGGTTGACCAGATATATCATTATCACTCCAGGAGCACCTGCTGGGAATGAAAACAAAGATAATCAGACAAGGAAGGCAGAGGGATTATTAGGGCTCAAAGGTGACTTCCCGGCAGCCTCTCTGACTTCAGCCAGTGATGGAGAAGAAAGGCCTGGGAATAGAAAGTGGTCTGCGTGTGTCATTGACTGTGTCCTTAGCACACTTCTGCTGTTGTGATATTTCTCAAACTTGATAATAGGAGCGATTAGGAGATGATGAGAAAGCATTTGCATTTGAACAGTGAGTTGTTCTAGTTCTGTTGCCCAAGGAGTTCCTGAGGAAACCAAGGCTACCACAGTCCATATGGTCTGGAAAGGAACACCACGCTCAGGCTCAAATATGTGTGGGTCAGCAAACTGCTGTTTTTTTTTTTTTTTTCCCTTAGGATTCTGAAAGGTTGTTTAATCATTTGTCTTGTTATTGCAAATGTTACCATAATAATTATAAATGTCCTTTGCTTTCTAGGGCAGCAAATCTAAATTTTTCCAGTTGACATCAAGATCCAGGCTACCCTACCTGCAGTAACATCCCCTCCCATATCTAGGTGCCCTCAGATTGTACCACCAGCTTTACTTTAAAGGCTCCGTGATTGTCACACAGGCACATCATGTTGACTCCCACTGCCATATCTTTGTCTTACCGCATTCCTCAAAATTCCTTCCAATTTCTGCTTTCCTATCCAGGGTGTTTTGAGTCCATGAGACCTAAATTCATATATCCAAGATTCTTATATCAGGAAAAACTTCCAGAGCAACTGTGTATACCCTGGTCTTGAACTGATAATCCTACTTGTGGGAATAGGTCTGAGAGAAATACAGTGCCAATACATAGAGATGTATCTGCAAGGATGTTTATTTCAACAAATTGGATAAACTTGAATACTCAGTGATAGGAAAATGGCTAAATAACTTATGGTACTGCATGTACAGTCCAGTTGTTGCTACAGCCACAACGTCACATGTATGTACCTAAGCTGAATTGAGTCTAATTATTGTACAAATTATTAAGCAACTTGCAAAGCACAGGTACATGCCTAGCAAAAGAGATCTTGGCTCTGAGCAGCTGCATGGTTTACCAGTTTGTAAACAGCACAGCATCAGCCCTGTAGCTCAAGGTGTGCATGGGCAGTGGAAGATGTATGCAAGGTTACATCAATAAGGTTAGACTTACTGATAGTGGCTCCTTAGGCAGGTGGGGCTGGAGTAGGGCAGGACTGTTCTATGTGAAAACTGTCTTGTGCAAATTGTCCTAATAAAGAAGTAATACTTTCATCACTAAAATGACTGAAGTGCAAAATACTGCTTCTCTAGTATAGACATCAGCACATAACACATAGCTCAATATTTGGTAACTATTGCGCTCATTATGACTGTTTCAAGTTCAGGAAACTCTAGAAACAGCATCTATCCTCTCCAAATTTGGACCGTAGAAACAGTTGTGTGCACAGTTGATTTATAATACATGAAATTGCATGGACAGGTCTTCATTTCCTGTGGCCTTACCTGCAAGGAGGTTTTGTTTTGTTTCAAAAACATAGTATTTTTAAGGTGGAGTCACATTTTACGCTTAGCTTACTTTATTGAGTAGTATCAGAAAATGTAATTGCAAGCAAAATGTTGACAGATAATTGCATTTGTGTCTTTTAATGAAAAGTCACTTATTTCTGAGCCACAAGCTCTTGATTATGCTTGGTGGTGACCATTGATTGATTCCTTTGCTGAGCAGGTATATGTGAGCATCTGCTGTATACCACCAGTCACCCCTGTGAGGTCCAGGAACACGCCAGTGAAGAGAATAGACCAGGCCTGTCCTGGAGTGGAATTTGTTTTCTGGTGGGGGAGACACTCCAATACATTTATATAGATTTAGATTTGCAAATATGTATAGATAAATAGATCAAATAGTTAGAGATTGTGGTAGGCACTAGGAATTTTATAAGTAGGTATGATGGTAGAAAATAATGGCAGAACATACTTAGCACAAATGTCAGAGATGGACTCTGTAGACACCTGGACCCTGCAAATCAGAAGCTGGGATGAGGATTCCCCAGCAGGAGGCACACAAGCTCCCCGTGGGAACAACCGTGCTCTGTGACCCAGGATGGATGGAGCAGCCTGAGCAGGGTTGGAAGAGCAAACCTTAGCTGGGGCACAGTAAGGACTGGGCTTATTCCAAGTTTGATGGTAAGATTCCAAAATAATAGCATCTACGAATAATATCAGATCATAGCCTTAGAAGTCTTCATGAAATATATTTTAAGCAGTTAAGATAATTATGGAGCATTTTCATATTTAAGAAAGTATATCTAAGAATACTTTAAGATATACTTCTGGGTCAAGTGCTACTTGTTGTTCATAAATAATATTTAAAGAATTAAAGTGAATACAGAAAAACCAGTCAGTTGTTTCCAAGGTGAAAATGACCAGCCTCATCTCAATTCTGTTCCTTTAGTCTAGAATTCCCTACACTGAAAGGAAAGTAATAACTGCTTTATTTTTACAAATGACTTCCTTTAAATTGCAGGTTTTATTTTTGAAATTGCCTCAATACTCTGTGAGTCACTTGTCTTTTCATATTAAAAAAAAAAAGCTTTCAAAATTTTGACAGCATTTTATGTCATTTACTCAGACCATCTGAATGTGTTTTTTAAAATGTCTAACATTGTACTATTTGCTTGACCATGTCCTTTTTTTCAGTAGCACATCCTAAAACCCAGATTTCTTTACATTTTTTTAGGTTATATAAATGCCTGTGTCTTTAGTAAATATTCCCCAAATTGAGCGTAATTTATTCAGCATTTATTAACTCATCATACATAAGCAGGTGCTCCATGCAAAATGTACTTAAGTGAAGGAATCATCAGTGAAATCAAACCTGTTCCTACCTTCAAGGATATTCAATTTAGTAACAGTTTCAGTCTAATACTCACATACAAAGTAGAGCATATTATATGTTACGTATACAGAAGGGGGCAAAAAAATACTTAGGAATTTAGGGAAGCCATAGGTGGAATGGCAGCTACAAATCCATTGTAACAGGAATCAAACTGACCTTACAGGAAGAGCCTTAGACTCTACAATATACTAAGATAATGTTCAAAATATTATTTTCCTCTGTAACAATTTAAAGTATTAAGTTTTCACTGTGCTTTGTATTATGTACCTGTCTAGTCAAAGTAGTATTATAAACAATCAGTGACAATGAATCAGTGTTAAGTATAAACCCTTGATCCTCGGCAATGTGCTTGAAAACACACACAAAACATTTGGGGGAGGGTGATGGGAGGAGGGTTCAGGAGAGGGAACAGGTGTGCACCGTGGCAGATTCATGTTGATGTATGGTAAAACCAATACAATATTGTAAAGTAATTAGCCTCCAATTAAAATAAATAAATTTATATTTAAAAAAAGAAAAACTATCAACAAAGGGAAAAAAATCTTTCACATCTGTTAGGAAGAATTTCTCATGTACACTCAGATTTTTAAAAATTTTTCCCCCTTTATGCATTGTACTGGTTGTTGACCACCAGCTACCACACTGCAAATATCTTTTCTTATATTCCCATATACCTAAATAATGATATTTGTAAGAGAAGAAATTTATTCTTTATAGATTAGAAAACCAGAAAGAAGAAATCATTTCCAGCCACCACAACATATGCAAAGGTGTGCTTATCTGTCCTCTCTCCTTTACTCTTAAAAATATATCAAATAGAAAAATAAAAAGTTAGAGCTGAAGGAGGTTTACAGGATCATCCAATCTATATCCCTGCTTGAACAGAGACATTGAGGTGCAGAGGTCAAATGACCACACTGCCCAGTGTTAACCTGGGAAGAGAGTGGTAAAGCTAGTGATTCCAAGCCTGGCTGCTTGCTTTCCCCGAACATGGACACAGGCGCTGGTTTTCCAGGGAAGGTGCTACGACAGTCAAGGTTTATCCAAAAAAATGTGCTGTATGGTTTTTTTTTTTTTAATTTTAAAATAATCACATTTTATTTTCAGTTGACTTCTAATTGGAATTTAAATGAGCAAGTGCATTTTAATCAAAGTCTTCTTATCTAAATATATAGAAGACAGTTAAGGGAGAAATTGGATTTCACAAAACCTGTTGAGGTGTTGAGTGGTCATGAGTGAAGCTTCTTCCTCATGTTCAGGTGGTCACAAGGGAGGCATGCTCTATAAAGAAAGGTTTCTGACTCTTAGATCCCAACAGTTTAAAGAAGGAAGACTGTTTTGCCTGTGGTCCTCAGATGTTACCTTTTCACAAGGTCTGTCAAGCTTCTGTGTTCTGTGGCTTTAAATTGTTGTTGTTGCTTCCAAAGCTATGAGGAAAGGGGAAGAAAGCTCCAGGTGGAACCTGCTGATGTCTGTCTGTTTTTCAGCTGACGTCTGTCTGCTTGTTTTAAAAGTCCATGGCAGCAAAATAGAAACGTAAACAGGAGTGATGCTATTTTGGTGTGATTGGCATCTTGACTAATTGCCGAATACTTTTTTAAATGGGAAGACTGCCTGAGTAGAAGTCAGTCCTAGTGCAGAAGGCCTCTTCTTCTCCTTCTTGTCTTTGGTGTAGACGAAGAAAACAGTCACAAACTAGTCTAACCAAACTGTCAACTTAGAAATTCTAGAGTGAAAGCTTTGTATAAGCTGCAGGTTGGCCCCAGATAAACAGTTATCATTATTTTCAAATTATAAACTTTATGCTGTTTGATTCGTGAGGGATTCTGTCTAAGCTTTCACACAGTGGTAGGCTGGAGGTTATTTTCTTAGAATTTTCAAAGTTGGATTTCTTTTGAAAATTATGGCTAACATATGTACATTATATATTATTTCAGTCACAAGCAGACTTCTTTTACATTGTCATGGGTTGAATGAATGCTGTTCAAGAACTTTTGAAACATTTTTATGTCATTTTTGGGAAGTGCTTTATTTCCTAAAAATGGTTCTCAGATGACTACAATTGAAGGACATTAAATCCTAAGTCAGTGAGAGTGGAGAATTATTCATTACTTTGTTTTATCAAAACCGTTTATGGAATATACGAACTAGAATTCCCCAGCACCTTTTCTTTATTTTCACCTCCCTTGTCATTTTAAATGTAGAGGGTTTATGTGGAGTATTCAGAATTATACTTTAAAGTTGATCTTCAAAAAATAAAGCCAAACCATTTGGGGTCTGATGAAACATTTTGTTAGAGAAAATGTTTCCATCAAATACATGTAGTAGAAACCCTCTTTGCTCTTTCACCTGGCCATCTGTGAATACATGGAGTAAATCAACATTTCAAGTAATGTCTAGAAGGATAAATGTGCTGAGAGTAAGTGGCTGCTTGCAAGAAGCATCAAAGACAAGATGGACCATGGATGAAACATTCTAATAGACCCTGGACAAGTCAGTGGACAATGTCACAGATATATATATATGTATGCTCATTGTCTCAATACAGATTTTTAATTGCTCAGGAATGGGCTTGATGGATACCTTCTCTCACCCCCTGAATTTCTCTCTATTCCTGAGCTTTATCTGTAAGGTGTCTTTTGTACTCATATTTTGGACTCTGCTATCCCAGTGGTGTCTTTCGGACTCACCTAATGCTCCACCCAAACCAACTATTCTTTGAAAGGGGAAAATGAAATGAACAAGAGGAAGCACTGTCAGTATTGACAGCGGAATGGATGGAGACTGCATTTTGAGCATATTTAAATGATGTATGCTGATTTTCTCCTGAAATTATCTAGCAGGCTCTGTCTCCAAGTTGGGCTGCAATACTTAGTGCTCAGGGAAGAAGAGGTGTGTACACTGCCTAATAAGAAAATGTCATCATTCTGTTTCTGCATCTCAGTGCTGACTCTTAATACTGTTTTCAGCAAAGAAAATATTCGGAAATGCAAGCTTTGTGAGGAAGAAATTGATTTTCGGAATTGTGTTAGCTCCATTAGCATCTCAGGAACTCTGCTAAGGTGATAGAATTTTCTTACAGTGAAGGACCGATGGCCCTTCTGCCATGCAGGCTGAGCCATGGTTCCCTTGCTCCTCTGGGATGAATGGACCTGCGGTGTCGGGGAGGCACCCAGAGCCATTCCCCAGGGGTTGTTTCTAATAGGGAGAGAGGAGATGAGACAGAACTCTGCAAGACTGAGCTGCCTAAAAGGCTCTGTTGGAAATCAAAAGAAAATAACTTAGAAGTGAGTGATTCTAATTTGAATTTCCAAGTTTAAACTAGTTCCTTAGCCATTTTTGACCCAGACTACATTTTCTCTATGCTTCTAGGGATGAAGATATTACAAGTATTGACTTCATTTATATCAATGTGGACTTAGACGAACTGCTCTATTTCTGATTTACAGTGTTTTGGTTTGTCATATGATGTGTGTGTGTGTGTATAAAAGTGTGTACAGACTGTGTACTACGTGATCCCTTGTGCACAAACACGCCTCAGAGCTATTATGGGTTCAGTTCCAGACCATCATAGTAAAGTGAATATTGCAATGAAGTGAATATGCAATAAAGCAATTTACATGAACTTTCTGGTTCATATAGAAGTTATACTTACACTATACTTTAGTCTATTAAGTGTACAGTCAGTTCAGTTCAGTCGCTCAGTTGTGTCTGACTCTTTGCAACCCCATGGACTACAGCACTCCAGGCTTCCCTGTCCATCACCAACTCCTGGAGCTTACTCAAACTCATGTCCATTGAGTTGGTGATGTCATCCTCTGTCATCCCCTTCTTCTCCTGCCTTCAATCTTTTCCAGTATCAAGGTCTTTTCAACTGAGTCAGCTCTTTGCATCAGGTGGCCAAAGTATTGGAGTTTCAGCTTCAACATCAGTCCTTCCAATGAATATTCAGGACTGATTTCCTTTAAGATGGACTGGTTGGATCTCCTTGCAGTCCAAGGGACTCTCAAGAGTCTTCTCCAACACCACAATTCAAAAGCATCAATTCTTCAGTGCTCAGCTTTCTTTATAGTCCAGCTCTCACATCCATACATCACCACTAGAAAAACCATAGCCTTGACTAGACGGACCTTTGTTGGCAAAGTAATATCTCTGCTTTTTAATATGCTGGCTAGATTGGTCATAGCTTTTCTTCCAAGGAACAAGCATCTTTTAATTTCATGGCTGCAGTCACCATCTGCAGTGATTTTGGAGCCCCCCAAAATGAAATCTGCCACTGTTTCCACTGTTTTTCCATCTATTTGCCATGAAGTAATGGGACCGGATGCCATGATCTTTGTTTGCTGAATGTTGAGCTTTAAGCCAACTTTTTCACTCTCCTCTTTCACTTTCATCAAGAGGCTCTGTAGTTCCTCTTCACTCTCTGACATAAGGGTGGTGTCATCTGCATATCTGAGGTTATTGATAGTTCTCCTAGCAATCTTGATTCCAGCTTGTGCTTCATCCAGCCAAAGTGTACAATACCTTATGTCTAAAAAAGGGAACAATGTCACAGTAGTAAAGAGTCTGCCTGCCAGTGTAGGAGACTCAAGAGACACTTGTTCAATCCCCATGTCAAGAAGATCCCCTGGAGTGGGAAATAGCAACTTGCGCCAGTATCCTTGCCTGGAAAATTCCATGGACAGAGGAGCCTGGTGGGCTACAGTCGATGGGGTCACAAAGAGTCAGACATGACTGAGCTACTGATCACTGAGCACATTGCTAAAAAAGGCCAAAGTATTTATATTACTAACATCAAATATCACTGATCACAGATCACCATAACAAATATAATAACAATGAAAATGCTTGAAATATTGCGAGAATCACCAGAATATGACACAGAGACACAAAGTGAACAAATGCTATTGCAAAAATGTTAATGATAAATGTTTGGCACAGGGTTACCAGAAAATTTCGATTTGTTAAAATAAAAAAAGCAGTGTCTGCAAAGTATAATAAGGCAAAAAGCAGTAAAATGAGATCTATATTACTTTGTTCACACTGATAGAACAAAATACCATAGACTGGGTGAACAAAACAGGAATTTGTTTTCTAGCAGTTTTGGAACAGAGAGTCCTGGATTAAGGTTTTCCAGCATCCTTGGATTCAGGCAAGGGTTCTTCTCGTGTCTAGTAGAGTCTGTGTTCCCTCCATGTCCTCACATGGCCTTCTCTTGGTTCTTACGAATGGAGAGTGAGGACAAGCTCTCTGATGTCTTTCCATATGAGGACACTAATCCTATGCAATCAGAGCCCCAGTACTTAACCTAAATCCTTGGAAAGCCCTGCCTCCAAATACAGCCACACTCTGGCTTAGGGCTTTAACATATGTATTTTGGGGGAATATATTAAGTTCATAACACCTCCAAACCTAAAATTTTGTTTTCAGTTTATACTCTTAGGTTAAATTAACCCCATATTCACTTATTGAAAGTATTAGTCGCTCAGTCATGTCCAATTCTTTGTGACCCCATAAAATGTAGCCCACCAGGCTCCTCAGTCCATGGAATTCTCCAGGCAAGAGTACCGGAGTGGGTAGCCATTCCCTTCTCCAGGGTATCTTCCCAACCCAGGGATCAAACCTGGGTCTCCTGGACTGCAGGCAGATTCTTTACTGTCTGAACCACCAGGGAAGCCCTGGTTTAATGAGGTTGGCTCTAAATATCATCAGTCTAAATTCTAAACTTTATGAAAAATATTAAAACCTTGCTTCCTAACTAATGCTCCATGCTTATGTTTTATATCTTTAGGTTTATATACTTTCATTATTACATTTTTCAAATTCACCACTAGCAGAATTAGAATGGCTTAAGAAAATTATACTGGTTTGGGGGTTTGGTAACAGCTCAGAGCATTCCCTCAGCACCCCAGGCTCTCTTTTATAATCTGTGCTTCCCTCTCTTCTCTTTCAATAGTTGTGTTTTCTCTACTACCGAGAATAAAGATAGCGGAAAATGGCAGACTCATCTATGAGTCTGTGGTACACCCCAGCCTTGGTGCCACTGATCAGCTGGCTTGGACAAGGCCCCTGTGAAGATACTTTACAAGGGCCCCGCTTGGCACAAACCTCTGTGCAGACAGAGATAAAATAGTACTGACTTGACCTCCATACTGGTGGAGGGAGGTTGTCTGGGGAAAGAGAAAAAAAAAAAAGGAATGTCCCTACAAAGCTGCTTCCTAATCTGGCTAATAAAATTGCACTAGGTTTGATAATTATACACATTTCTAATGAACAAAACAATTAATGTGTCAACCTAATAATTGTTGGGCAATAACCAATCAGGGGTACCGACTGTTCTGTCACCCAAAGTTTTCATGTGGAGTGAGAGATAATTAGCTTCAATGTAGTTTATTGTAATTTTACATTGGTTTTGATAAATGACTTTTTCCTTAAAGCAATACCAGCAATATTTGTCTGAAATATTTCCCAGTGACTATTCAGCACAGAAAATACAATACTGAAGTAAATTAATTACTTTTGGAGGGAGGCAGAGTTCACTTTCATATAATTTTACAGAAGAGATGAAATAAACTTTTTGTATTAATGAAGAGTTTCATTACCTGTCCCTAAAATGATTAAACCTTGACATGACTTTTCAATATTAGCTTCATTTTAGAATTAAAAGAAATAGAAAAAAGAATAAAATACTTATAAGCCAGGTGATACTTACAGGTAACAAGGATTCTTTGCAGAAAGATTCAAACTTCTTGGTTATAAAAAGCAAGCCAGCTAAAATTCAAAGGGATTGCAAAAGCCATAAAATAAAGTAGCCATTTAAAATATTTAATGAAGTGTGAGCAAAGCTCTTGTGCTTTAAATGCCTGCCCCTTTCATTAATTTCTTCTCTAAAACCTGAGCAATTAGGCTGGAATGTTAAAGTCATTACAAAACTTAAATAGCACTTCTGGGAATAAGGTGTTTTGAAGGAAGTGTTATTGCATAAGAACTGCAAATATGAAAATATCACAAGAAATCAAGCTGTGTTTTCCATGTGGGATGGGTGAAAAGAAGGGAATTTTATCGTAATTATGAGCAGCAGCACCCTCACAGTATGCAGGAAAGAAACTAGTTAATACAGGCCACTGTTCTAGGAATTTCAGTGTCTCTTTCTAATACTATATCAAAACAGATAGGGGATCAAAATGAATAAATCATTTAAACATTGCTTTAAAAGATCTTCGTTTTGCAGTTAGTACTGTACTACTCTAATTCAGAAAACAAGTAAAATCACTGGCTCTTTTCAGAAGCTTCTAATGATGAAATAATATTAAAATGTTTAGGGATTGAAAGAAGATGGCATTTGTTCTTGTTCAGAATTATGGGTGGAAATAGCACATCCACAGTGTAGAGTGACTCCTGAGAAAACTGGGAGGCAGCTAGCTCTCAATGTGCAGTGTCTTGGTGCCCTGGCCCCCCTTTTCAGCTTGGTTTTAATACTTTGAATATTCTTCTGCTATGTCTTTAAAAGACGTTCACCTATTACTAGGGTGTTTGGAGTTTTAATATTTGTCTTTCTTGAACTCAGGACATTTGCTGTGATCTGGGCTCCAGGGACCCCACCCCTTGTTTGCTGCGCCCTGGGTGCAGACTCCCGCTGCAGCTATCTGCTCTGTTCACCAGTTTAGCAAGCCTGTCTCCACCCCCATTCCTCCTCCCTGTGCTGCTTCATTCTTCTTTAGGGCACACGCCACAGCCCTACCTTCACTGCGTGGTGTGTCCGCTCGTGGCGTGGTTGTGTCTGTCTCGGCCCTTAGGGTGGCAACTCCAGAACAGCAGGGCTCTTGGAGATGTGGGACGCTGCCTCCTCCATAACATCATCACATTGTACCTGGGGAAGAGTCATCGCGCAAAAGACGCTGAATGAAATAATCTGTGTCTCCCCACTGATTTGACAGTCCACCTTTACCTCATGTTTGAGTGTATATTGATATATTTTAGAGTCTCTTTCCACTTGGGATCTAGTTTCTGCTTTTGCCATTTTTTTAAATTATGGTAACTTTAAAATATACTTTCCTACTTAAAAAAGCAAACAGTCCATCACTCCTACACTGTTTCAAATATATTTTTACTATTGTATATGTGTTTTTCCAGGCTGAGCTTTAGAATAATCCGATCAGGTTTCCAGTGAACCTAGTATTAGATTAATACTAAATTTGTAAAGGAATTTGCCTCTTTCGACATTGACTCTTCATTACAGAGCAAGGTTAGAATACCACTCAATTCTTATTTATTTACTATATATCAAATTAGTACTATAGTTTTTTTTAATACATCCTACACAATTCAAGTTATTTTGTGCTCTTTTTCTCCATTAAAAAAATAAGATTCATTTTATAGTATTTTTTCCAGCCTGTAAAATTATTTTAATGTTTAATATATTATAACTGAGCACCTAATCAAAATCTAATTTCTATAAGTAACTTAATTTTACTTTGGTATTCTTTCCAAAGTAGACAGTGATAGCAAACATCAGTAACTTTATTTCTTCTTCTTTAAATTTTAGATTTCTTATTTCCTTATTGAAATCCATTGTAAATTACTCCACTCTACTGTTACAAAAGGGTTATCCCTGGCTATTAGTGCTGAGATGACAAACAGAGATATAGAGACTCAGATAGAATATGGTTACAATATGTATATCCTTTGTTATACAAATTTTATATAAGTTCTGTGCTACCTTTGTTAAGTCTTCCTAGTAAGATTATTTTCTTCTGTAAAATAAATTAGCAAGAATCCCAACCTCCTTGGATAGTTTTAATCATGTGGAAACATTTTGACAGCTTTAAACAATCTGAGTCTGATATTTTGAGGCAAAGAAGTGGAGTTCTTTGGGAATTTAAAATCTATCCATTGTATTAATATGTCTCAGAGTTACACCTCTTTTAAATTCATGCTTGTAAACCATGGATACTTACTAGCATGGCATCAAGCTGGTAGGGTTGTCAGGATTTTCTGCCAGCCTTACCTTTGTTGGCTTCCCTGGTGTCTCAGACGGTAAAGCGTCTGCCTGCAATGCGGGAGACCTGGATTCAGTCCCTGGGTCGGGAAGATCCCCTGGAGAAGGGAAAGGCTACCCACTGCAGTACTCTTGCCTGGAGAATTTCATGGAAGGGGGAGCCTGGTAGGCTAAGAGTCGGGCACGACTGAGTAACTTCACTGGTTACCTTTGTTGTTTGTCAGTGGTGGAACTAGGATGATTTTGGAGAAGTGTTTCTGTCTTTTACAGTTACTTGGAGTTTCCAGTCTTCCTCTTTCATAATGGGTGTTGTGATTTTAAAAAATAATAATTTCTTCCACTACCTATGACTTGTTACCACTGTAAAGGGTAACTGAATGTCAGCTTTCAGCATCTCAGTACAGTTTGGATTGAAACTCTATACTCTATCTGGCAGACACTTCTCAAATTTGAGATGGCCATTACTTTTAGCACTGATAAAGTTTTTAACCTAATTTGTCCTTTTTATTTATGTCAATCACTTTTCGAGGACTGGGGCAGGAGGTGAAAGGGAAGTAGTGTAACCTCACATTTTTACCCTGTCTTCATCAAGGATGCCATTATATCATACAACTTCTTTTAAGTCAAGAACACATATGTTTGGTATTGTAAATAAAGCCATAAAAAGAACCCCAGATTCTTCAGACAGAATTTGAAATAACAGCCCGAGCTTTTTTCTATAAGTCACTTATTTTTCATTGTTTAAGTTCCAGATATAGAGAACTTCAAGTTACAAAACTGTATTGTATTAATAACACTTTGTAAATATAGTTTAGAAAAACATGCTTAGTAAGTTCATTGCTTACAAGATTGAGTATAATAATTTCTACTACGTTATTAATTTTCAGTTTCTCATCTTCACAGGTCTTCTTTCCTTCATCCTATAATCACACTTAAAGTCGGCCCAACCAAATAATCCCTTCTGCAGGCAAATAAGCAAACACATTTTCCCCTAATCCACTGCACTTACATTGAGGTCCGTTTTCACCTTCTGCTTGACTTCCAAACCTCATCAAAGAAAGGGGCTTCTTCTCAGCTGTGGGAGTTTGGCTGTTGCATTTGCCAATACTTGGAACCTGCCCGCTTTGGTCACAGATAAGTTCAAACTGCCAGATTTATTTGTTTTGCTTTCATTTTCAAACGGCTTGCTCACATTTGGGCTCTCCTCTGTGAAATTCTCCCCACTTTGCTTACACAGGTACTAATCTATCCAGACCCCCTCCCCCCACCCAGTAATTTGTCCTTCTGTGACTTCCTTCATCAACTCCCTTTTAACATTTTTTCAATGATTTTCAACCACCACTGTGAGGCACACAGATTTAAACACACATGAGAGGCAGATTATGTTGTGTATTCTATCGACTGAATAATGCTATCTGTATATTCCCAAGTCATCTCAAGTGTAAAACACCCAAACAAAACACAAGTACTGTCCTTATGGTCAGTGCATTTTTCAATGTGCATTAGAGTCATTAATCCCACTCTTTCCCTAAAGTCACAAATCTCAGCCTGAAGAAGGAACCTCAGCCTCCTTAGCTGATCATGAAACCTGTGATAGGCTGACCACATGCTCCATTTCCAGGCTTTCCACCACCCAGCCTCTCCACACTCCCCTTTGTGCTCTTTTAGGCCAAACAGCATGCCTTCTTGCATGTCTATACATATCACTCCACTCTTCCGTTGTCCTAAAATACGTTTTCAGTTCTCTGTAAAAGTATTACCCCAACATCAGCACATAGTTCAGATATAATCTCAGTCCCTTAATAAGTACTTCTTGCTCTATGATCACAGTATTTGGTTCATGTGCTATTTTAGAACCAAGTGTATTAGTATTTACTGTAATTTATGCCTGTTATCCCCTCCCTGGACTTCCCTGGTAGCTCAGCTCGTAAAGAATCTACCTGCAATGCAGGAGACAGCAGTTCAAATCCTGAGTCAGGAAGATCTCCTGGAGAAGGGACCTGGTTACCCACTCCAGTGTTCTGGCCTGGAGAATTCAGTGGACTGTGTGGTCCATGGGGTTGCAAAGAGTCAGACAGGACTGAGCGACTTTCACTTTCCCTTTCATCCTCTCCCTAACCCCACCCCCATATTCACTAGAATGTGTTCTTGAAGGCAGAAATAGTACCTTATGTTATTATACTGCATAAACAACTAAGCTTTACTAAATTATAAGAGTTCAATAATGGGAGAAGAAAAAACAAGCATTCATTCCCTTAGGTAGATATAGTCTAAAACTATGACTAACCTATTGTCTTTCTGTTGTATATTTGGGTACAAACTCTAGACATTATGGTTGTCTACACACATGTAAATAGTGTTCTAAGGCTCCATTAGAGTAAATATGTATTTCTTGAGGTCAGTTTTCATTCCAATCCCAAAGAAAGGCAATGCCAAAGAATGCTCAAACTAACACACAATTGCACTCACCTCACACGCTAGCAAAGAAATGCTCAAAATTCTCCAAGCCAGGCTTCAACAGTATGTGAATAGTGAACTTCCAGATGTTCAAGCAGAATTTAGAAAAGGCAGAGGAACCAGAGATCAAATCACCAACATCCATTGAAAAAGCGAGAGTATACCAGAAATCATCTATTTCTGCTTTATCGACTATGCCAAAGCCTTTGACTGTGTGGATCACAATAAACTGTGAAAAGTTCTTAAAGAGTTGGGAATACAAGAACACCTGATCTGCCTCCTGAGAAATCTGTATGCAGGTCAAGAAGCAACAGTTAGAACTGAACAACATACTGGTTCCAAATTGGGAAAGGAGTGCATCAAGGCTGTATACTGTCACCCTGCTTATTTAACTTATATGTAGAATACATCATGAGAAATGCTAGACTAGAGGAAGCACAAGCTGGAATCAAGATTGCCAAGAGAAATATCAGTAACCTCAGATGTGTAGATGACATCACACTTATGGCAGAAATTGAAGAAGAACTAAAGAGCCTCTTGATGAAAGTGAAAGAGAGAGTGAAAAAGTTGGCTTAAAACTCAACATTCAGAAAACTAAGATCATGGTATCCCATCCCATCACTTCACGGCAAATAGATGGGGAAACAATGGAAACAGTGGCAGACTTTATTTTCTGTGGATCCAAAATCACTGCAGATAATAACTACAGCCATGCAATTAAAAGACACTTGCTGCTTGGAAGAAAAGCTATGACCAACCTAGACGGCATATTAAAAAGCAGAGACCTTACCTTACTGACAAAGGTCCATCTTGTCAAAGCTATGGTTTTTCCAGTAGTCATGTATGGATGTGAGAGCTGGGCTAAAAAGACAGCTGAGCGCCAAAGAATTGTTGCTTTTGAACTGTGGTGTTGGAGGAGACTCTTGAGAGTCCTTGGATTGCAAGGGATCCAACCAGTCCATCCTAAAGGAAATCAGTCCTAAATATTCATTGGAAGGACTGATGCTAAAGCTGAAACTCCAATACTTTAGCTACCTGATATGAAGAACTGACTCTCTGGAACAAACCCTGATGCTGGGAAAAATTGAAGGCAGGAGGAGAAGGGGACGACAGAGGATGAGATGGTTGGATGACATTACTGACTTGACGGACATGAGTTTGAGTAAGCTCCAGGAATTGGTGATGGACAGGGAGGCCTGGCGTGCTTCAGTCCATTAGGTCACAAAGAGTCAGACACAACTGAGTGATTGAAGTGAACTAAACTGATTTCTTGAGAGATCATGGCCGTCAGTTATAAGAGTCACGTTGCTTGTATTTGGTCAGTAAGAAGATCTTCTTCTGTCCAAAATGTGGTGCAGAAAATTCTACAAAATAGAGGAATGAATGATGAGGACATGGAAGTTCTCAAAAGAGCTCAAAATGCACATTTTATTTTCTTCATGTCCCTATGGTATAAACAAGCAGATGATTTTTAAAAATAAAAGCTAAAACTAAAGACACAACAGCGGAGATTTCATTAAAATTTGCCAATGTGCCAGCAAGAGAGCCCAATAGTAAATAGAAGGCTATTTTTTGCTCCTCATGATCCATCTTGTTGCTACATATATTTTCACATATAACTTGTAAACTTTCCTGCAAAAGTCAGTAGGTTAAGAACACAAAGAAAAACATCTTCATTCTCAGGACTTTTTAAAAAGCTGCCCAAACTCCCTACTGAGAGAAGCTGCTGCTGAATCTCCAACTGGAGAAGGAAGGATGTTAACAGCAAAAAGATGCTCTAAAATGTATAGACTATGAAGGGTGATATACCACCTCTGGCATCATTACAGTCAGGCCTGGCACTAACACCCTCAATACCTAGGAAGATAGCTTTAAAAAAATAAAAAATAGGCAGCAAATGGCATCCTAAAGACAATGTATTAAAATACCTCAGTGGGACTGGTGAGAACAAAGGACCAAAGGTATACGGGGTGGGAGTGCACAGAAGGAACTAGCAGCCGCAGAAGCACAGCTTTGCAGGCAGGGAAGCTGCTTGGAGGCCTGAGGAGGAGGCAGGGACGGAACCAGGCTTCACTGAGCAAAAGCAAAATGCTTGTGTATCCAGAAACAAGATCACCACGGATGCCCGTGGACCCCAGTGTGAACAGGTAACCCAGGGCAGATCAGCGGAATGCAACGAAAATAGGATTGAGCAGGATAAGAGTGGTTAGCAGGTGAAGAAACTGAAGGTCAAGAAAACAGGCAAAAATGGAAGTCACCTAGGGTGCTGTTTACCCTTTTATCCCTGAAAGAAGGTAGCTAAATCCATGTCAGAAATCCCATCAAGGAAAATGACCTGTGGAGTCATTGTCCTTGCTCTCACCAACAGGGACCGCAAGCCTCAGGATGCGGGTCTGTGCGCCTCCATCCTCAGGGTCACAGGTATGCTTTCTAGCCCCTTTTATGGTATCTCCACAGCAGTCAGCCTGCAGGGTGGGCAGATCATACGCGACTTCTCACGACTCAGTGACAAGGGCAGAGATGAGGGAGGACTCAAAAATAGCTGGGACGGTGCTGACGGTGGTGACGGTGTGGTGGGCTGGGTGTGGAGGAAGCACCCGTCGTCACCACTCGATGTGCACGGAGATCTTTTCACGGCCAGGCCTTGCAGCCCTTTGGGTGTCTGAGCCTCCTGAGTGTTTCTGCAGCACTCCACCCCCTTACCTGAATATCCCCTGTCTTATTTCCTCTGGCAGCAGAGTGCAAGTGGTCACCGTTCTCTCACAGCACTTTCTAGAAGCCTGCCTGCCTGCATTACTGGATGCATACGTGGATAATGAATGAAGCTGTTTAGCTCCCTCCTGATGGTCCCCTTCTATTTCCACTGACTCCTGCTTTTAAAATGATTAGTATGTAATAATCACTTACTAAAATGATGAGATATGCCATTTTGCTGGTGGGCATATATGTGTGTGTACTTGTCATCAGAATTCATCTGGATTCTCCACCTAAGCTATCATTGCTCTTCCCACATGGATGCCTCTAAAAATGGGGTCAGATATCAATTAGATATATCAGATGACCCTGGACAGCCTTGTACTTGAAAGAACTGTCTACTATAGAGGTTCTCTTTCCTCAATTAGATTTTAAATAATTTTTGAAGAATAAGGCCACGGCTCCTCCATTTCCAACCCCCGTGGAACTAACACTGAGCTCAGCAGTGGCTTTTGCTGATGAATCAGTTGCTTGGAGGCAGTTTATTGCTTCCAGCTTTTCAAAAAATAATTTATCATTTGAGAAAATTAGCTTTCTTTTCCTTAAACCCAAGTAAGTAAAATGACTGAGAACAAGCATCTGGCACAGAAAAGGCTGTGAGGGATGCCCCATGATAACTGGCCTCTGTTACAAGTGCCTCTGGAATTCAAGACCTGCTGTGCTCATGAGCAAAGCTCTTTTGATCAACAATTATTTACTTATTACTCATCTAAAATCATTTATTGGCTGTCTACTCTGAGATTCATTTTGGGAATACAAGAGTGAGTTGGAGAGATGAATTTGGTCTCTGCTGACATGCAATATAGATTAATAGGAGACAAAAAATATGAAATAAGTAAATGAAAAATTCCAAAAACTTAAGTTCTATAAAGCTAAAGAATGCAGGATGTAGTAAATGGGAAGGAGTGAGGGTGGTCAAATCACACTTACTTGAGAAGGAAACATTTAGGTTGAGACTTGCAGGATGAATAACTAGCTGTTTAAAAAATAAAAAAAAAGTGGAGCCTGTTGAAAAGCAAGAAATGTAGCTGCACATTCCAGGGGGTAGAAGAACCAGGAACTGAGAGGAAGCTTGTCTATTTGATGTTCAGACACAGCTTGGGGACATTTCAGGTTCAATTTTCATATCACCACAATAAAGGGAATGTTGCAATAAACTCTCACATAATTTTTTGGTTTACCAGTGCATAAATAAAGCTATCTTTACTGTAATATTTTTTTTAAGTGTGCAATAGCATTATGTCTAAAAATAGAGTCTACATGCCTTAATTTAAAAATGTTATTGCAAAAAAAAAAAAAAGTGCTAACCACCATTACCTTCAGCTAGTTGTAACCTTTTTGCAGGTAAAGGGTCTTCCTTTCAAATTTACTGACCAGGATGGTGGTTGCTGGAAGCTGGTGTGTCTGTAGAAATTTTTAAAATAAGATGACAGTGAAGTTTCCCACATTAAGAGACTCTTTCTATAAGGAACAGTTTCTCTGTAGCATGCAAAATTGTTTGATAGCAAACTGTTTTCTAAAATGTTTGGACCATTTTTTAATCCCACATGCAATGAAAGAGGTTTCTGATTGTTACATGTTTGACTTATTATTGACCATCTTTTAAAATTTTAGGTATCCTAGTGGATATGAAGTGCTACGTAGTTGTGGTTTTGATGGGCAAATCTCTAATGAATAGTTAATTGAGCTTCATGTATTTATTGGCCATTGTGTATCTTCTTTGGAAAACTGTGTAATCAAATCATCTGCCCATTTTTATACTGGGTTATGTCTTTTGTCATTGTTGAACTGCATTTTCCACTGCCACAGTACAGGAGTACAGTTGGCGTTTGTATATTGATTTTGTATCGTGCACCTTTCCTGAGCTCACTTATTCTAATTAGTTTTTTATGGTTTCTTCAGAATCATCTGTATAGAAGATCATGTCATCTACAAATAAATAGCTTTTCATATTCTTTTCATCCTTTCTGAGTGTTTTCATTTATTTTTCTTGTCTAATTCCCCTGACCAGATCCTCTAGTACAATTTTGAACATATATAAGAAGAGTAGACACGTTGGTATTGTCCACCTCTTGAATGAGGAGCTCAGTCTTCCTCATTTAAGTGCAGTATGAGCTGTGAGTGTTTCATAGATGGGATTTATCAGATTGAGAAAATTTTGTTCTATTTCTAATTTAATGACGTTTTTATGATGAAAGGTTTTGAATTTTGTTAGTTACTATATTTGCACCTTTCTGGATGATCATATGGTTTTTTCCCATTATTATATTGCTATAGTATTTTAGAGTAATTGACTTTCAGATGTTAAATCAACCTTGCATTCCTACGATATTATACATGGTTATGGTCTGTAATCTTTTCTAAATCTCACATAGATTCAGTTCATTAGTAATTTTTCAGTGACTTTTATATAAATATTCATAAGGGATGGGTCATATCTCCTTTTACTGTCAGGGTAGTATTCTCTTTCTACTCTCTATTTCATTTATTTCTATTGTTATTTTCATCATTTCCTTCCTTCTTTTTGCTTTCGGTTTTGTTTGCTTTTCTTTTTTTAGTTAAGAAACTAACTCCTAGGCTCCTGTTTTTCATGGATACTTTGGTTCTGGGGCAGATGGTTTTGACAGCTACTGAGATGCTAAGAGGGGAGAAGTGGGAAGAGAACAAGAGAAAATGCCATGAACACACTTTTCTTACCAGATTCAGCCGTCTTTCTTGAATGAGTGGGTTGTCGCAAGTTACGGTAATTTCCAGAGTTCTGAAAAAAGTGATTTTGACAAGTTTTGTCAGCGTCCTCATTTTATGGAGGACGGGATTTTGGGAGGGCCAGATCCTCCCGTTCTAGAAGTGATTCTCTCCGCTGTGTTATTTTAACCACATTTGAAAGAAGAATGATCCACAAAATTTTGGAGAGGCATTAGCTATTCCTTTATGTGAACACAAAGTAGTTGATGATACGATGTGGATAATAATCAAAATGCTTCTCAAATGCCTATCATGGGGAAAATAAAGCATGCTTGACTGTCACTTGGTGAGTGCGTGCCAATGACATGGGACCCTGACAGTTGCAATTGTTATAGAGTGGGAGTCCTGATTATTTTTGTCCTAGTGAGTAAAGGCTAATGTGCCCGTGGGCTTAAGAAAAATATTTGCTTTTCTTAACTGAGTTGAGTCCATTAAATCTTAAAAAGCCACCTTTTGAGAAAAGTGCCCATGTTACTACACCTTTAGGGTGTGTATAGCACGTGCCCCGTAGTCTAGACCTGGACAGTGACACAGTGTGTTCACTGTAGCTGCGGTGAGAGGAGACTGCCATCTCCTTCTGTTAGCGTCTACCAGCCACTCTTAGCTCTTCTCAGTGTTAACATTCAAACATTGTAATTAGATTATCAACACCTAATTTCATTCTCATGCACTCACATTAAAGCTGAGATATATTTCCGGCCAGAACAGTAGTGACGCTGCACATTTGGTTTTGGTGACTGAGTGACGCACAGGTGCCATGAGGGTGGTCTGCAAACACTGGGCTTTGCATCTTGAGATGATACATAGTGCCTTTTTGGGTGCAGCTCTTTCTGTCTTTCCAGTCACGTGTGGAAAAGCCAGAAGGGCCTTGACCTGAGGCATGGTTTAACCAGATCACTCTGGCTGCTGTGCTAAGCATGGCCATAGGGGTGAAGGGTCGGGAACAGGCGTTATTACTGCAGGCTACTGCAGTACCATTCCTGAGAAGTGATGACCTTGGTAATCGTAGCAGCGGTCTAGGTTTTAAAAATATATTGGGTTCTGAATAGTTTTTCACAATTAGAGCTGAAAGGATGGCCTTACAGATATAATATAGAGCGTGAGAAACAGAAGGGAGTCAAGTGTGGCTGAGGTTTTTCTGTCTGGCCTGAACAAATATAAAAAATGAGTTTTCGTTTAATGATATAGGGAGAACTTTTAAAGGGACAGACTTTGTACATTGTAGGGGGAGGCTGGAATATCAAGAGCTCACTGTTGGACCTGTAGAATCTGGGGTGCCTTTTAGACATCCTAGATGGAGATGGTGGAGAAGGCAATGGCACCCCACTCCAGTACTCTTGCCTGGAAAATCCCATGGACGGAGGAGCCTGGTGGGCTGCAGTCCATGGGGTCGCTAAGAGTTAGACACGACTGAGCGACTTCACTTTCACTTTTCACTTTCATGCATTGGAGAAGGAAATGACAACCCACTCCAGTGTTCTTGCCTGGAGAATCCCAGGGACAGGGGAGCCTGGTGGGCTGCTGTCTGTGGGGTCACACAGAGTTGGACATGACTGAAGCCACGCAGCAGCAACAGCAGCAGATGGAGATGGAAATGAGGCAGTCTTTTACACAGAGCTAGAGTCTAGGGAGACATGTGAGGTGGAAGTCTATTGTGAGAGATATGAGTTTACAGATGTCATTTAATGAATGAGGACCCTGATTGAAAAGAGCAAGATCCCAAATGTGAGCCTTGGAGTACTCCACCCTCTAGAGGCTAGTAAGGAGGAGGAAGCAGAGAGTATGGTATCCTAGAACCCAGGTGAAGAATGTCTCAAGAAAGAAAGACAAAGGATGTCTCAAGTGAGCAGATAAGAACTGAAAACTGACCATTTGGTTTAGTAATATAAATACCATTGTTCAATTGGGAAGATTATCCCCCAAATAATGAGTTTATCATTGCAACAGGAATTCTGCTCTGAATTTCAGAACGTTGTTAAATGAGTTCATGGGTGGTAGAAAGTATTACATTCACAGTCTTTAGGTATTCAGTCCTCTACTGCCTCCTTAGGTGACCCTCCTAATGGGGATGAGACAGTAACTAGAAGGGGCAGCATGAGGCATACCCTGTGTGGATGCACTGTGATATTCTGGGGTGAGATGTAAAAACTTATGGCTCTTATTATAATCTCTTGCCAAAATTTCTGTTTGTTGGATAAATTCCTATGTGAGCTATGAGAATTCTTTGACCTCATAGGATGAAAATATTTATATAAATTTGAAATGAATCAGATTTGCCTTTGTGCAGTATAAATGTGCTTTCAGAAAAATATTATTGACCTTTATTTAGAATTTGATTCACCTATTAAACTATTATTATATGGGAGATTTCTTTACAGATTGCAATCAACACAAATCTTGGTCAAAAATTAAGTCACTAATATTTTCTTTTTTACTTGACATTTGTTTAAAAAGTGGGGACCAGATGAAAAGATCAGCAGGCAAAACAAGTGAAATTACTTTGTCATACATAAATACCTGTGCATATGATGGATTATTACAGTAAGACATTTTAATTTTTTTTAATTACAGGGAATCTATGATATAGGTAATACAAAACAGGGAATAATCAAGATGTTACTTTTTGATTTTGTAATGTAGTTTGAAGGGATATAGACCTAATATCCTGGAAAATTATTTCCCCTTGATAATCTGACTAAAGAAGCTACTTAAATCTCCCTTCCCTTTCTTGTTCTCCTTGATTTCTGTATTCTTGGCTCTCTGGCAGAGTGTGGGTTATAGATCTTTGTAAGGAGATGAGAGTGGTGGAATTTTATCAGTTTATCTTTGCAGTCTCATTTGTTGCAGTTTTTCCCATATGGACGTGTGAATTTGCATGTACTGCTCAAAACATTGGCCCTGATGTGATGGCCCCCACTGTCATATAAGGTTGTTGGAGGTAGTTCAGTTAGTTCTTTCATGTACTCTTTGCGCTGAGCTGTACCAAGTTTACTGTAAATTTGAGTTTGACACAAACTTTTAAAGAGCTTAGGCTTTAGAGACCAAAAATTAGGGTTTGAGTCCTGACTCCATCACTTCCATGACAAGTCTCTCCACCTCTCAGAGCCTGTGTTCTTACATGAAAATGACAATACTTAAATTTATTTAAAACAATGTTTCAGAGTAAGTTCTGAATAGAACTATTACTCATTAATATAATATGCCAATCAGTTAATAATTACTACTACTAATATAGAGATATTCTGTGATTCTGGTTGTACCTTCAGCAGACCGCTTCTCCTCATTTCTTTGGAGATCCTGGAAATTGTGAAATATCTTCATG
Organism: Oryx dammah; assembly: GCF_014754425.2. Taxonomy (NCBI): domain Eukaryota; kingdom Metazoa; phylum Chordata; class Mammalia; order Artiodactyla; family Bovidae; genus Oryx; species Oryx dammah. The sequence goes on along the minus strand of NW_024070203.1, from coordinate 2,029,976 downwards.
GCAAAGTCCTTCTCAAATAGTCCATGCAACAGCCAGAGCAAACTTTTAAAATCACAGAGCTAAGTTTTCTCTGCTTCAAACCTATCAGTGGTTTCTTTGGGGAAAAACCCTGAAGTAAGATATGACCAAGGACCGTTATCCCCTGTAGTGGGCTAGTTCTGTGTGCCCTCAAAGAAAGTTGGAGAACATGAGGTAGATGCATAAAGTTATTGGAAGTAAGACCCCAAACTTCAGAAGGGGTTCTGACTCAGTTTACCATCCCTACATAAGAAATGAGAGTCTCAGAGATGCTGACCTCTTAACTTCTCATCGTACATGAAAGATCTCTCACTACAATTTATTCACTGGCCTAATGTGAGGTCAAATTAAGACAACAACAAAACAATAAAAAGCCCACCTAAATGTTCCAACAGAGTTGCCAAAAAATAGTAAATGGAAAAGCGGATGAGATTCTTTGTACAGTATCATGCAGTACCATACAATAAGACTATTGGCTTCAAATTTTCTATCTTATAATTTCATAAAGAGGATGGGTAAACAGGCAGACATTTTCCCCTCCCTCCCACCATGCTAATGGATATCTTCCCTTGCCCCTTGCTTCCCTAAATCACTGGAATCTGTCCTTTATTCACCATGCCTTGCTGTATAGATCTTCCCAGCTCTCAGGAAAGCAGCTGTCAACACTGATTGGGGAGGTCTTAAAGAGGATAAATCCCCTTGGAGGTTCCTACTCATCTATTAGACAAAGTGAACCAACACCCAAATTCTGAGCTCATCCTGCCAACTAGCAAGCGGTGGGTCCTGAAGTACTCCACTTCTCTCTCAGTCTTCCTCTTCTCTTTAGGGTACCAGAAGTGACAGAGGTACTCTTCCTTCTCACCAGGGAACTAGGCTGATTTCTCTGCCCAGGAACTCCCAGGAGAAATAACTCGTCAACTGTGTCAGTTGGGTTCCTGGAGAAGCGGATGCTGAGAAGGATTCTATTAGGGGAAATGCACAGAGTGAGAGAAGGCAGAGTCAGGAAAGACTGGAAGACTCATTGAGTATAAATCTGACACCACGAGAAGAGTGGAAGAAGAGGAAAGGGGAGGTTGGGCGGAAACACCCTAGATTGCTGTGCAGTCTAAGGAAGGTTCCCCAAAGTGGTCAGAGAGCCTTTAAGCCGCTGTTGGTGATGAGGTGAGTGAGTGCCTTTTCCCTTGGGAACAAAATTGACCTTTGCATCCCTGCCTGGCTCAGGGTGGCCTAGAAGCAGCTCATAGTGGTCTGGTCTCCACGCAGTATGGTTCTACAGATGCACCTGGGTCAGTTTGCATCTCCTGATCCAGCTATTCCCGACAGCCAACACGGCACAGTGATCAGGAGTGGAACTGTGGATTCCTGCTTTGTATCGGTTTCAGTCTCAGCTCTACCGCTCATTGGCTGTGATATTGTACAAGTGACTGACATTTACCACCTCTCCAGGTCCTCATCTGTAAAGCGAGGAGACTAACCCTTTCTAGGCAGTGGTGGTGTCATGATGGTTAACTCGTAGAAGACTCCCTGGCACACAGTGAGTGCTCAAAAGCACATTAGTAAAAGGATGAACTGGTACAAATGTACTTAACCTCAGACCCCATTATCTTCCTCCTATGATGACACTGTAACTCCTGGTGGAATGAGATGAGATGGTTTTCTGTAAAACTCCTGGGATGATGCTAAACATAGGATAAGCACTGAATAGATAGTATAGGTAACACTGATCATTATCAGCCACAGAAGTAATGATAACAGCATCCTCACATAGCTTCTTTTGTTACGCGATCATTCTTTTCTGAAAGTCAAGCCTATTAGATTAATAATCACTCTTTCAGTGTGCTATTGCTGAGAACCCTCTCTGTGTTTAACTCTTCTGGGGACAGAAGCTGTTTTCCCTTCATTCCAAGCTATTCCAGAACCATGTTCTAATTAAAGTCGTAGCGAATGTGACAGAGTAGATGATTTAGTCCCCTCTAATTTGGCTTTGCTTGTAAAAACATGTCCACAGATACATAAAGGTTAATGATCTTGCCCTGTTTCACATTTTAAAGAGCTGGCTCGTGTTGGATCAGAATTGTCTTTTAATTCTTCACCCAGGAAGGCTCTAAATGTGAGACCATCTTTTAAGATAATATTAATAAGTGTGTTTCCTTATTCTGAAATTAAAGTTTTGAAATATGTGTATCTAAAAAAAGAGTCTTAATAAAAATTTGTTGTTGTTATAGGGTCTCTTAGTGTTGAAACTGACAAGTTTTCATGAACTGGACTTGCCAGTGATGCACTCAATATAGTGTATAAGGAGGGTTTTAAATATTTATTAAGTCTGTATTATTTTCCAGGTCCTTAGGGGATAAAAAAATGGCACAGTGTCCGTCTTAGAGGCACTTATCCAGAAAAATAGATTCTCACAATAGCCTGGCGATAAGCTCTATGCTAAGCTTAAGCCAAGATGTCTGGTGCACAAATAAAGGAGATGATGTCATTTGGAGTTAGAATCACCTGAGAGTAATAATAAAAGCAAAATGTCCCAAACAACAAGAGGAAAGTTTACTTCTCTCACAAGTCCAAAAAAGGTACAGTGATCAATGTAGGAGGTGAACAGGGCCTCACAGTGTCAGGAATTAGGCCCCTATCCTGTTACTACTCTGAGCAGTATCCTTTCCCTACGTCACTCGTGGTCCATATTGGGTGCTGATATTCAGCTGTATCTGCATTGAGCCATCAGGGAGGAAGGAGAAGAGAACGCAGGACTCACCAGAACCTTTGACAAGTAAATCCTAAAAGTTTTGTACAGAACATCTGCATGCATCCCCTTGAAAGTGGAGGGTGTACAAAGGGAGTTTGTAAATATAATCTTTATTCCAAGCCATCATGTACCCAGGTAAAATGACAAATTATTTTTTTCATACAATGTAAGGTGGAAAGAATGGGTATTTGACAACAGCAATTCTGCCATAAAATCCAACCCAGATAGGAGTGGGAGTAGAGGAAGCTGTCAAGTGTTATTATTAAAATAATAATATTATTAGTGTGTGGCATTTTAACTGATAAGCTATATTGAATTTCAAAAAGCATTTACAGGAAAACTCACAATCTAATTGAAATCCTAATATAACCAATTTGCATCCGTTGACAGCAAAATGTTTATGTTGCTTACAAGTGAAGACAGAAGGGTGTGGAGTGTGCTGTAGGTGGAGGTTAGCTTTCTCCCACTAGAACAGAGTTTGTGCTTATCTTCTTCAAACTTGGTGGGCCATATCATGATTGTCTTATTTAGATTATAATATGAAAATGGAAAAGCTTGGGAGGGAAGTAGGTAATCTGTCTTTCTAACATATTTTGATATTTTATGTACATTGACATTCCAGTATATATTTGTAACGATATAGTGGTGATGGTGGTTAAGTCTCAAAGTCAAGTCCAACTCCTGGGACCCCATGGAGGCCTGCCAGCCTCTTCTATCCATGGGATTGCCCAGGCAAGAACTGTGGAGTGGGTTGCCATTTTCTTCTCCAATTGCAGTAAAGAAGATGACTTAATACTCAGTGCTTTAGTGTATTACTGCTAGTTCAGTTCAGTTCAGTTCAGTCGCTCAGTCATGTCCGATTCTTTGCAACCCCATGAATCACAGCACGCCAGGCCTCTCTGTCCATCACCATCTCCCGGAGTTCACTCAGACTCACGTCCATCGAGTCGGTGATGCCATCCAGCCATCTCATCCTCTGTCGTCCCTTTCTCCTCCTGCCCCCAATCCCTCCCAGCATCAGAGTCTTTTCCAATGAGTCAACTCTTCGCATGAGGTAGCCAAAGTACTGGAGTTTCAGCTTTAGCATCATTCCTTCCAAAGAAATCCCAGGGTTGATCTCCTTCAGAATGGACTGGTTGGATCTCCTTGCAGTCCAAGGGACTCTCAAGAGTCTTCTCCAACACCACAGTTCAAAAGCATCAATTCTTCGGCACTCAGCCTTCTTCCTCTCACATCCATACAGCAAAATACCTAATGAGTTCATTAAGCATTAAAAAATTAGGTAATTAGTGTCCTAAATGCTTTGCATTATGCAAGCATCCTTGGTGGCTTTTTTATGTTCAAGAGGGTTTTACTCATATTTGGTGAAGTTGATTAGATTTTTTGGAGTGATAGAAAGAATTTATTACCTCTCCCATTTAAAATACTGGAAGATAGGCTCATGCTATCAGAAAATTCACAATCCAGCACATCTTCAGGAACATATTAGGTGCAGACAATAGGAGTATCTCTAATTAATCCTTAGAATAGGGGCCCAGAGTGGGAAGGAGATAACTAGCAGGGCAGAGACGCTTTTTGCAATAATCTGTTCTAAATGTAATAGAAACCACTGAGCGACAAACATATGCACACTAAGATACATGTAAGTATGTGCTAGCTTCTTTATCTGCTTACATCTAGCTTTCTATCCATTATCAGTTCTCCCTCTGTGGCAACAGCTGGGAGTCACATGTTGTTGCTAAGCACATCTCTAAGTTTTGAGTAATTTTGAATTAATATTTAGGTTTTTGCAAAGAAAGTTATCAATAAAAATTTTTTTAAAAAATTCAATCTTTTTTAGAGTTTTCAGTGTTATTTCAGTTACCTAAATCATTTTTTTTTTCCTAAATCATTTTAAAAGATTCTTTTACATCCTAAAATAGCAAAAGTAAAAAAAAAAATTAAAAAAAATAAATGTTTGGTATTGATTGTAGATATGTAAATTAGATATGTAATATAGATCAACATCATGTTTATGTGTGGTATATAAATAGCATGGTATGTTTCTAATATAATAACTTTTTGAAGTATTTTATAATTTTATATAATCATATGTAATTTTAATAATTCTTATTATAATCTTTTATAGTTGTAGGCAGGGGTTGTTATTATTTTAATGTGGCTAGAATTAGTTCTTAACCTAGATTTAGAAAATGTTTAGGAAAATATCTGATTTGATGAAATATCTTTTCCTAGTCATTCTTTTAAGAAAAAAAAAACTTCTACTGATTATTATATTATTTGGAATATGCAGATATAGATAAAACTCTGCAATTTTTTTAAATTATAAGGATGTTTCATTTCCTTGCTATTTGTATCTTAGTGAGCCTAGAATTTCATTGATTTGTTTCAGACAGAATTGTTATGTGGTATACTTTGTAAGTATCTTGTTTGTGTGAAGTTCTAAAACCAAAATTATTTCATGTTAAATTGTTTCATATATATATATGTGTGTGTGTGTGTGTAAACTTACCTCATGGATATATTTAAATAAATACACCTTAAATTGTATTTAATAAAATCAAGTTTTAAACACATGTTATATCTCAGGCACTATTATGACAATTTTAGGTGAGCTAACTTGTTATAATTGGACCCCTTTGACTATAGTCTCCAATTATTGATGAGAAAATGGTCTTGGTGAGGCTAAGCTTCTCATTCAGTGACACAACTTAGGGGTTTCACTAAGTCATTTTCTCCAAAATCAGGTTATAAAGCATAATTTTTGTGTTTTAACGAGCTTTAAAGGACATGTCTTGGTGAGTTTGTGGAGGGGATTTCCTTAACTTGATTTTCAGTGGTTTCTCTTGCTGTGTCTATCTCCCTGCACATTTCTGATTAAAAATTCATTTTACTGAAGTAGAGTTAATTTACGATGTTGTGTTAGTTTCAAGTGCACAGCAAAGTGATTCAGATATATATTCTGTTCTATATTCTTTTCCATTGTGTTATTATAAGAGATTGAGTATAGTCCCCTGCACTATACAGTAAGACTTTGTTGTTTATTTTATATATAGTGGTTTGTGTCTGCCAATTCCAAGCTCATGATTTATGCTCCCTACCCTGCTTTCCCCTTTAGGAACCATAAGTTCTCTATGTCTGTAGGTCTCTTTCTGCTTTATAAGTAACTTCATTTGTGTCATTTTTTAGATTCTACATATAAGTGATATCATGTGACGTTTGTGTGTCTCTGTCTGACTCACTTCGGTTAGTGTGATAACCTCTAGGTCCATCCATCATTGCTGATTTTTATCTTCCTTCTTGATGCCTTTGATCCTCATTTAGATGTGGGCCCATCTTCTTCTGTTTCTTATGAATTCTTTACAACATGTTTTTACCTCTACTCGAGCAGTTTTCTCTGGTAAGATGCACTCCCAATTCTGAGTTCAGTGAACTTGGGTTTTATCACAGTTTGCACATATTGTTCAGTCTTGATTTCCTCATGTGTGAAACAGAGGCTGATCTTAACCTCATAGGGTTATTGTGAAAGGAAGTACATCAGTTCATACACATGAAATGTGGAATGTAAAATACTTGACATGTTAAATTCACATGGCGTTTGTTATTTGTATTGTTTTAATTCCTATGACTTCAGCTGTCTTGTCAATATATCTAATCAGATATGAGTCCCTCAAACCTACTCAGTTTCAGATTTCCTGGTCACCTCTCCCTGATAGTAGGTGCCTCCACCAGCTGCTTCCAGCTTCAGAGAAGTAACGTAACTTGGATCAAATAACAGGCTCTCAAAGACTGCTCTGAGCCGAGCAGTGTGCTGGGCACCATCCACTACACTGTCCTATTTAGGACTCACAGTCATTACTCATCTTTCTGAAGAGAGAAACAATAAACTGAAATTCCAAAACAGCCAATCACCCAATGTCAGGTCAATATAGCTAGTAGCAGAGCTGAGATTTGAACCTGGGTTTCTCAAATTGCCCATTCACTTCACTGTATATTTTTACATTTGTTTTACACTTTTATGCAGACTTGCTGCTTTAAATTTGGCTCCATCCTGGGACCCAGTGTGATGGAAGCAGGGTAACTGTTTTTCTCCCCCTGCCCACTCCCCTTCATGTGCAGAAGTGACAAGACTTACCTGTAGAGATGGCACAGATTAAATTCAACAGTGGCTTAACCAGCTTTTATGTCCTGTGTCTGCTGCTTCTCTAAAGTGAAGCCAATATTTTCTGATTTATTTTTCCATATCTTCAGATGATAGTCTAACTAAAATGTGATACAATTAATTGGTGCCACATCAAAACTCTACCTATACTAGAATACCTATCAATAGAGCACGTAGAATCTTCTGTTCTGTTCTGTTCACTTGCTCAGTCATGTCCGACTCTTTGTGAGCCTATGAACTGCAGCACTCCAGGCCTCCCTGTCCCTCACCAACTCCCAGAGTCCACCCAAACCCATGTCCATTGAGTCTGTGATGCCATCCCACCATCTCATCCTCTGTCGTCCCCTTCTCCTGCCCTCAATCTTTCCTAGCATCAGGGTCTACATAGTTGCTCTCATTTTCTAAAATAATGTTTTGTCTGGTAGAACCCATGGTTGAGCAGATAGTTAGGACTCTTTGAGTTACTTGTATATTTCTTGATGCATATCAATTACCCCCAAATTTAGTGGCCTGAAATAGCTGTCATTTTTTTTTTTTTTTAATGTGTAATTGGGGAGTGGCAGTGTGAGAGTGGTTTGGGCTTGGATTCTCCAGGCTGCAATGGGATGTCACCAGTTATGCGACATGCAACTGCAGCTTGACCAGGGACTTGAGACCCACTTTAAAGCAACTCACTCCCATGCTGGCAAGTTGGTACTAGGAGTTGGTTTCTCTGCAGATAGTCTGTGCACAGGGCTTCTTGAGTGTCCTCCCAGAGAGGCAGCTGGCCTCCACCACAGCAGGCAATCTGAGTAGGCAGGGTGGAAACTGCAGTGCCGCTAAGACCCAGCATTGCAAATCACATGCTGTCACACCCTCCATATTCTGTCGGAACATGGAGACCCAATTGCAAAGGGACTATGGAGGGCCTGAAATGCACAGGTATGGACTTGGGGTGGTCATCTTGGAGGCCAGCTACCAAGTTTTTCAGTAGAAACAGCAGTATTTTCTCCTTATCCAGAACAGAGAGGCAGTGGACTGTGTGTGAAAGGGCACAAGTATGATCAAGGAAAACCGCTTTTACAAAACTGTGATGGCCCTTCATTGCCACTTGAACAGAGTGCAAACCTTTGATCTTTGCATGAAAGAGTCACCAAAATTCTGTCCCTAACTTCATGGGAAATAGATGGGGAAACAGTGGAAACAGTGTCAGACTTTATTTTTTGGGGCTTCAAAACCGCTGCAGATGGTGACTGCAGCCATGAAATTAAAAGATGCTTACTCCTTGGAAGAAAAGTTATGACTAACCTAGATAGCATATTCAAAAGCAGAGACATTACTTTGCTGACTAAGGTCCGTCTAGTCAAGGCTATCGTTTTTCCAGTGGTCATGTATGGATGTGAGAGTTGGACTGTGAAGAAGGCTGAGCACCAAAGAATTGATGCTTTTGAACTGTGGTGTTGGAGAAGACTCTTGAGAGTCCCTTGGACTGCAAGGAGATCCAACCAGTCCATTCTGAAGGAGATCAGCCCTGGGATTTCTTTGGAAGGACTGATGCTAAAGCTGAAACTCCAATACTTTGGCCACCTGATGCGAAGAGTTGACTCACTGGAAAAGACTCTGATGCTGGGAGGGATTGGGGGCAGGAGGAGAAGGGGACGACCAAGGATCAGATGGTGGATGGCATCACTGACTCGATGCACGTGAGTCTGCATGAACTCCAGGAGTTGGTGATGGACAGGGAAGCCTGGCATGCTGGGATTCATGGGGTCGCAAAGAGTCGGACACGACTGAGTGACTGAACTGAACTGACTGAACCTTCTTTACTCCCTTTATTTTCCACTATTATTTTTAACTGAGGAATAACATACCCATTTTGGGCATAGTATAGGTATCAGGAAGTCCTCAAAACTCAGGAATTATATTAAATAGTATTGTTGCTGGTATTCAGTCATTAAGTCAGGTCCCACTCTTTGCAACCCCATGGACTTCAGCATGACAGGTTTCCCTGTCCTTCACTATATCCAGGAGTTTGCTCAAATTCATGTTCATTGAGTCGATGATGCCATCCAACCATCTCATCCTCTGTCACCTCCTTCTCCCCTCAGTCTTTCCCAGCATCAGGATCATTTCCAATAGGTCAAATCTTCACATCAAGCAGCCGAAGTATTGGAGCTTCAGCACCAGTCCTTCCAATGAATATTCAGGACTGATTTCCTTTAGGATGGACTGATTTGATCTCCTTGCAATCCAAGGGACTGTCAAGAGTCTTCTCCAAAACCACAATTCAAAAGCATCAATTTTTCGGCACTCAGCTTGCTTTACGTGTCTAACCTCACATTCATACATGACTACAGGAAAAACCATAGCTTTAACAATATGGACGTTTGTCAGCAAAGTGATGTCTTTTTAATGCTGCCTAGGTCTAGCTTTCCTTCCAAGAAAGCTTTTTAATGCTGTCTAGGTCTAGCTTTCCTTCCAAGAAAGCTTTCTTTCCAAGGAGCAAGTGCCTTTTAATTTCATGGCTGCAGTCTCCATCCACAGCGATTTTGGAACCCAAGAAAATAAAATCTGTCACTTGCCGGGGTCCTGCCCCGGTGGATCCAGGGTCATTCGAAGGGGAGACAGATAGGCGAGGAAAAACTTATTTATTTATTTAATTAGAAATATAAGATTAGATTAGGAAGAAATAGTGTAGTAGGAAAATTAAGTGGAGAAAAGAGGTTGAATAACTTGGTTTACGTGGAGAACTAATAAAACTTCAGGACAAGAAGTTTGCACCATCTACGTTAGGCCACCGGCATCCTCTTGAATATAGGAGGGTGCCCCACCTTGGACTCCCTCTCACGTGGAACTTAAAAGCCGGGGCAAGTAAGTAGACATGGCAAGCCTCCATGCCCCAGATGGGAATTCAGCCAGAAAATAGAGTAAAGAAGAGACACAGGGGAAACCAGTCCTTCCAATGACTGGCCCGGCCTCTATTATCTAGAAAGGCCTTTTATACCTTTTTGATTGTACATAGAGATCAATGGGTAATTCAAAATTATGCAGCATTAGCAGCCCAGACTCTCATCAAAACCAGGCTTTTCTCTCTGCATACCTAGTTGTATACACAAGTCTTAGGTGATTTACATCATCTTCCGGCCAAAAGGGCCAATTAACACTTTACAGCCTTTTTTCTGATAAGGGTTTTTCAACCAGAAGACTTATTTGTGTTGATCTTCCCAAAGTCTGGTGCCACTCTCAGAAAGCACTAAACAAAGTTACATTCTTACATAGCAAAGATACAGCAATTTATAACAAGTAAAAGGAGTACAGTGATTTATAACAAAAGAAAAGTAATTAACTCAAAAGTCTAGTGTTGCTAACATCAAAACTACTATATACCTTTTTCCATATCCCAATGACATTGATTAATATCCTCCCAGGCGCCTAAAAGATAAAGTATACGGAGGCCTGGCAGCAATCATTGAGTCAACAGTGAAATCTGTCACCAATATGATTTTTAGCTCTTTAGAAAAGGCTCTGTATCTTTAAGGTGTTTTAAGCTTTGTGCCTCTAGTGGTTGGGGGGCTGTAAACAATTCACAAGCTGTAAAAAGTCTGGGGGAACCTGTTAGGCAAGTTAGAGAGTTATCAGAGGGGGTTTGAACTGAAACATTCCTTTCAAATGCAGAAGACTAAAGCCCTGAGTTAACTTTTTCCAGAGAGTGTCAGAAGAGTGGGAAAGCACAGTACAATAAGGCAGGCAGATTCTGGTTTTTTGGGGGGTAGATCCTCAGGGAAACTCAGGGGGAACCCCTGAGGCCTGACTCGCCTTCCCCATCAGGCCTATCCACATGACTTTGTCATGGGTGGGATCTCCCGTGCTGGCTCCTGGCAGTCACTGTTTTCACTTTTCCTCCATCTATTAGCCATGAAGTGATGGGACCACATGCCATGATCTTCATTTTTTGAATGTTGAGTTTTAAGCCTGCTTTTTCACTCTCCTCTTTCACCTTCATCACAGGCTCTTTAGTCTCTCTTCACTTTCTGCCATTAGAGTGGTATCTCTGCATATGTGAGGCTGTTGATATTTCTCCCAGCAATCTTGATTCCAGCTTGTGCTTCATCCAGCCCCGCATTTCACATAATGTACTCTGCATATAAGTTAAGTAAGCAGAGTAACAATATACAACCTTGACATACTCTTTTTCCAATTTTGAAGCAGTCTGTTGTTCCATGTCTGGTTCAAACTATTGCTTCTTGACCCACATATGGGTTTCTCAGGAAACAGGTAAGTTTGTCCGGTATCCCATCTCTTTAAGAATTTTCCACAGTTGGCTGTGATTCACATAGTCAAAGGTGCTAGCATAATCAATGAAGCAGAAGTAGATGCTTTTTCTGAAATTCCCTTGCTTTTTCTATGATACGAGGAATGTTTTTAATTTGATCTTTGTTTCTCTAACTTTTCTAAATTCAGCTTATACACTTGGAAGTTCTCAGTCCATGTACTGCTGAAACCTAGCTTGAAGAATTTTGAACATTACTTTACTAGCATGTGAAATGAGTGCAATTGTACAGTAGTTTGAACATTCTTTAGCATTGCCCTTCTTTGGAATTGGAATGAAAACTGACGTTTTACAGTCCTGTGGCCACTGCTGAGTTTTCCAAATTTATTGACATATTGAATACATCACTTTGATATCCTCCTCTTTTAGAATTTTAATAGTGTACATAGTGATATATGTACACTTCTTTTTTTTGACACTGAAATGTGCCCAGATTTTCTACTGTTGCTTCCTTCCAGGGATAGATTAAAGGAAAAATTCTACATAAAATGTTATCTAAACTGCTGAAAGATCATTCCCACCCTCACTCTACCCTACTCCTCAATAAACCTTACAGTATTTGGTGGATTTTTTCAATGTTTCTTTCTTTTTAAATTTCTTTTATTATTGAAGTGTAGTTGATTTATAATGTGTTAGTTTCAGGTGTACAAGTGATTCATATAATTTTTTTTTCAAAACTTTTCTCCATTATAAATGATTACAGAATATTGAGTAGTGTTTCCTGTGCAATACAGTTGGTTTTCTCTTTTACATATAGTGGTGTACATATGTTACATAATGGTAGTTTTGGCATACTACCTTCTGTCAACATTTTGAGTTAATGTCTCCCCTCTTCAAAAAAAGCTCTAAAGGCTTTGATAGCAGAAGTCATTTCTAAATTATTTTTGATTTTCCAAAGTTACATTTTTCTAAAACAAGTAAAATATGTTCATTTTAGAAAACTTGGAATATATGGAAAATTAAGTAAGGAAATACTTCTCACTCTAAATTCAATGAATGAACTACATGAATGCATTTTGAATCATTCATGGAAACAAGGATGAATGATTTAAAATGTTTTCACATGTTCATTTGGGCCAACTAATTTTGACAGAATTGTTTTCTTATAAAAAGTGGCTTCCTAATTTTCTGTGCTTTCTAAGACCAAATTCAGATTCTCCTGACTTACTGGCTACCATACAACATCTACTTTACATCAGACATGGATGAGCCCAGAATTGTGCCCAGGAGGACTGTGGTTCATTAGCCTGGAAGACTTAAGTTGTCAAATAGGTCATGTGGTCCTGTGGCTGGAGTGAGGAATATCCACCCCTCTGAAAGGGCGGTCACATGGGTAAGCTACAGAAAATGATTGGTTTAACCAGATCTCTACCACCCAAATTCTTAAGACTAATACAGCACATATAACAGGAAGTACTTGAGGATGCCCTCAGAACATGGAACATAGTATAAAGCAAAGCTGTTTTATTATTTCCTGACAATAGGTTAAAGAAAATATCTTCTTTTGTTCATGCATTATCAAATTCTTAGAAATGGACTGTCAAATCCTTAGAAACGAACTGAAAAGATCAATTGAAAATGTATCCTTGCCAACTTCTTCATTAAAAAAAGCTGTATGAAATTTCCTTGGTCACAGCCTCTTTTGTTGATGGCTCCTTACTGTTTTTATGTTACCAGTAGGATTGTATACTGTGCCCTAATTAATCCAATGACAACTGCTTTAATTTTTTGTGGACTTTTTCATAGCAGTAGAGAAGATATAAGAAACTTAAGGATTATGTGATTTGCAGCTTTGCACAATTTAGATTTTGCACCTATTTCATGGATGCTCATTGTAGTAGAGGCAGTAAGTGGACCAGAGAGGCATGTTTGCATTTTCATGTGTATTTGTCTTTGCTCAGTGAGAACAATATGCAAAATTACTTATTTTTAGAATTCATATTAAAGAAGAGATTAAATAATCAAACAGATACATATCAGGTTGTATAGGCTATCAAACTATTACAAAATGAAGGAAAACATATTCTGGATTCTACCTGGGTATGTTAAGTACAGTGATTATTTAATGTAGTGAAACTGTCACCAATAAATGACCTTATTTAGTTATGTAATATCACTGTATTAAGCAAACTCATAGCCTAGTGCAATTCCTTATTCTCTTGGCCATGATGTTTCTATTGTAATATTTCTAAAAAGACATTTAATAAAAAGTGAACATTTAGATACATTTGTCAAACTATTAAATAATTGACCTAAAACATTTATGTTCATGTGTGTGTGTGTGTGTGTGTGTGAAAGATTTCTTGGAAATGTTTTATTTTCATATTGTACGTACATAGAATGTTGAAAATATAATTTGTGATTTGGAACTTCATATACAGTTGGGAAATATACATACTCTTCCAGATAGGCCAACAATGGAAGCTGAAAAACGTTTCACAGGCTTGTCCTCCTAAATCAATACCATTTTCAACATGATGGAAAATGGAATACTTCCTTTCTTAGCTTCTTCATTATCATATTGGTGATGAATCAATACAACTTTTTGCCAACTCCCCTCCTGACAAGCCAAATGAAAGCATGAATATTTTTCAGTTATTTTAGTTGAGTTTGCATGTATTAAAATAGGATATTCCTCAAAATATTTCAGGGATTAAAAGGACCAGAATACATATTTCTTTCACCAAACATATAGACTCTTTGGAGTTCCCTGGATTCTGAACGAAGAGTCTAAGTAAAAGTGGAGATTCAATAAATGTCCATGCATTGTCCACCTTCTACGTATCTGCCCCTCTGTGAGAATTAGCAGAAACCCACTGTGGACTGGCTTAAACTATGGTCAGAAATGCCCCATGTCCTTATGAAGGAAACTGACAATGCAGTGTTTACATTACTAATATGTTTCTTGATCCCAAAAGACTTTTCCCTCCATTAGTGACTATAGAGACTTCGGCTGCAATTTCCACAGAATATACTTGTGACTTTTCATTTTTACTTAAACTGCTGTGTTGTTAGTACCATAGTGTATGTTTGAAACTAACCTATGAAAATGTAATGGAAGAAGTATAAGTTATGCATGTTCTATAAATATTTACAATTGCAATGACATTTTTCCATAAAATTTTTGCTATAGTTTGCAGATAATTTGACCACTTCTATAATTGAAAAATTCTATAAATTTTAAAAGACAGTTATATTTGAGTTATTTCAATAAATGTGTGATTCAACTTTTAAATGAGATATTTAGTATGGTTTAATATCTTCAGTGAAGTAAAAAAGACTTCAACTCCAAAATACATACGATCTGTTTAAACACAACTACACAGTATAGCTAGAAAAACTAAATTAAGGAGATGGTGCTTTCAATTGCTTACTTCTGTTTTATTTTCATCAAAGTGTAGATCACAATCAAACTAAAGAGATTTAATTCAAACTCTCCTTGTCTAACTCTTGTTGAGACAGAAAAAAGCAAGGGAACAGTTTAAATATATTTCTGTGGATTTATAACTTTGGTTCCATTCTTTATCTACTATTCTTGTCTACAAATCTTATGTGAAGCCTTTGAGATCTTGTTGGAATAAAAGCAAATAAATAAAATAAATACAAGACATGGTATGATTATTTTAGCAGCTTTGTATCTTGTGGTCATGAAACTCTCTCTTGCAAAACTTTAGATTACCTCTGATCACTCCATGTAACCAAAGATTACACAGATGGCCATAAATAGAAAAAGAAAAAACTACAAGATGACAGCTTGAGGTTCCATTAAAAGAAGTACTGAAATGAGAGGTCGTCCCTTACATTTTCTGTCTGGTGGAGATGTCCGCCACTTCCGCTATATATTTAGCAGTATGTAAAGGATTAAATGATACTTCTGTCGGAGCCCACAGCCGACTCTATTCCCCAACTCATCCTCCCAACAAAGCGTTTTCATTTATAGCCTAGAATAACAGTCTATCTATATGCGGGTATAATTTTCCAGTGATTCCAAATAAGGAAGTTGTTATTCTTGAAACTGGGATTAAAAATATAGAGAACTTCTCCAATATGGAAAAGTAATTATAGAATTCAGAGTCTCTTGAACTGGTGTAAACTAAATTCTGGGGGAAATAATTAAACAGGCACAAGCTTCCTATGGACAAACAGTCAGGAAGCAATAAACACAAATCTTAACAGCTTGATGGTCCAGCCAGGCAGAGGTGAGACCTGCTTTGAAGGTCTAGATGATGCATTTGGGTAAAATTCTGAAATCCTTAAACTTTAACATCTACGTATTCCACTACTGTCATTTATTACTCAAATGCTTGTCACTTGAACACTTGCTAGGTACACAGCCATACACTTTGAAGACAAAAAAGAAGCATAGAAGAGGAAGACTTTGCCTTTGAAGTTATAATAATAGAGATGGAAAGAAGAACAAGTACATATACAATGATGAGAATCAGTGAGCCAGTGTTTGATGGTACAGTGTAAAGTATTGGTTTTAAGAGGAAACCATAAGGGATGTGTTCGAGTGAGTCTTCTGTAAAGGGTCCCATTTGGAGACCAAGGAGGCTTGTATTGGAGGAGAGGAGGTGGGGAGAAACCAAGGTGTAAAGTGTAAGTGGTGATAGAGCAATGTCAAGGGGAGCCAGACGGGGAAGGGAGGGAGGGAGGGAGGGAGGGAGAGGAAGGGGCAAGGAGGGGCAAGGGGAGGGATGGAGTGTGCAGGAATGAGTTTTGGAGGCATGTTAGAAATATGGGTCTGCATTAGGGCATTTCTATGTGGTATTAAAAACACGACAAACCATCCTGAATTAAGCAGAAAGAACAGACTACATGGGAGACGAAGAGGAAAGCACAGAGCTGGCTGCCGGCCAGAGCACACTGTGGCCGATTCAGGTTCTTCCTTTGTTGTTTCACAATGCACACCCAGACCTCGCAGGGGACCCCAGCTTCCAGAACTCTCTCTAAAGACCATTTTGTTCCTGCAGGGATGGATTTGGAGTCTGCTTACCCTAGGGTACTGGGCTTTTTTCATTTTAGCTGGAAATGGTATCTGGGAAGAGGAGACAGGATGCTCTTACAACATTGTGGATTTGCATTTATTCATGAGGGCTTGTTTCAGAGGAGTTCTGTTGGTATAACTCTTCTGTGAGTAGAAATGCTTTATTGCACTTCAGTCAGATTTCACCGCAACTCCTT
The DNA here is from genome assembly GCF_014754425.2 of Oryx dammah. Classification (NCBI taxonomy): domain Eukaryota; kingdom Metazoa; phylum Chordata; class Mammalia; order Artiodactyla; family Bovidae; genus Oryx; species Oryx dammah. The sequence continues at coordinate 2,013,557 of NW_024070203.1, read as the reverse complement.
AAGAATAAAATTAGAATTTTTAAAAATAAAATGTGTAAAACAAATTCCTAATGTGAAGTGGAGGAGCAGAGGAGAGGTGAATCTGAATAAAACATCTTTGATTATTTTTCTCAACTGTCATGTGAGCACTTCTGTTTTTGTGCATTGCTTCAGAATGGTCTCAGGATACTCCGGAGGGGCACAGCCCCTGATGTCACATCAAACCATACTTGCCTTTTAGGGAAGCAGACATGCAGATTCCCAGCTCCATCTGATAATAGCGCACTAGCTCTGTGGGTGCATCAAGGGGGAACCGGTCTACGGAGTCCTAACGAAGAGTCAGCTGAGTAGGCCTGTGCAGGGGCCCAGTTTAATTTAAATTTCAGATAAATGATGAATAATTTGTTAGTGTGTCCCTAGATTTTAGTACATCCCTAAACATTTTAGGGTAGCACGTACTTATATGAAAATGCACATCCCTCAGTGTGGTAGTTGGAGAAGGCGATGGCACCCCACTCCAGTACTCTTGCCTGGAAAATCCCATGGACAGAGGAGTCTGGTAGGCTGCGGTCCATGGGGTCGCGAAGAGTCGGACATGACTGAGCGACTTCCCTTTCACTTTTCACTTTCATGCATTGGAGAAGGAAATGGCAACCCACTCCAGTGTTCTTGCCTGGAGAATCCCTGGGACGGGGGAGCCGTCTATGGGGTCACACAGAGTCGGACACGGCTGAAGTGACTTAGCGGCAGCAGCAGCAGTGTGGTAGTGGTGGTTTATTGACTAAGTTGTGTCTGACTCTTGCGACCCCATGGACTGTAGCCTGCCAGGTTCTTCTCTCCATGGGATTCTCCAGGCATGATACAGGGTGTGCTAAGAAGTTTTTCACTGTTTATTTAAATTTCAATTTAAATGGATGGATATACACCATATTTATTTGCTAAATCTGGCAACTCTGTTTATTAGTGATAGAGATTAAATTTCTCTTTATCAGAGATGATTCACATTTTCATTGTATAAAATGAGATTTTTGAATCAGTGTTTCTCAGACTGGGCAACTGTGGAAATATTTTGGTCAGTTCTCAAAAGTTACTCTTTTCTTGAACAATATTGGTTCCATATTTAGGTTTTTAAATGCTCCTTTAAAACTAGGAAACTCTCTGTAAAATTATTTTTCATTATCAGATAGAACACATATCTACAGTTTATAGAATTCTAGGATTTTGGAGCTCAAGGGATATGAATATCCTTAAATAATCTTTGTTACAGTTAAGGAATAGGACCACAGCTTTTAATGTTAAGTAACTATTGATAAGTTAAAAAGTTAGCAGGTAAATAAGCTGAAACTGATCTCACATCTTCCAGCTCTTTGTCCTGTGCTAAGAGGAACGTGAATATGAGGGTATATTCTTTCTCTTCTACAAAGGTATCAACATGCATAGCTGTGAAGTAATTAAGAAGAAGAAATTAATTGACTTCAATATCTTGTTTAAATGCACTGGCCTAGGTGTTATCGACCATCACTAACAACTTCCAGTATCACTCATTACTTACTATATTCAACCAGTTCATTTCAGTTTGGTTCAGTCACTCAGTCGTGTCTGACTCTTTGCAACCCCATTAACCACAGCATGCCAGGCCTCCCTGTCCATCACCAACTCCCAGAGTTTACCCAAACTCATGTCCATTGAGTCGGTGAGGCCATCCAACCATCTCATCCTCTGTTGTCCCCTTCTCCTCCCGCCTTCAATCTTTCCCAGAATCAGAGTCTTTTCAAATGAGTCATGTCTTCCCATAAGGTGGTCAAAGTATTGGAGTTTCAGCTTCAAATATCAGTCCTTCCAATGAACACCCAGGACTGATCTCCTTTAGGATGGACTGGTGGGATCTCCTTGCAGTCCAAGGGACTCTCAAGAGTCTTCTCCAACACCACAGTTCAAAAGCATCAATTCTTTGGTGCTCAGCTTTGTTATAGTCCAACTCTCACATCCACACATGACCACTGGAAAAACCATAGCCTGGACTAGATGGAACTTTGTTAGCAAAGTATTGTTTCTGCTTTTTAACAGTCTGTCTAGGTTGGTCGTAACTTTTCTTCCAAGGAGTAAGCGTCTTTTAATTTCATAGCTGCAATCACCATCTGCAGTGATTTTGGAGTCCCCAGAAATAAAGTCAGCCAGTGTTTCCTCTTTCCCCATCTATTTGCCATGAAGTAATGGGACCAGGTGCCATGATCTTAGTTTTCTGAATGTTGAGCTTTAAGCCAACTTTTATACTCTCCTCTTTCACTTTCATCAAGGGGCTCTTTAGTTCTTCTTCACTTTCTACCATAAGAGTGGTGTCATCTGCATATCTGAGGTTATTGATATTTCTCCTGGCAATCTTGATTCCAGCTTGTGTGTGCTTCACCCAGCCCAGCATTTCTCATGATGTACTCTGCATATAAGTTAAATAAGCCGGGTGACAATATACAGCCTTAACGTACTCCTTTTCCTATTTGGAAGCAATCTGCCATTCCATGTCCAGTTCTAACTGTTGCTTCCTGACCTGCATAGAGATTTCTCAAGAGGCAGGTCAGGTGGTCTAGTATTCCCATCTCTTTCAGAATTTTCCATAGTTTATTGTGATCCACACAGTCAAAGTCTTTGGCATAGTCAATAAAGCAGAAATAGATAGTTTTCTGGAACTTCCTTGCTTTTTCAATAATGCACCGGATGTTGGCAGTTTGATCTCTTGTTCCTCTGCCTTTTCTAAATCCAGCTTGAACATCTGGAAGTACCTGGTTCACGTGTTGTTGAAGTTCAATCAGTTAGCCATCATCAGCCAACAGCCATTCTTCTTGCCTCACAATAAACTGGCTGTTTTACTTTCACCAAGTAACCTCTCTGTGCTTTGTGTCTTCATCTGTAGAAAGGGGTCATGGTGATGAGAGTGCCATAAAAAAACTGGGGTAGGAATTACACGGGAATAGGGGAACCCACTCCAGTACTCTTGACTGGAGAATCCCATGGATAGAGGAGCCTGGCAAGCTACAGTTCATAAGGTCCCATAGAGTCAGACACAACTGAAGCAACTTAGCATAGCACACCTACACTGGGGCCTAGAGGGCTACAGTCCATAGGGTCACAAAAGAGTTGGACATGACTTAGTGACTAAACAAAAAAACAGATCTGTAGGGAACATCTAACAGTGCCTGATGCTGGTCAAGATCTAATAAGGGTGACTTCTTGTTGACTTGTTATTGACCTTGATATTTTTAGCTCCTCAGATACCCACAAATAGTGAGATTGATGTCCCAACCCCAGTCTGATTAGATGTGATTAAGAATGGGATTAAAAGCTTTAATTTAGATATAGATTTTTATGATTTTAGAAAATATTTGATGCTCAGCATTGTATAAATTGCTGTTTTTATTTTTAAAAAAGTAATGGTCCCCCATCTTGCAACTTCACCAATCAAAGGGGACAACCCAAATTCCTCTCCTATTGCTTTCAATGATACCATATTGGAGATTTAGCCTTGAATTTCTTTCATTTTTTCAGGATTAATTAGAAAAATATGCCCCTTCCAGTAGGAAATGCCTCTCCCAATAGGAAAGCCTTTGACTGTGTGGATCACAACAAACTGTGGAAAACTCAAGAGATAGGAATACCAGACCACCTTCCCTGCATCCTGAGAAACCTGTATCCACGTCAAAAAGCAACACTTAGAACTGGACATGAACAACAAACTGGTTCCAAATTGCGAAAGGAGTACATCAAGATTGTATATTGTCACCCTGCTTAGTTAAGTTGTATGCAGAGTTCACCATATGAAATGTCAGGCTGAATGAAGCATAAGCTGGAATCAAGAAAGCTAGGAGAACTATCAGTAACCTCAGTTATACATATGGCACCACCTTTATGGCAGAAAGTGAAGAGGAACTAAAGAGCCTCTTAATTAGGGTGAAAGAGGAGAGTGAAAAAGCTGGCTTAAAACTCTACATTCAAAAAACTAAGATCATGGCATCCGGTTCCATCACTTCCTGGCCAATAGATGGGGAAACGATGCAAACAATGACAGAATTTATTTTCTTGGGCTCCAAAATCACTGCGGATTGTGATTGCAGGCATGAAATTAAAAGACAGTTGCTCCTTGGGAGAAAATCTATGACAAACATAGACAGCATATTTAAAAGCAGAGACATTACTTTGCTGACAAAGGTCTGTATTAAGCTATGGTTTTTCTAGTAGTCATATATGGATGTGAGATTTGGGCCATAAAGAACACTGACTGCTGAAGAACTGATGCTTTTCAACTATGGTATTGGAGAACACTTTTGAGAGTCCCTTGGACAGCAAGAAGATCAAACCAGTCCATCTTAAAGGAAATCAATCCTGCATATTCATTGGAAGGATTAATGCTGAAGCTGAAGCTCCAACATTTTGGCCACTTGATGAGAAAGGCTGACTTATTAGAAAAGACCTTGATGCTGGGAAAGATTGAAGGCAGGAGGAAAAGGGGACAACAGAGGACTACATGGTTGGATAGCATCACTGACTCAATGGACATGAGTTTGAGTAAACTCTGGGAGTTGGTGATGGACAGGGAGGCCTGATGTGCTGCAGTCCATGGGGTTGCAAAGAGTCAGATATGACTGAGAGACTGAACTGACTGAGTAGGAAATTAGTATTTGAATTTATAAAGTTATACCATCCTTTTAGAGATTAAAAAAAAAAAAAAACCCACAGGAAGAAAACATTGTAAGCATTCGGGTTCTTCAGTGATGTCCCAAGAGGCTCAAACAGTCCCTTGTGGGAAAGAGAAAAAGAATATTTTCACACTGTAATTCTGATCATTCCAATTAGAGGTTTATATCAGAACATTTGGGAATAAATTTCCAAAATTAGTGGCCACAGTGTGTTAAATTCCAGAAGAGTCACAAAGGAGACTGACTATATATAGCTCAGTAACACTTTGGAATAGAAAAGACCAAGTCATACTTCAGGGTAGAAAGTTATTATATTTTTTTAAAACAAAGCAAGACTCCACATCCTTAAAAATTAGCTAAACAAGTTATTGTTGTTTAGTTTTTCAATCATGTCTGACTCTTCTGTGACCCCAGGAACTGTAGCCCACCAGGCTCCTCTCTCTGTAGGATTTCCCAGGCAAGAATATTAGAGTGGGTTGCTATTTCCTTCTCCAGGGAATCTTCCCAACTGAGGGATCAAACCCATGTCTCTTGCATTGGCAGGTGGGTTCTTTACCACTGAGCCATTAGGGAAGCCAAGCTAAACAAGTAGATAGCTGTTATTCTGTATTCAAACTCAATATAATCCATCGAATGGAAAAAATAGCTTGCGTTTGTGTTCCTGAAGTGCTCAAATTCACAACATTCTGCTAGCAATTTAAGCAACACATTCTAAAAAAATTTCTTCTGTGTTGGTCTCCTAGCATGTCTGTGAGACCTGTGGTCTCTGCCAAAGAGCTACAAGTAATTTCAGATGTGAAGCCCCAAGTTCATAACTCAGAAGGCCTATTGATTACTTGTTGTCAATGTAAGAGCTTGAATTTAGATCACAATTCTCTTCATTTTTCAAAAGTTGTTGATAAAGAGGAGTTGATTGGAGCAACAGAGGAAGGAACAGCTTCCTTATATGCAGTGATGCAAAGTGTATCTGCTGTGGGAAACCCTTCCCATTGCTATGCCCACAAATGTGTATGTGTGTGGTGAGTATGCATGAGTGAGCTTGTCTGAACTGAGATCCATGTGTTTTGATACATGCCTACAAGGACAAATAAGCATAGTTTCTGACCTCAAAGCTTTGTCTGTAGCTCACATGAGAAGCCTCCAAATAATCAGGTCTCCCTCCAGTCTCAGTTCTGTGAGTCATTTAGATAAATCCAATAAAACCATGGACAATGCCTGATGCCTGATAACTGGGCATCAGAGCAAATTATAATATCCGTATCAGCAGTGACCATATGTTTAACACAGTGTGGGCTGTATAGCAGGTGAATAGTCCTTTAAAGAGGAAGTAAAATCTAGATATATTCTACCAAAATCATCTGTCTTGTAGATACAAACAGGCTGAAACAATCTGAAGCTGTCACTCACATAAAAAGCTCTTCTTAGGCTAAAAATGGAAGTGGCTAGCATGGGAATTTCTAATGGGCTAGGGGAATGTTGTATCTTCCAAGTCTGCTTTTAGATCAATAAATGCATCTTAGCCTTGAACTTTCTCCTAGCAACTGATGTCTCTGAGTAAGTATTTCATGGGGAACCTGAGACAACAGCTGGGATTCTTAGGAAATGGCTCATTAGGACAGCGAAGTATTTCCCAGCTTCCTCATCAACAACCCATGGCCATCATCAGCCCCTTGGTGGTCTGAGTTCCATGTGTTTGCTTCCTTATTCTGAAGGCAATTTGGAGGTGAGGAAGTAGGGATGCAGGCAGTCTTCTAGGTTGGCATGTGGATGAGGTGACAGGAGAATTTTAGCAGCCCATGGGTGGGTGTGCAGGGAGCAGGTGGCATGGAGAAGGGAGTGACTGTCAGGATTCGGTGGCATTTGGGGGCGGGTATAGGCAGGCACAAAAAAAGAGTCAGGGATTCTAAAAACACTTCGGTATTCGGTATTCTTGTCACGAGAAATGTAATCCAGGGTTTCTGACATTCTAAAGCACAGTGTTTAATTTGTCACTCTGAGCAGAGTTAGAGGAAAAGAGCCCCAAGAGTCAAAAATAATAGGAGAAAGTAACCTATTTATATAGTGCATGAGTAAAACCTGCATGATGGTTTGAATTTTGAAGCAGTGCTTTGGCAGGTCAACAGTGGGCTTTTTATGTTCTTATCTTCTTGGGGAAGAAACAGTTTTCACCCCAGCATTGCTGTTGTGGGGTTGTTTGTGAGACCTTGGCTGCCTCAGTTAAAGTGGTTTCAGTGTTGATTGAAGCCACATCACCAACCTTTAGCCCTTGGCCTCATGTGGCATCTGTGTTCTGAACCAGTCCAGAGGTGTTCATCTCTTAACAAATTCGGGCTGTGTCCCATGGTAGAAGATCTTCTGTTGCTGATGGGTCAGCATGATTCCACTCTCTTCTGGGACAAGAAGAGAATCCATTTTGATTCAGTTCTCAATTGAACAAACAAAATATTAACTTCTCCACGCCCACTTTCCAAAAAGACACTCTGGAATTCAGGAAAGAAGGTTAAACAAGAGAGAAATGGAAAACCTCGGTACATGGACAACAATGTCAAGACAAAAATGGTTCTAAAAATGAGTAATCGATCTCTTTTCAGGTAGGGTTTCAATAAACTGTGATCACCTGTAAGCCCTGTCACATCAGAACCATAAAAAGGACATAGTCAAACCTTTGGGCAACCGGTTTTTCAGAATTCATGATAATGTTTAAAGATAAGAATATCCTTCAGACGTTCCCATCACTTTAAAAACATAACAGAACTTACATACTTTACAAGTTCAGGTTGAAATAGTGTACATTTGTAAGCTTGCATGGAAATAGGAAAAGTGAAAGTCGCTCAGTTGTGTCTGACGCTGTGCGACCCTGTGGACTATACAATCCATGGAATTCTGGCCAGAAAGGGAAGGGTAGCCCTTCCCTTCTCCAGGGGCTCTTCCTAACCCAGGGATTGAGCTAAGGTCTTCCACATTGCATGCAGACTCTTTACCAGCTGAGCCACAAGGGAAGCCTGAAATAGGAAAAGTGAGGATTTAAAATAGGTGTTTAGGGACTTCCTGGCAGTCCAATAATTAAGATTTTTGCCTTCCAATGTAGGGGGTGCATGTTTAATCCTCTGTCAGGGAGCTAAGACCCCCACATGACAAAAAACCAAAGCATAAAACAGAAGCAATATTGTAACACATCTGATAAAGATGTGTTATTGGATGTTTTTTTAAAAAAGATGTGTTAGTTTAAAAATAGAAGATAAAGTAAAATGAGTGTTGGCTTGCATGTTTCTGAGTCAGGGCTCTGGAAGGGGAGAGTAGAGGGTGGGAGTGGGCAGGTCAACAGTCATGGTGCAGCCGTGCTGGCGGGTGCCAAGCCACATGTCTCGCTCCTCAAAGGAACAGCTTTCAGACTGCAAGCACTTTGGAAAGATGAGGGCACCTCTCACTGCTCTGGGTTTTTCAGGATCCTCTTGGGAGTGAGGTGTACGTAGGGCTCTGACATCATTTGTGTTGGGGTTTCTTCAAGTTCCTATAGTGCGGTGTTTCCCTGTTGCCTGGAGCTGGCTGGGCTGTAACAGAATTCTTATGCAATAACTGTTTAAAGCAGTAGCTGTCTCTTGGGTGTCTCCTAGTGTATTTACATTTTATTTTATTTTATTTAACTTTACAATACTGTATTGGCTTTGCCATACATCAACATGAATCCACCACAGGTATACACGTGTTCCCCATCCTGAACCCCCCCTCCCCACTCCCTCCCCATACCATCTCTCTGGGTCATCCCAGTGCACCAGCCCCAAGCATCCTGTATCCTGCATCGAACCAACGGTTTCTTTTAATTATAAGTGGAATTCTAAAAATAAATGGAAATAGCATTTCACCAAGGCTTCAACATACAAATCAACTTGCTTTGACTTTTCCTAACAGTTTAAATGTGGTTTAGCAAAGCTCTTCTGTTTGCCATAATTTCTGTCTCAGAGATGGCTGTTCAGGACATGCTTTCCAATAGGAAGAAACACCAATACGTTTTAGAAGTAACAGTGTGCCTTAGCCACATGCATATTTTGTATAATATCTATTGTGAAACATGACACTCTTAGCAGTATATGTCATTTAGAAATCAATTTAATTATTCTTACACATTTTTCATCAATGAAGAGCAAAAACTAATATAAGGCACAATTCTCTTAATCTTGCAAATTCAGAGAGAAAATGTGAATTTTTTTCCCTTAAAGTAGATCTTCCTTCTTACTTGATGTTCATTTTGACAGTATGAAAAAACAGCAGGTTATTTGGTCAAATCTTAACATATTGATGTTTCTGCACTATTCAGATGATCTCTGGTATTCAGCAGAGATGAAGCTTCATCTGCAAGTTAGCCACAGTGCTGAAATATGGAAACACTGCTCTCCCACTCAGATAAAGACCTCCTTTACTAAGTGCCCCCATAGGGCTCTTTCCTCCCAAGTGCTGGGACCATCTGTGAAGCAGCCTCTCAAGGAGTTTAGGATGACTTATCTTTGAATCAGGCACTCTAAACGGTTCTGTGATTTCAGCAGTTATTAGTTTACATTTTTAATATATATTTAAAATCTTAATGGATTATGATTAACCTCAATAGCCCAAATGAGATTTTAACCCAGTGTGTTTTTTTTGGTCAAATGATTTGTCTAATATAAGTACAATGGTTCAAAGCATTCATAGCACTTTCAAAAACTGGTATAACTAGGACGACTTTCTTTGGGAGGCAAACCTGATGGACCCACTAATAAGCAAAGAAAAAGAAATAGTGGCCTCATATAATTACCATCATATTTCCTCCTAATGTTTCTGTCATTCATTTTTGCATTACAAAAGAATATATGCCAGGATTGGTCACTTTATATTCACAGAGATTGCAAATGTGTGTTGCTCACGGCACTTCGCTTTGAATGCAGCGTGGGGAGTGTTTCAAAGTAGTACTTTGGTCTTTCTGCTGAAAGGTTCTGTGAAAGGGGATGGAAGGCACTTAGTATCCATGCAGTTTAGCTTTTCATCTGCAAGATGAAGAGGGGAGCTGGGTCATCTCTGCAGCTCTGCGAGCTGTGTTCCCTTCCCATGGTTCCCCTTGCACGTGGTTGTTCCACTGGAACACGGGTGACGAGCAGTGCTGGCGTCTGCTTCCAACCATCTGGTATTTGGAGCAAAGTGAGAGAAGTAAAGGACTTAATGAATAATAGACTTTTCCGGGCAACATGACAATAGCACGGTGTTAGGATATGCTTGTCTAGATTTTAAATCCTGGCGTCCAGGCCAATGCCCATGTCATACAGATATAGTGTACTCAGCCCTGAGAAGTATGTCTGGAGGCAAGTTAGAACATTTCTTGAACTAAAACGTAGAGCTCTTAGCTAGTATCTTTGGGGAAAATAGATAAAATTTAAAAATAAGGTTTGCACTTTTTCATTTATTATTATTATTGTTATTATTATCTGAAGTGAAATGGACTTCCTAGATGGCACTAATTGTAAAGAACCTGGCTGCCAGTGCAGGAGACAAAAGCAACACAGGTTCAGTCCCTGGGTCAGGAAGATCCTCTGGAGAAGGGAATGGCAATCCACTCCAATATTCTTACCTGGAGAATCCCAGGGACAGAGAGGCCTGGTGGGCATCAGTCCATGGGATTGCAAAGAGTTGGACACAAGTGAAGTGTTTAATTCATATTCAATTCACATGTTGTGACTTAGCAGCAGATATGAAGTGAAATAGTGAAAGTTAATTTTGTAGCCTTACGTTATACCCAAATGTTGCCTTACATTATATTTTGTCTTTCTATAGTTACAGTATTTCTGGGTATCATAAAAACACCCTTTCTAAATGAGCCTATTTTAAGACAACGAAGTGAAGTCGCTCAGTCGTGTCCGACTCTTTGCGACCCCGTGGACCGTAGCCTACAAGGCTCCTCAGTCCATGGAATTTTCCATACAGGAGTACTGGAGTGGGTTGCCGTTTCCTTCTCCAGGGGATCTTCCCGACCCAGGGATCGAACCCGGGTCTCCTGCACTGCAGGCAAACGCTTTACCGTCTGAACCACCAGGGAAGCCCACTTTAAGACAATAGCATGTACAATGACTTCCCAGGTGGTGCTAGTGGTAAAGACTGCCTGGTCGTGCAGGTGACATAAACGATGAGGGTTCAATCCCTGGGTCAGGAAGAGCCCCTGGAGAACATGGCCACCCACTCCAGTATTCTTGCCTGGAGAATCCCATGGACAGAGGAGCCTGGAGGGCTGCAGCCCAGGGGTCACACAGAGTCAGGCACGACTGAAGTGACTTGGCACATGTGCACGCAACACGTACAATATTCTTATTAGTTACATTAAAATTTTCCTACACTCTCATCCTAGTAATCCAGGTCAGACACTGTGTAAAGGTAGACAGTCTTAACACAGCAGTAAGCTGTCAGCCTTGACTCATCTCCGCTACACATGCCCGGCAGTTTAGACAAGAAACCTTGCTAACGGGAGCTGCCCTCTGATGGATAAAGCCTCTGTCATATGTGTTTTTCAAAAGTATCATTTCATTAGTTGTGCCCTAAGATTCTGATGAGCATCTTCTAATGTTATGTATAATTTTTAATCTAAATAAATAAAAGAAAAAAATTAAAAATCATTCCTTATTTTACCACCCACATGTAAGTCAAGACTATACAAAATTTTATTCTTTTATGTCAATAAGTATTCTTTTGCCACATTATATTTAATACTTGGAGGGTATGCTACCATACAGGTGTGTTATAATTTACTTCAATAGGCTTTTTTCTACAGGCACTTAAGTTGTCTCCTCTTTACCCAATTATTAACAGTGCTCTATAAAACAGTCTGGTGTATCTTCTGTAAGCTGCATTTTTCCTTCCTTGATTGAGGTGAGCATGCTATGCTAAGAAATCGCAGACAAGTAGCAATCTACTCTAGTGGATACCTCAAAGAATATTTCTAATGCAGTTGCCTTTCTCTTTCATGTTACTAAGCTTCTTTACATATAAAACATAATAAACTCCTTAAAAATGGGTTCATGCGACTTCTCCAAGTGGCATTTGATGGCCAAGTGGATATAGTGGAAGGGCTAAAGAAGCAAAGCAGAAAAGTTGATATTAGTTTTCATATTCAATTCACATGTTGTCTGAAGCTTCTTCTTAGGTGATTCCTAGTTATTAAAACCGTACTGTTCTTGAGTATTTTGAATATTAAAAGAATATTGTTTTTTCAACTTGTTAATCTCATAGATTGCCCTTTGAACCAAGTATTTTGGGACATCATTTTATATCTTACTCTAACACCACTTTGGGAAATCATGACAACCCATTTTTATCTTACTATATACTGCATGTTAAGAACCACTATTATGATGTGAAAAGGAAAGGCATCTCTATTAGAAATATCTTTGAGATATACTAGATTGGGCTGTTATTCATCTGTAATTTCTAAACACAACATGCAAACCTCTATTGAGAAATAAGGAAGAAAAAAATGCAGCATACAGAGTGTTTTATGAAGCACAGTTAATCATTTGAAAAAATTGGAGACAACTTGAGTGTTCCAACTATCAGAAATCACCCGAAAGCAAGCTTTAGACATGACTTGAATTGAATGTGAAAATGAATTTCAACTTTCCTTCTTAGCTTTTTTAGCTCTTACACTACTCCCACTTGGTACTAATTATATTTTTTGCCATGTTTCAGTTTTTCTTAGAGTCGTGCTATATAATGCCATAGTCATGGAACATACTCACACTCACACACAGTCACAGACTTGCAAGATTATTTGCATCACTGATATTATGAATGTAAAATAAGAAGTTCCTGAAAAGGCAAGTTCCGCTCTGCCAAAACTATTATAAGAAAAATAAAGAAAAGGGTAAAGAAATAGAACTGTTCATAGTTGTCATTTTTATCTTTCTACCTTAAAATCTAGGGGGAAAATCTTTAAAAACAATCAATCACTATCCATTGATGTTTTTCATTCACTCAGGTTCTGGCAGAAAGTCCTTGATCATCAGTGAGTATGTAGAAAGTTCAGCATTAAAATTGGGTGGGATCATACAATATAATTGTATGCCTAAATCATTTATTAATTGTTATTCTTTTTTATTTTTAAGGATATAGTCTGTCGCAAACTTTCAGTTTAACTCTAAAATTCTGTCTACTCCTTTGAGATTATTCAATTTAACAAAGAAACTGTCAAATATAATCTGATATTGTTTTAGAAAATTGTAAGGTACTTTTAACCAGAGTTTCCACTTTCCTGTTGATGTACAACAATTCGTTTATTTACGTGATTATTTCTTCCAATTGTAGCATTAAATACAGTTATAACTCAGGAATCTGTTTCAGAAGTTTAATGAATAAAATTCCAAAATTTTATTATAATTTATATGTACATTTATGAAGGAAAATGCAATTAAATATAAAAAGAAAAGTAAAAATATCCACTATCTAATCAAAACTTAAATAACCTTGGTGCATATGTTTTGGTATGTTATGCTCCAGATTTGTGTATACATTTTGTTTTTAAGATTTTTTTCACATAAAAATGTGTCATTTTAATACATTATTAATTAACCTGTTATAAAAAATACACTTACTAGAATCTGCAGCTCTCTGACATAATAATACACAGAAATAATTATGTCTTATAGAGTAGGTCCTTGTTTTATAAAACATAATTATTTTTAGGATTAAGAATAGACATATGTATACATATAACTGAATCAATTTTTTGTACACCTGAAACTGACACGTTATTAACCACCTATGCTTTTGCTCTGTTCTGTCCGACTCTTTGTGATTCCATGGACTGCAGCCCGCCAGGCTTCCCTGTCCTTCACTGTCTCCTGGAACTTGCTCAAACTTATGTCCACTAGTCAGTGATGCCATCCAACCATCTTATCCTCTGTCACCCCCTTCTCCCCCTGCCCTCAATCTTTCCCAGCATCAGGGTCTTTTCCAATGAGTTGGCTCTTCACATCAGGAGGCTAAAGTATGGGAGTTTCAGCTTCAGCATCAGTCCTTCCAAAGAGTATTCAGGGTTGATCTTCTTTAGGACTGACTGGTTAGATGGCCTTGCTACCCAAGACACTCTCAAGAATCTTCTCCAGCACCACAATTTGAAAGCATTAATTATTTGGTGCTCAGCCTTCATTATGGTCCAAATTTCACATCCATACATGACTACTAGAAAACCCGTAGCTTTCACTATAAGGACCTGTGTTGGCAAAGTGATGTATCTGGTTTTTAATACCCTGTCTAGGTTTGTCATAGCTTTTCTCCCAAGAAGGAAGCATCTTTTAATTTCATGGCTGCAGTCACCATCTGCAGTGATTTTGGAGCCCAAGAAAATAAAGTCTGTCACTGTTTCCCTTTCTTTCCCATCCATTTACCATGAAGTGATGGGACCAGATGCCATGATTTTCGTTTCTTTGAAAGTTCCGTTTTAAGACAGCTTTTTCACTCTCCTCTTTCACCTTCATCAAGATGTGCTTTAGTTCCTCTTTCCTTTCTGTCATTAGGGTGGTGTCATCTGCATATCCGAGATTGTTGGTATTTCTCCTCGCAATCTTGATTCCAGCTTGTGAGGCATCCAGACTGACATTTCACATGATATACTCTTCATATAAGTTAAATAAGCCAGGTGACAATATACAGCCTTGACATACTCCTTTTCCAATTTTGAACCAGTCTGTTGTTACATATTCAGTTCTAACTGTTTCTTCTTGACCTTCATACAGGTTTCTCAGGAGGCAGGTAAGGTGGTCTGGTATTCCCATCTCTTTAAGAATTTTCCTCAGTTAGTTGTGATCCACACAGTCAAAGGCTTTAGTATAGTCAGTGAAGCAGAAGTAGATGTTTTTCTGGAATGCCCTTGCTTTATCTATGGTACAATCAGTTCAGTTCAGTTCAGTTCAGTTTCTCAGTCGTGTCCAACTCTTTGTGATCTCATGGACTGTAGCACGCCAGGCCTCCCTGTCCATCACCAACTCATGGTACAATGGAGGTTAGCAATTTGATCTCTGCTTTCTCTGCCTTTTCTAAATCCACCTTGTATATATGGAAATTCTTGGTTCACATACTGTTGAAGTCTAGCCTGAAGGATTTTGAGCATTACCTTACTAGTATATGAAATGAGTGAAATTGTGACATTGCTTGAACATTCTCTGGCATTGCCCTTCTTTGGAATTGGAGTGAAAACTGACCTTTTCCAGTCCTGTGGTCACTGCTGAGTTTTCCAAATTTTCTGGCATATAGAGTATAGCACTTTACCAGCATCATCTCTTGGGATTGGAAATAGTTCAGCTGCAGTTCCATCACCTTCACTAGCTTTGTTGTTAGTTAGTAATTCTTCCAAAGGCCCACTTGACTTTGCATCATGAATGTCTGACTCTAGGTGAGTGGCTACACCCTCGTGGTTATCCATGTCCTTAAGTCCTTTTTTTGTTCAATTCTTCTGTGTATTCTTGCCACCTCTTCTTAATATCTTCTGCTTCTGTTAGGTCCATGCCATTTCTGTGCCCATTATTGTGCCCAACTTGGCAAGAGATGTTCCCTTGGTATCTCTAATTTTCTTGAAGAGATCTTTAGTCTTTCCCATTCCATTGTTCTCCTCTATTTCTTTGCATTGTCCACTTAGGAAATCTTTCTTATCTCTCCTTGCTCTTCTTTGGAACTCTGCATTCAAATGGGTATATCTTTCCTTTTCTCCTTTGCCTTTCCCTTCTCTTCTTTCCTCAGCTGTTTATAAGAACTCTTCAGACAGCCATTTTGCCTTTTTTCATTTCTTTTTCTTGGGAAAGGCTTTGATCAGTGTCTCCTGTACAATGTTACAAATTTCTGTCCCTAGTTCTTCAGAAACTCTACCCAGTCTAATCCTTTGGATCTATTTGTCACTTCCACTGTATGATCGTAAGGGATTTGATTTAGGTCACATCTGAATGGCCTAGTGATTTTCCCTGTGTTCTTCAAGTTAAGTCTGAATTTTATAATAAGGAGCTCATAATCTGAGCTACAGTACCCACTCTTCTTTTTGCTGACTGTATAGAGCTTCTCCATATTCAGCTGCAAAGAATATAATCAATCTGATTTCAGTATTGACCATCTTGTGATGCCCACATGTAGAGCTGTCTTTTGTGTTTTTGGAGGAGGGTATTTGCTATGAGATGTGAATTCTCTTGGCAAAACTCTGTTAGCCTTTGCCCTGTTTCATTTTGTACTCCAAGTCAAGCTTGACTGTGTCTCCAGTTGTCTCTTGAGTTCCTACTTTTGCACCAGAGTCCCTTATCATGAAAAGGACATCTTGTGGGGTGCTTTTTCTACAAAGTCTTGTAGTCTTCATAGAACAGTTCAACTTCATCTTCTCTAGCGTTAGTGGTTGGGCACAGACTTTGATTACTGTGATGCTGAATGGTTTAAACGAACTGAGATCATTCTGTTGTTTTTGAGATTGTACCCAAGTACTGCGTTTTGGACTCTTTTGTCAACTGTGAGGGCTACTCCACTTCTGCTAAGGCATTCTTGCCAGAAGTAACAGAAATAATGATCATATGAATTAAATTTGCCCATTCCCATCGGTTTTAGTTCACCAGTTCCTATATATATGGCTGATCCATGTTTAAGTTTGACAGAAACAACAAAATTCTAGAAAGCAATTATCCTTCAATAAAAAATAAATTTAAAACATGTCAATGTTCACTGTTTCCATCTCCTATTTGACCACTTCGAGTTTGCCTTGATTCATGAACCTAACATTACAGGTTCCTATGCAATATCATTTTTCATAGCACTGGTTGTCTTTCACCACCAGATATACCCACAACTGGGCATCATTTCCCCTTTGGCTCAGCCTCTGTATTTTTTCTGAAGCTATTTCTCCTCTCTTTTCCAGCAGCATGTTGGATACCTACTGCCCTGAGAGGTTCATCTTTCAGTTTCATATCCTTTGCCTTTCCATACTGTTCATGTGGTTTGTAAGGCAAGAATGCTGATGGGGTTTGCCGCTCCCTTCTCCAGTGGACCACATTCTGTCAGCACCCTTCACCATTGCCAGTCTGTCTTGGGTCACTCTACGTGGCATGGCTCATAGTTTCATTGAGTTACACAAGTGTGGTATCATTTTGGCTAATTTTCTGTGATTATGGTTTCCATTCTGTCTGTTCTGTGATGGATGAGGATAAGAGGACTGTGGGAGCTTCCTGATGGGAGGGTCTGGATGTGGGGGAAACTGGGTCTTGTTCTGATGGGAGGGGACGGACCATGCTCAGTAAATCTTTAATCCAGTTTTCTGCTGATGAATGAGGTTGTACTCCCTCAAAGTAGTTTGGCCTGAGGCAGCCTAGTCCTGGGATCTTGTATTCTTTACAGAAGGGCTATAGTGTCTGTGTTAGGCCTAATGGTGACCTCCTCCAAGAGGACTTATGCCAACATGCCTCACCTCCCAGGAATGCCACTTCCCATGCCTCTGACCCCACAGCAGGCTTCTGTGGAACCATGCCTCCGAGAGAGACTCCCAAACACTCACAGGCAAGTCTGGCTCAGTCTTTTATGGGGTCTCTCCCCTTTCTATCAGCTATACCCCCTATATCAGCTTTACTAAATGTAAAGTTTAAAAAATTACTAGTATAAAAATAATTACATGTTTTCTTTAAATTATTCTGGGGAACTTTTCAAAGGTGCCAAGAAAATTCAGTGATAAACAATAAACAGCTGGAAATAGAAATGCAAAAAAAAAAAAATAAAATTAGACCTTTAACTTATACCATATAGAAAAATATGTCAAAACAGATCAGACTTAAGTATAAATTATTAGAAGAAAACATAGGAGATTGTTTTCTTTCTAAGAAAATTACTACTACTCCTATGAAAGCAAAATAAACTATTTTGGTTCACAGATAAGTGGTTTGATAATTGGACCAATAGTGACTAATCAGTGACCATGTATGTCTTGAAATCTCAGAAAGTTGTTGCATTCCAGGGACCAGCCTGTGGTATAAACCTTAATCTCAAGCTCTGAGTTTACATAACCATCAGGTCTGTTTAGAAAGTGTTCCAGTTGGTGTCCTCATGCACTTTTGTAAGTCTTGAGTCAGAGAGTGGCATGGGGGGGAAATGATGAACAAGTTTTATTGTTGGGGGGATGCTGACATGGAGGAACCTTGACCGTGTTTAGACACTAGACTCCATAGTTCTGGAAATTTTGAGGCTACAGAGTAGGAGGACAGCTGGTGAACTAGCGTTTCTGAGGATGCTGCAGGGTTTCCAAGTCTATTCAGAGAGATCACCCTGAATTAGAAAGAAGTTATCATTACTGAGGTGAGAGGGAAGGATGGGAACAGGAAGAGGAATATTTACAACAAGTCAGAAGGACTCCAGGGGGAAGGCTACCCAACTGTGTTTCTTTGTATTTTTATTTGCCACTTTTAAGCAAGATGATGTGCTGTAAATTAGAATCCGGAGACATGTGGCAAATGGTTTAGGATGGTTTAGAAAAGTCATACTGAGAACTGAAATTTTAGATTCCATTCTTCCAAACAAGGAGTTCTGAGAGAATTAAACTTTTGTAGAATGTTTGCTTCAAATATTCACTTCAGGCCAATAGATCATATAAAGTAGATACTTTACACCATTTTAACAATTTCTACAGTGATAGTTAACTTCCCTCATCTTTTACTATAAGCTATTATATTCTGTTGTCCTCCGTGACTTGAGTCTTTGCATAAAATAGATACTTTTTCAAACATGCTTAACTTAGGAAATAAATTTTGAAGTCATCTGACTTGGGAAAGTAAATAGTATTTATATCAATTAGTCAAATACTTCTGTCCTTTACAGGAAGATTAAAATATATAGTTTCCCCCCAAAATCTGTGTTTATGGAATAAAATGATATGCTTTGTAATTGGAAATGATCCACGTAAAGAAACAGTAGATTTTTTTTTTATAACAACTTCAAATTTCTCCTTTTAGCTGCTATGAATTTTTTGTGTGACCCTGAAAGCTGCAGAAATTGATTTTTTCTTGTACTCCTCATTGCAGGAGATCCTTTGCATGAGCTCATCAGACTTTACTTATTAGAGTTTTACCTCTCAGAAGCAGCACTGTGACACTTGACTCAACAATTCCAAATTAAATCTAAATGCAAACCATGGAATTTTCTGTTTCACAATTTCTTTGGTGACCTGGTAAATACTACAGAGGAGGAATTCTGTGGTGAAGTAAATCTAGAAATGATGACCACGAAAGATGTTGCTGGGCTACCATATTTTAATTCCCAGTGAACAACCTTAGGCAATTTGCTAATCTTCCTGAATTAAATGCTTTGTAATCCCAGATTTAAAGACAGACATAATTACGAGAGACAAGAGGCTAATGGAACAACAACAAAATGACTTTCAAAAGTTTGCCTGAAAAAAAAAAAAGTTTGCCTGCCACTTCTGTAAGCTACGGAGGTGACTTTACAGCTTATCTGAGGTAGGTAGCAATGCAGAACTAAAGGAAAAACAAACTCAATCCAAATCCTCCTCCGATAAAATTCACATTCAGCCTCTAAAAGAAACATGGTATGTTAATCATATGGTTGTATTGGGCAGCTTTCAACATTATCTTCCTAATCAGGAAATCTTAGTTAAATCTGTGTTCTTTTATGTGGGTTATACTTTAAAAGTCAGCTGCATACTGATTGGAACTATTATTCAAAACTTTCAGTTTAGTGGGCAGTTATTTTTGAATTGTTTCCCATTTCCATCATCCCATGTTGTCAGCAAATCATGGTAGATTCAAACCAAATACTACTGCTAGCGAAACAAGTTATCCCTTCAACAACTATGAGAGGTTGCCACTCTTCAAGGTTTTGGGAATACAGACTGAATAAAACAAGCAAGATACCTCCCTCATGGAGTTTATATTACATTGGGAAGAGACAGAAAATAAAATAAACAAGCAAATTTTATATTATATTAGAAGATGATAAATGACAAAGAAAGGAGAGAGTAAAGGGATCCGGAGTCTCATGGGAGGGTGCATTTGCATATTCAGAGAGCATGGGTATTCTCCTTTATCACTTCACAGTGGGTCTTCCACGGGGCCATTGTACC
Source organism: Oryx dammah (assembly GCF_014754425.2). Classification (NCBI taxonomy): domain Eukaryota; kingdom Metazoa; phylum Chordata; class Mammalia; order Artiodactyla; family Bovidae; genus Oryx; species Oryx dammah. The sequence continues at coordinate 1,993,790 of NW_024070203.1, read as the reverse complement.
TTGGGACTGCCTCAGGGATAAAATGACATTCCAGCAAGGACTTAGAAAGGGCACCAGAGTGAGGTAAGCATAGAAGTAGGGGAAGATTTGAAGTAGTGGTAGCAGCGGGTACAAAGCGCTCAGGCCAGGGTTTTCCCAGGGAATTCTCAGAGCAGTAAGGAGCCAACCTGGCTGGACAGGAGGACGTGAGGAGGAAAGTGGAAAGGGTGAGGCCAGAACAGTGACAGGTTTTGTGTCTGTCCCTCCAACAGTGGACACCAGCAATGCAGGCTCCACAAGTGTTTGCCGACTCCTGCATAAACACACTGCATGTAATTTGTAAAATTAGTGGGTTTTTTTCCTTTATGGAAAGGATGGCCTACTTTTCAGCAGTAAAGACAGAATGTTGAAAGTAAAAGCATATATTTTAGAAAACAAGAAGAGAGATGTTACCCTATAAAAGCATGAAATCACTCAGAAAATACTATCTGAATTTTTGCCATTTGTATTTAATACAGTGGCTTTACCTTAACCATAGACTCATTATCATCAGTATGAGTTCTTCTTATCCTTTCCCAATGCCTCAGAGCCAAATCTGATTCTTGAAGCCAGACTAGACTTACGTTCTAGTGGAAGTTGGCCAGTAAGTACAAGGTGTCAGTTGTCTATAAAGGAGGGTGAGTCTGATGGGTGCCTTTTGATTGCAGTTCCCAAGAGCACCCAGCTGATTCATTGCATCACTTCTGCCTGGAAGAGAGCCAGCAGGATGACTTCAGGTCTCGTTTATGACTTGACAGTGGGCTTTCCGTTCGGTCATGGTTGACAGTCACCAGGAAGACTCCCCAGTCATTACTCAGAGCCTGGCATGTCAGTTACCTCTTCCTCCCTCAGCTGCCAGTCATCTCAGCCTCTGCTAGTCTGAAAGTTCTACAGAGATCATGATGAAGCCACCTCAGATCTCAAAATAGAAACTTCATTAAATTTTCTGTTTCAGAATATTTTCTTTCCAATATTAGCTTTAAGTGTGAGTTTTGAAGCCCTAGGACTTTAGGAGTAAAATGTAAGAAAATAAACTGAGAAGAGAGTAAAGGATATATATTATTGTGTTCATGGTACAAATTCTAGTAGAAATCAGGAGAGTAAGAAGGAGAAATGAAGTCTTTCAGAGATGAGTGGTATTAATCTAGCTTAAATTTTTTTTTTTTAAATTAAGGTTGCCTTACTCCCCAAATCTTTTAATATTCCTTACAATAGGATATAATTCAGTTAGACTTATATTCTTAGCTTGAAGGGAAAAGTGTTATGTAAAATCTATATTTCCAAAATATCACTGTTACAATACTTAAATGAAACTACTTTGTTGGGGGTATGGGGGTGGGTATTGTATGAATCAAAGGGATTCTGAAGAATGAAGGGAATTATCACTCTTTATGTTGGTATTGAATATAAACTGAATTGTTCCCTCTGGTCTTGCCTTCTGATCCTTGTGAGGGAAGATTGGCCATTAAACTTCTGTCTGCCACCCTTTGGTTAAAATAGCATGTTTGTTGAGACACCTAAAATCTGTGATGACCTATCTACAGTGGTGAAAATATATGCATTGCATTAGGTATGGTAGTGATTTTAAGTAGGAATGGTAGACAAAGGAGAACAAAATAAATACTAAAAATATCTTCACTTGCCATATTACAACAAGTTACTTTAGGTCAGGGTGTAAAAACCCAGGCCTGTACCAGGGATTGGTTGAGAGGCTTTTGCATCCACAGTGAGAGGATTTCCCAATGAAACATGGGGTTCAGCCAATGTAGCCTCAGTGTTTCTGCTCAGCCCTTCCCCAAGCCCTGCTGTCCTTTAAAGATGCAGAAAAGATTTTCCTTTCATCAGGGACTGGCAACACAGTGTGACCTCAGTGTTGCTTTCTTAAGAGTTACATGATGCATTTTGTTTGACTATGTCTACAGGATATAGAAACAAAATAAAAGAGAAAATTAACAGTTTGGGAAGGAACAAACTATATTTATAGCAGTGGGTAATAGTATCATAATGTAAGAACTGGGCCTGGTGGGTAAAGTGTTTCATCAACAGCCTGCTGAAAAAGAGGACTACATATAAAAATGTTAATGAAAAATGTTATTATCCCATCAAAAGTTATTTCCTTACCTTTAAACTTTAATTATGAGAAACAGATTGAGAATAGGGAATATATCCATGACTTTTGCCTGAGATTAAGCTTCTTGGTTCCAGTGCAAGTAAAACACTGGAAGGAGGAGTGTTAGCAGTCTGTATAAACCCAGCATAAATGACCTTTGAGCGCTTGACCTGCTGTCGGTGTCTTACCTTGGCTATGGGCCTGACCCAGGATGCTGGCAGACGAGCAGGGGAGGATGATAGACCTGTAGGCAAAGATGGGGCAAAGATGAACACAGGACCCAGGGGAACTGATGAAGAGATGCTGCTAGAGGGGACCGAGGCCATGGCCAATACTAGGGCTCCTCTATGGGTGAGTTCCGGGTAGACCAGAAGGACCAGGCACTAGAGAGCAAGACATAGGACTATCAAAGGTCAAATATAGGGGACTTGGAATGGGGTCAAGCCATTGAGGAAACATGAGCATTTGAACTCTGGCAGCCAAGAAAGGACACAAGAAGCTGAAAACTGCTGGCTTTCTCTTGGGGGGATTTTTTGTTGTTGTTTTCCCTTGTCTGTTCACTGACCAGGTAGGAACCAGCCTCAAGAGTGTAGAACTTAGAATTTGGGAACTCATCACTTCTAACAATTTGGCAGTGAAAGCAGATGATGGAAAATCTTTTTTTTTTTTTGTAGAAGAATCCACACACTGAACCATCTATTTGGACCTTATAGAGTCTGGTTCATCTGATTGTAGTTGCAAAGCCAAGTTCCATAGCTGCAGGACAGTGGGCATTCAGATGGCATTTATTGCAGATCTGGATGTTAGGAAGTGGGCTGGTTAAGTGTCGTTGTGTAACTTAACCAGTAAGGAACGAACAACCCCCAGATGATTTTGTCCCTGTAAACCCTGTAAACTGAGGGGCAGGAGCAGGTCACCAGGCAGCATGAAACATGCTGTGGCCTCTCCCACATTCCCCCAAAAGACTCCAGTATACGTCTTCTTTATAAACATATAGCCATTGTTTGTGGAGAGGCAGTACAGATAACATAGAGAAAAGAGTAAGTGTAACGTTTCTTCACACTTCCATTATTGATCCCTGCTACCTGTTCTTAGCAGATTATTTTTATTAATTTATTTTTGGAGTATAGTATTTGTTTCTGCTGGTGGGTTATACTAATCCTTTCATAAATTTCTTTTCCAAGAGAAAGAACTTATTTTTTATTATAGATATAGACTTAGATGTAATTACATATTTTATGTATATAATAGATGTATATAAGTGTGTGTGTGTGTGTGTGTGTGTGTGTGTGTGTGTGTGTGTTACTTATGTGACAATCACCTTCGTTATTGGACCCAAAGTACATTTTTTTTTAGTGTAAAATTGAAGAATGCATGTTGAAGGCCTGGCCAAAGAAATCAAAGAGAAGCCCATGTCTCTACTTACCCAAACTTGGAGAATCCAAATCAAGGAAAAGCTATTTCTAAGAGGCTGACATGCTCACTAGAGGCCAGGCGTCTGCACACTCCCTGTGACTCTGCTGAGGGCCAGTTCCTGAGTTGAGTTGAGTGACTTGACTGTTGGAAATGGTAACAACTGGCTTTTTTAAAATGCATATATATTTTGATTGAGAAGTCTCAACTTATGAAGAGTGCTAAGTCACTTCAGTTGTGTCCAACTCTGTGCGACCCCATAGACGGCAGCCCACCAGGCTCCCCTGTCCCTGGGATTCTCCAGGCAAGAACACTGGAGTGGGTTGCCATTTCCTTCTCCAACGCATGAAAGTGACAAGTGAAAGGGAAATCACTCAGTTGTGTCCGACCCTCAGCGATCCCATGGACTGCAGCCTTCCAGGCTCCTCTGTCCATGAGATTTTCCAGGCAAGAATACTGGAGTGAGTTGCCATTGCCTTCTCCATTTATGAAGAGTAGGCAACAAAAAATCCTTGTTTTTCAGTAAAAGCCACCTCTTTGGGTCTCCACGAGGCTCTCTTTCTGCTGAAATCAGTCTCTCTGAAAGCCATCTCGGTGCAGCTCTGTCGTGTCCAGGCACGCTCACTTGATGAGAATGCACTGGTGTCCAGAGTGGGAGTGTTCAGCCTCTTGAATATGTCAGCCTCCCCTTTGATGTGCAGTGGCCCCCTTCCATGCCTTCCCTTCCATCTCTCCTGGGGCTTGATCACTTGGGGCAGAGCCCCGCAGCGGGCAGCCTGGGCTTTAGGGTTTGAGTGTGGTCTGTGCTCACACGCCCATGCCCTCCTCCTCGTGCTGGGCCTTGGCAGTGGGCAAGGGCAGAGGCCGTCCTCAGAGGCACCTGGGATGAGTCTGACTTCCACCCAAACCAGACCAGCTCCTCCGATTATAACTGCCCAGCCCTGGCTCCCCGCTGGGGGTGGCTGTCCAAGTGCCTATACTCTTCTGGGCTTCTGTGTTGGGCAGGTTCTCAGGGGTGTGTACAGGGCTGCAGTGAAGACGTCAGGAAGGGCTTGTTCACCCTGTGTCTCACCCCCGCCTCTCTCTGCCAGGCACAGGCAGGCAGCTCCAGTGCCAGTGGCATCTGATCCACCTTGGGGACCAGAGGAGATTGCCATCCCCAACTTGCTGGATGGAGGCATCGGGCTCACTGGTCCTGTAGGAATGGGCTGTTACTCGCAGAGGAGGGTAGAGAGGAAGCCACCGTCCTCAGCTCAATGGCTCCTCCAGGAGACCCTCTTTCTCCCTCTGGCCCCCTTCACTGTCTCATTCTGACAGAAGCTGGTGGAGCTTCTTTGGCCTTGGGTATGAACAACAGGGCCTGCTTTGAACTTGACTCCAGAGATGTTAGTTTCTTTTCTTAACAAGACACCATCTTTACAATAATCTTGTCTGTGTTTTAAGGAGTAGGGAGAGAAGGAAGGACTTCATGGCGTTCTCATAATAATGTTTAATTGCTTACTGTGTATTTGGGGCACTGTTGTGACTCATTGGAAGCTGAGGCCCGGAAAAGTTCAGTTACTTGTCCAAGATCAGAGTCAGAATTTAAATCTGAGCAGTCTTAACACAGAGGCCATGCTCTAATCATTGTGTCTCAACAAGGCTTGTAGGATGTGGTGCATGGCCATCATTCGTGGGTTTTTGGAGGCAAGATCCTGAGAAAAGTGGCTTTTGATGCAGGGGACAAGGCTGGGAACCCTCCTCCTATGGTGAAAACTCCAAGTCATAGCACTGTGGAGTTTAGTGCCAGATCTGAGACAGTAGCAGCCATTGACCCCAAGATCCCAGCTAATTTAAATTTACTTTAGTCTGAATAAGAAGTATTGAAGTATTGAAACAAATTATAATTATCAGCACACTCTCCTTTTATAGTTGAATTAACAATTTATTTTGCAAGTATTAGAAAATTTAGTGGCCTTTTTAAAAAATCTAATGCACACTAAGCTGTTCTACAATAGATTTATTAGACAACCAAAGAGATTTAAAAACGGGATGCTGACAGCAGATTAGTGGTCATACAAACAAGGGGGGATAACTGCATCATTCTGTGCGTTCATCATGACATACTAGGCTTTGCTGAAATTTTAGTCTTTAGTAAATCTCCCAGAACTCTGTAGCTGTTATCTATAGGACAGTGATGCACATAGTTAGGTTTCTAGGGGTTAAAACTGTTGGGTTGCCCTCCAGCACAGCTGTGCTTTCTCAAGTGCAATGGTGGTCTTTGTGGCTCAGGGTGAAGTGTGGTCCTTTCAGCCTTCCAGGGCCCCCAGCAGCTGCTACAGTAGCACATGTAGGAACCAGCATGATTCCTTTTGCGAGTCAGAGAACTCCATCTAGTTTGCTTAAGAGATATTGGAGTTTCCTGCAGAATCCAAGGAAGAAGGATAAAGAAGGACCAGATAAACAATTAGAAATAGGGCGTGAGGTCCCCGAGGGAACCGTGGACATTTTGCTTCTAATCTTAATCTCTATAGACCTGCCTCCTTTGCTGGCCATTCAGTGATCTCTGCTCATACTTCCTTAGCATCTATTCAAATGACAAAAAGAAAAAAAAAAAAAACATCATTTAGATTTTATTGCAGCATGACTATGGTAAACCATCAAGATCATCAACTTTGAGACCCACTTGACCTGGATTTTGTATTTCAGTTTTGTCCCCTGAAGTCTCTGCCAATTTGGGGGGGTCTCATTTAATCTCAGTTTCCTCATGTGTGAAAGCGATATGCCAGCTACTGGGTAGCAATGACAACAAAATAAATGTGGTATGGAAAGCATCTGTATTGTTTGAACACGTGTCATCCTCTGCCTTGTGGATTACATGGCCCCTTGACCAATAATGTAATGGAAATATAGCCGCTCATGACTGTTATTCACTCAGATGCTTGTAAATGCTCACACTTTGGGTGAGAAGGGAAACCGCAAGGCTGTACCCACAAACAGGTGAGGAAACGGCTTCTGCAGGGAAGGCACTGTGCTTACCCCAGATCCGCTGGGCTGGACAGGTGACACGTGTGATGAGCTTGCTTGGGAGGGTGTGCTGCAGAGGCAAGGTGAGCTCAGGCTCTTCTGCAGAGGTCACCTCCTGCTTCTGAAGCACAAGCCCCAGTTTTAGTTAGGACCCAGAACCAGGGCTTGCCTTCCTGAGCAGCCCTGCCTCTTGGCCCTCACAGGGGCAGAGGCCCTCTGCCCTCCCCGCCATGGCTCACACACCTATTTGTCACTCCGCTGCATGTAGAAATCTTTGCTCCATCGTCTCCTTTCACCTCATAAGCTAGGTATACTATCTATTGCCTTTCTTTCTATGTTTGTAAAATTTCAAAGCAGGGGGAGGGAAAGAGAATGGGTAGACTCTTATTGGCTTTTATGGTTTAATATCTGTTAGCTTTGCTCTTTGTAGAAGGCAATGGCACCCCACTCTAGTACTCTTGCCTGGAAAATCCCCTGGATGGAGGAGCCTGGTAGGCTGCAGTCCATGGGGTTGCTAGAGTCAGGCACAACTGAGCGACTTCACTTTCACTTTTCACTTTCATGCTTTGGAGAAGGCAATGGCACCCCACTGCAGTACTCTTGCCTGGAAAATCCCATGGATGGAGGAGCCTGGTAGGCTGCAGTCCATGGGGTCGCTAAGAGTCGGACACAACTGAAGCGACTTAGCAGCAGCAGCAGCAGCAGCAGCAGCAGCAGCAGCTTTGCTCTTTATGAGTCCTATGGTACTTTGTCACCATGGGAGCACAGATTTGTGTTGCTTAAACAGTGAGAGGACCTAAGTAGGGGTAAAGATAAAACAGTGAGGGATCTCAGTGAGGTAGATCTTGCCATCTACCCTGAGTCTTCTTAGCATCTCACTGAAAATTCAGGAATTTCAGTCAGAGGCATATTTAATCACTCTAGCCAAGGGAGGTACATTTCATTCCTTTGTGAAGAACAGTCCTGGGAATCAAGCAAACTTTAATGGCTGCTGTTGGAAGTAAAAGAACAAGAAGAGGTATAAAAATAATAGTTCTGAACCAGGACATAAATTCAGGTTTGCAAAACCTTATGGTTGGACACCACATCTCCCGGTGGTTAATATATGTGACATGAATAAGTTTATTATGTTCTCCAAAGGCAATGAAGCAATGTGACTCATAAAAGTGTTTCAGTGAGTATTGAAGTCAATCCTCAAGTGTTACTTTCTGCATGATGTAATAGAGGGAACTTTGAGAAATGGGAAATTCACAGAAATCTTGGAATGCAGTTTTTGTGATTGTTAAGGAGCTGCTTTTCTTTCTTTTAAAATAAGAATAATTGCCATTTAATGAGCATCTGTTCCAGGCAGGCATACTCCTGGGTTCTCCTTACATATAATTATATTTTATTCTCACAAAATGTACATGAAGCAAATGCTAACTATATTTTAAAGATGAAGAATTTGAGAGTCAGGGAGGTAAATTTTCTTATCCAATGTCATAGAGTCTGTCCTTCCATTTGTAGCCTAACTCATTTTCAAAAGAACTATAAAGGGACTCCTGTGCATTATTATGTAAAATTGAGAGAGTCTCTGTGATGTTTTTCTGCTCCAAACCAGCAAGACAAGTCACTTTTTCCCTTTCATATTTTGACTTCAGAAAATGAATGACTCTTTTGCCTATCAAGTTCTAACCATTTTCTCTCTGCACAAAGATTATAATTACTTCTAGGATGAAAGGAAGATTTAGAATATTTATTTGAAATTTTAATTTTTATATTTATTTAGTATTTTCAAGTTTACAGAAAGAGTTGAAGTGGCTTGTCAGTTAAACATAACAGAAAGTAATAAAGGTTAAACAAGATCTGATAAAATTTATAGATAGTAAAGTATACTTAAGAAAAGCTAATTTAGATACCTAGTTTCTAAAATTATTTAAATAAGAAAAGTACAATTTATAATCTACATTATCTTTCCTAATAACAAACATGTAGAATAGTCCTTTGATAGTTTTCAGAAGCTATGCTGAAGAACAAATTTTCATATACACAGATTCGGGGGTGGCCCCGTGAACTGATGGATTTTAGGTGATGCTGAGGTGACATGGTTTAAATCACTGCTTTCTGTTCCTCTGGCTATAGAACAAATAGATAAACCAAACATAGGAGAATATAAAGTACCCTGTGCACAAGGCTGTTGAAAATGTTGTTGAATTGGAGTAGTCTTTAGCAATGCTCTATTCCAGTAAAGTCGGACTCAGGTCCTTTGACATATGGTTGCTATGCAGAAAATACCTAAGCTATTAAAGGTGCTATGTTTATACAATTTATGGTCCAAACTGGGGTACTTGAGAGGAAAAAGGAGAACTGATCATATTATACCAAGTGAAGAGCTTTCATCAGAGACCATGCCAGGCACATGGGGACTATGGTGAGCCTAGGTAACAGCTCTCTTACCTGAGGTCACAGCACCCCTGGAGCAGCCCCAGGGGCACTGAGGTGTGCTGTGCTAAGTTGCTTCAGTCATGTCTGCCTCTTTACGACCCCATGAACTGTAGTCCACCAGCCTCCTCTGTCCATGGGATTCTCCAGGCAAGAGTATTGGAGTGGATGCCTTGCCCTCCTCCAGGGGATCTTCCCAACCCAGGGATCAAACCCATGTCTCCGTATCTTCTGCATTGGCAGGTGGGTTATTTATCACCAGCGCCACCTGGGACACATTTTAATCCTCATCTGTGCAGATGCCAACCTCCTAAGGATGGTTTCTTTTGCATAGGTGCCTAGGAAATAGATCAAGATTCCTTTACAAAATGTTTTCAACAGCCTCATGAACTTTTAAAGGACTTCTTTGAGTCTCCTGACATTTGTATAACGAGGTGTTGGAGAAATCCATCGGTTCTCTGTTATTTATTTATTATTATTTTTTAAGAAATCAAACCCTGGACTTGACCCTTACTTCCAAATGTCCCCTCCTAGTGGGGTGTTCTCACTCGTCCCCACTAAAACCCTCAGACTGGCCTCAGAGAAGCTCTGTGAAGGTCAACTTCCCCCATGAGTCCTCGTTTCAGAGTTGATCCTCATCTTTATCATATAAACAACATTCTGTAAAAGGCTCAGAGATGGTAGATGAGTAATACATTCACAGTGACAAGTGTCTCGGTGACCTGATTTACACAGTGGGACTGACTCACCAGTTTGGAAGGCCTTCTGAGCTTGGGGTGACTGCCAGGTGCTCAGCACACCTCCACCTGCCGAGCCCATCTTGTTCCAGCTGTGCATTGGAAGAGGGTCGCTTTCAGGAGTATGTGCCCTCCAGACACCCAGGAAGAGTGTCAGTCTCCTCCTCCAGGCTCTGGTTTCTCCCTAAACCTTCTTTCTGAGGCCATTAAGAGCAGGAGTGTGGACACTCTGAAGCTCCTTTATCTTACTCTTTCCAGAAGCATCCCTAATTTTCTGTGCATCACTTAATACAATTTGAGCACAGGAGACACAAAGAGAGGTGAAGGAAGATGAACTGGCTGCGTGTGATGCTTGGGAGTCATGCTCTTGGTCTGAAAATATTATTAAAATGCTACCAACTGAACTCTTTTTTCTATACAGCAAGTGTTGAAAATATTTGCATTATTATAACTAGGTGTGAGAGAAAAGCAGCCTTCTAATTGGCTGTTTAAGGGATTAAAATAAAACCCTTAATTATTTTAATATGTTATTATTAGTAGTAAATGAATCTTCATTTTGGACAACACTGCTACTGCCCATATTTACTACTCAACTTACTGTTTCTAATTTTAACTTTATGATCATCATTTTTAAGGCATGTGTACATGCTAAGGCGCTTCAGTCATGTCTGACTCTTTGCAACCCTATGGGCTTCTCTATCCAAGGGGTTCTCTATCCAAGGGGTTCTCCAGGCAAGAATACTGGAGTGGTTTGCCATGCCCTCCTCCAGGAGATCTTCCTGACCCAGTAATTGAACCTGCATCTCTTTATATCTGCTGCACTGGGCAGTCAGGCTCTTTACCACTAGCACTACCTGGGAAGCCCTATGATTATCACTGTGGACATATATATGACCTTTTCAGAGATTTAATCTAATTATGATATAATTCCATTAGATCACCATTCAAACTGTTTTGTTTTTTTTTTTTTTCTGTCTTAATTATTTTTGTTTGACTTAAGTGACAAATAAATATAAGAGAAAGGTTGGGAAACCACTGGCAATGTAGTAAACTTTAAAGAATTTATATATTTTTCAGAATAGAAATGAAAAAGTGAAAAAAAGAAAGTGAAGTCGCACAGTTGTGTCCAACTCTTGCGACCCCATGAACTGTAGCCTACAAGGCTCTTCCATCCATGGGATTCTCCAGGCAAGAATACTGCAGTGGGTGGCCATTTCCTTCTCCAGGAGATCTTCCCTACCCAGGGACTGAACCCAGGTCTCCTACATTGTAGGCAGATGCTTTACCATCTGAGCTGCCAGGGAAGTCCCCACAATAAGAATACATATATATATAATTCAACAATAAATGCTTAATTCTTTAACTTTACAATTACCTTATTTGCAGAAACTTAGAAATCATTCCAATTCAATGGGGGAAAAGTACAAACAAAGTTTTTATAATTCAAAATATATTTAAAATAATATTTTAAAAACAGCCAAAACCTTTAACCAAAAATTGCATGTAACTGTGACCTGCTTCTACCAGGTAGTTTTAAATTCCTTCTAAATCATGTTGCCTTAAGGTTGTTGATTACTATGTGTTAAAAGATAACTTATCAATCGATTAAGTGTAAGAAAAAATGATTACACATGTGATAATGCTGTCACTGTCCCATTTGAGGCCTTATCAATTCATGCCAAGATCACGCTAGCATCCTAGTTACTTGTGGACCCATTGAAAGCTGTCAGCACAGAAATCAAATTCCACTTTCATCCATCAGTCAATCAACGCATCCATCAGTCAGTAGAAAGTTCCTTTGGAACTATGTGACATCCAGGAATTAGAAAGGCTCACATCAAACTCTGGGTTTATAGTTGTTCTGAAGGAACCAGGTATCTGGCAGAACCAGACCTGCCGAGTTTCCTACGGGCTAGAACAACATGGTCCCCCGAGACTGCTGGAACAAGGCCCCCGAGGCCTGATATGCACCTGAGTTTGCAAGCCCTGGTCTAGACACCCACATTCCAGTGCAGCCTACACTCTGCCTCCAGATTAGACCTCTGGTGCCTCATGGTAAATATGCCACACCCCACTAGGGCCTCTCCTTGGCTCCATCTATGGACTGCGGTATAATATTCTGATACTCGGCACTCACCTTTTATTTTTATACACCTGCCCTTTTCAGATGCTTTTCTTCTGCTTCACATTTCTTCTCATCTGTATTCATGTATGAATACCAGACCAATTGTTTAGATCCAGTTAAAAGTTTGTCTCAGATTGTTCTTCCCTGATCAGCCAAGATGGGTCTACACTCATATCACAGATTTGTCCAACTCTCAAATTCCTGAACATTATGTTGAAATTACATTCAATCAAGTCTTATCTTGACTGTTAAGTAGGGTCTAAATCTTGCTCAGTTTGAATTCCATGGATATTTGGCACAATTCCTTATACTTATTTGAGACTCAGTAGTTATTAGTTGAATGAGAAAATTGTTTTCTTTGTTCCAATATTCTCTGTGTAACTAACATCCTGTGAGACACAGATGTTGATGTTTATGCTTGTGTTCTCATTAGGTAGATGACAGATGTGTGTATTTAAAATACTAATTTTTGTGACATATGTGAATCATTGAAACTCTAGAGCTTTTGTGTAATCAAGTATTTGACCTTCTTGTTTAATCTTTTCTTTCCAGTTATTTCCATGATGTATTTTGGTTCTTTATAGCTCTCTCCTATGAAAATAAATCAGAAGTAATTATGAAATACCAGTGGTATATCTCTCTTGACAGTATAATAGTATCATGTCCAAACTATAAGAAAAACTGTTACTACTCCTAAACTATAACATGGTGCTAAATTTTAGATTAGTGGGATTCAATGTTATGTTTGAAGTTTGGCTGGGAATTTGTAGCTCATGGAAGTCCTTTAAAACAAAATAATATTCCTTTCGGTTACACAGTTTATTAGGGTAGTCATTGCTCCTTGTTACTAACTTGGAAAGGTGTGCTTATATTTACATATGTGTTACATATGTGTTACATATATAACACATGTGTTACATATGAGTGTGGGTTGACAGCTTCTTTTGCTCCCATTGATAGACTCATTCCATGGTTAGAACTCACTTAGCAGCCAGTTTTTCCAGCTCCCTGCCTTCCAATCTTCTTACTTGCTTATCTTCTTCCCAAAGCTGAGACCTGGGCCTTGCCCCCTACTGCCCTCCTTGTGCTGAGGAGAGTGCAGTGGCAGATGGCAGGGGGTATGGAGACCAGCCTTGGCCACGAGGATCCCCCAAGCCCGGCTCAGCATCTCAGAGCAAAGTGAAGAGATGCCCTGTCAGGCATGTACCTTCATAAACTCCAAGTAGAAGCATTTTCCTTTTAACATTTTAAATCTGTTACAAATCATTCTAGAAAAGATTTGCAACATAATAACAGTTTTATTTTTCCCTAGAGGGAAATTTTCACTGTTTTCAAAGACAGAAACAATTGCATTTTCATAAATATAGCCATCACAGTGTGCATAAATATAATTATTCAGCATATCCCTATCAGCAGAGCTATAGGGGAGACTTGTGCTTGACCTTGAATCAGAGTGAAAAAGCAAATAGTTTCTAGTGGCCCTATAAGCCTCTCTGGACCACTGCAGCGGAGGAGTCACTTAGGATGAATGACATTGAAGTTTATGCAACATCTAAGGCTCCAAAAATGCCCAGTTATTTTTTATCAAGGGCTTAGTTTTTTGTTTTTTTTTTCCTTCATTTTATTAAAGGGAAATAAGTAGTGTGATGACAAAGTATGACAATCTTGTCCTTGTAAAGTGACTATGATCCAGCCTTTTCCTCCAGTTATTTATTTCTCCATTTATCTATTTACATGCACCAAACCACTTCTGTCCTAAGAGCTCTTTTATTTTATTGCTTCCTCCCTCCTTCCCCCTTTCCTTCTCTCCTGCTTGCTTGTCTTCTGCTCTTTCTTTCTTTCTGTTCTTTATATTGATCTTATTTTGCCTATGCCTCCACTCCTTGCTTGTGGCAAATGCCAATCTGATAATCTGATTTCTGTATCTATGGGTTTGTTCTTTAAGATTCCACAGTTAAGTGTGATCACATAGTATTTGTTGTTCTCTGACTTATTACACTTAACATAATGTCCTCAAAACTCATCCATGTTGTTTTATATATATATATTATATATATGTGTGTTTATATATATATGTGTGTTTATATATATATGTGTGTTTATATATATATATGTGTGTTTATATATATATAAGTGTTTATATATATGTGTGTTTATATATATATGTGTGTGTGTATATATATATATATATATATATATATATAAAACACTTCACTTTGCTGACAGAGTTCCCTTTAGTCAAAGTCATGGTTTCAAAGTCATGTATGGATGTGAGAGTTGGGCCATAAACAAGACTGAGCATCAAATTATTGATGCTTTCAAAGTGTGGTGCTGGAGAAGATGAGAGTCCTTTGGACTACAAGACAATCAAGTCAGTCATCCTAAAGGAAATTAACCCTCAATATTCATTGGAAAGACTGATGCTAAAGCTGAAACTCTAATATTTTGGCCATGTGACGTGAAGAACCGATTCATTGGATAAGACCCTGATGCTGGGGAAGATTGAAGGCAGGAGGAGAAGGGGATAACAGAGGACAAGATGGCATCATCAACTCAGTGGTCATTAGTTTGAGAAAACTCTTGTAGAGAATGAAGACTGGCATGCTGCAGTCCATGGGGTAGCAAAGAGTCAGACACCACTTAGTGACTGATTTTATATATATATAAACACTTTTTTAATAAAAAAAAGTGAAATTTTCCCTCTGGGGAAAAATAAAACCATTATTGTGTTGCAAACCTTTTCTAGAATGATTTGTAACAGATTTAAAATGTTAAAAGGAAAATGCTTCTACTCCATTTATCTGTAGACACTTAGGTTGTTTCATCCTTTTCAAACCTTTATTAAACTTTGACACTATGGAGAGTATTTTGCTAGTAATCAGAAGAGTTAGAAGAATTAGAATGTTCAGTATTTTTTCTAAAGTATCTGACAATCTAATCAGGGAAGTTAAGCAGACTCTAAGATAAAAATTCAAGTACAAACACTTGATTAGAGGTAGGGAGGCGTCAGTGGGTGCGAGGCGGGACGTGGGAACAGAGGTGTGCTTCTTTCCCAGGGCTGCCTTCACACAGAACTGACGACCAGGTGGCTTAGAGCAGCAGAAATGCATTGTCTGATGGCTCTGAGCGCCGCCGGCAGGCCTGGCTCCCTTTGGCGGTGCTGGGAGGGAACCCTTACCATCTTTTTCTCTGCCTCCAGTCGCCTTGCTGTCCTTGCGAGTGTTTTCCCTACCCTCCGTCTTCTGTCCCTATAGGTCCGTCTCCCTGGCCATATCCCCTCTTTGCATGTGTCCTATTGGATGGGGGCCCAAGATAATAAGCTCATTCTTAACTGGGTTACTCCGTAAAGGCCTTATTTCCAAATCAGGGCCTCTTCCTGAGGGACTGGGATCAGAACTCTGCGCGTCTTCTTGGGGGACACACATCAATTCATAAGAAGTAGGAGAAGAAAGTCAAAGGGCAACGTTAATTCTAGTAAAGAAGCAACAGCTTCTGTCAACAGCTGTGAGAACAGAGGCCTCAGGTTCCTCCCTAAATGGAAGGAGGGAGCAGGGGCCATGAATACAAGGCCCCATGGGCCAGGGGCAGGCGGTGCTCAGCACTTCTCTCTTGGGCAGAGAAAGCCCACAGGCAAAGGATGAGGCGCTCAGAGCTGGGAACTGTGGCTGCGCTGAAGCAGTGTGTGTGTGGGGGGGGTGGAGGGTGGTATGGGAGGGGCACCCTCAGTCCGTGTGACCACATGAAACGTCCTGTCCCAAAGCCACAGGAAGCAGGTAAAAACCAGGAGTCAACGCTACCCAGAGCAGGTAACACAAGCAGTGCTGTCCACTGGTGAGAAACTGACCAGGAAACAGCGAAGCCCATCACACGCATCACGGTGCTGGTCTGTGTGCAGGGGCCTTGCACCACCGTGGTACCCGCTCCAGGCCGAGACGCGCCTGTGCTGCAGGCGCTTTGGATGATTTAGCCACTGCCTGCTTCTCAAAGCTCCTCCAGCTGTTAGTTGGTATCCGCTTTATCTATAAAAGTTAAGATCTGTTTCAGTTTGCTAGGTCTCACAGGGGGAGTGGCTTAAATAACAGAATTCATCTTCTCAGTTATGGAACCTGAATCCCAGTCATGGATCAAAGAGCTGGCAGACTTGGTTCCTTCCAAGGACTGAGCAAAGACTGTATCTCAGCCCTCGTCCAAGGGCGCGTTCCCCTCCCTCGCACTTGTCTGAGTCCACATCTGTTCTTTCTGCAGGGACAACAGGCACACTGAGTCAGGGCTCCCCCTCATGGCTGTGTTTTAACTTAATTGTCCCTATAAAGACTCAGTCACCCCATATGGTCACATTCAGAGGTACCACGACCTAGGACTCCAGTACATGAATTTCTGAACGGACACAGTTCAGCCCATAACACTCTGCCCCTACGAGTCATGTCCTCACAAGGAGAAGGCACTTACCCTCTCCCAACTGACCTGAATTCTTAATTCCCTCCAACGTCAATTCTAAAGAGAAAATCTAATTTTTTGTTTGCTTTTGTTTCGTGTTTCCTATTCATCTCCTAAGCAAATGTCCACCTGGCATTTCCTTCCAAATGATTCCACTCTACTTCCTTTAGGGTCCCTTTTGCTTGCTTGTTCTCTCAAGGTCCTGTATTTCCCTGTGATGGCACGTGTTGCAGTCAAGTTCAGGGTTAAATGCTCTCATCACTCTCTAAGACAGGATCCTGTAAGAGTGGAAAGCCTCCCAGAGAGAAAGAAAAGAAGGAAGGGGAGAAGAAAAAAAGGAAAAGGTTTATGTACATGGAGGGAAGATGGGCTCAGAGCCTCCTTGATAGGAAGCTTTGAATGCAACCTGAGACATAAGAGCTAGGCATGTCACCTTGCTCAACTGATTTAACCTCACTGGGCTTTATCTGACAAGTAAAGAAGCTAGACTTCAGTTTTCTTATGTCCTTTAAAATGACGCTTGTGTGTGTGCTAAGTCACTGCAGTCGTGTCGGACTCTTTGTGACCCTGTGGACTGTAGCCCGCCAGGGTCCTCTGTCCATGGGAGTCTCTAGGCAAGAATACTAGAGCGTGGATTGCCATTTCTTCCTTTAGGGGAGCTTCCCAATCCAGGGATCGGACCCAGGTCTCATGCCTCCTGCACTGGCAGGCGGGTTCTTTACCACTAGTGCCACCATGATGATGCTTTAAAAACTATTTTCAACAGCTGTGAGTGGATTTAAGCTATTTGGCATGGGCCGGACTCTGAAAGACCACCTAGGAATCACTTATATAAATACAGGTGTGAGGTTCCGTTTGGAAGAAAGTTAAAATGATGGATTTGAGTTGGGAATAGGGTTTGGACGATCACCACCTGCATTATGGTGCTGTTTGTATAGGTTGTCTGTCTTTGGATATGTGTGTTTGCTGTAACATGGGCTTGGTGTGTATCATCCTATAGCAAAGTCACCTCTTTACAAGCATTATCAGCGTTATTGATGCTCAGTGTATGATGGATGGCGTGAAGGTATTGATTTGAAGTCTGGTTAAAGTGTCTGTATTGTTCAAATGAATTATGCTGCTATAATCAGTTATTCAAGCCTGGTGTCCTACAGCCCATGCAGTTGCGAAGAGTCTGACATGACTTAGGGATAGAACAATAACAATCAGTTATTCATCTGCTGTGATTAGAGATACAATTTAGTGAAAAGGTCCAGGAAACTCTTCTGTGAATTAAAATGAAGGAGAAAGAGAACCCTTTGAGGCTGAACAGATCTCACCCCAAACCCAAGCCTGACTGTGGCACCTAATGGGTACCACACTCTTGCCAAGGCTCACCTCTTCTCTATACCAAGGATTACTGAAAACTGGCCAAAGGTATTATGTTATATTGGATCATAATACTGGCTTGAGTTCTCTAATAGGCATATATGAGAGCATAAGTACCTAATTTTACTAATGGAAATTGCAAAAGACTTCTACAAATAAACTCTTAAATGTTAAAGCTTGAAAGAGTGACTGCTGTTGGTAATTTTACTTTTTTGAAGAATTTATCTTTTGTTAATGGTTTCTTCCTCTCCTGGAGAGAAAAGTAGATATGGGACACATGAAATTCAAGGGACCTGTAAAAATAATAGTAGTACCAACTAAAACAACAACAGTAATGGCAAACCTGGATTGATTCCTTACTCTATGCCAGATGCCTATGGAATCTCATTTAATCTTCAGAATAACCCTCTGATGAGGCTCAATTATTATCTCTACTAGACCGGTGAGAGTGTCTGTGAGGCACAGAAAGGTAATAGCACTTGCCCTTGAGCACATACTTGGTTAGTGGTTGAACCAAGATTCAAATCCAGGCTGTCTGGAAATCATGCTCATAACCAAACATACTATAGTTAGTGTAGTTGCTAAATAATCACTCACTGAAAGTGAATCTGAAACAATGTCCAGAGAGAAGCAACAGAATTAGGAGCTAAGGAAAAAGAATGCTGGATCCCAGCAATGCAGCTGAATATATATTGTGCTGGGAATTCATCAGCTTTATGCATAGGAAGAAGTGAATTTTCTGTTTGATTCAACTCATTCTCAGAGGTGCTTCTTTAAAGGTACATAAAGACCATGGAGGAATTCTAGTCACGCTGAGGGCTTGGACAACTCCTTTCTTGAGATATTTAGTGCAGTTTAGAGACATGCAAGTGTAATAAATGATTCATCATTATCTTCTTACATATTTATAGATTTCAATGTTCTCTTTTTAAATCTACAGTGAGCCAAGAGGAAAATATTTGGCTTTTCTAGTTTTGTTCATTGCTTTCCAGGTACATCCTTGGCAGACTCGACCTATTCTGTATCTGTGACTTAATGGAATATGTCCTTGCATTTCACTGACTGTATACCTGGAGCCTTCTTTTTGAGGTCATTCAGTATTATAATTAATGCTGAACAGCCAGTAACCAAGTTTGTATTGTATATCTATCTTGTCAGATTTTTTTTCTATTAACTGTACTTAGATTTATCCCCTCAACCAACCCAGATATGAGCCCGGCTACTTGTAAACTGTTTAGATCCTTCTTCTCTTTTATTTTAAATTGTAATCTTTCTCTGTGCTCAGAAGCAAATTGGGTTGTTTATCCAAGTGTGTTTTCTCTTCTATAAAAATGAGGTAATAATAGTTCTCATGTCATAGAACCATGTGAGCATTAAACAAGACTGTATATTTGTATCTCTAGCCTAAACATTTTCCTGAGCAATATGTAATTACTTATGTAGCATCTTTGCTCAGATACCTAGTAGACATGCCAAGCTTAACAAGACTCAGGCAGGAAAGTCTCTCCCTCAAATAAGCTCCTTCCCTGACTTTCTAGTCTCTGTAATTGACCCAATTCCTCAGGTCATTTAGGACTCACCCTTGAATTGTCTTTTCCAATCATTCCTTGAAGAGCTCTACCTTCAAAATCAGCCCAAATCTAGCCATTTTCAGTAATGTTCTTGCTCATATCCTTTGGCTAATCACAAGTCATCATCCTGTCCCCAAAAGCAGCCAGAGAGATTCTGTACATCTCTTAAATAGAGCATGTCTCCTCTCTGCTTAAAATATTCTGGTCCATTTCCATCCCACCTGAAATAAAATCTATGCAATTTATCAGGGATGATGGGACCCCAGGGATTGTGGAAACACATCCATCTCCACCCACCTTGCTCCTGCTGGCACTGCCCCACTGGCCTTCTTGCTGATTCTTAGGTACATCAAGCTCATTCCTGCCCTGGTGCCTCTGAACTTGCCATTCCCTCCATCTAGAATATTCTCCCACAGATATTTGCATCATTTGTTTCCTCACTTTATTTAATCTCTGTTCAAATCCATTTTTTCATGAAGAGGCTGGGTCAAGCATTTTTAGCATAATTTATCTAAAATATCCCTCCTACATTCCTGGTCACTCCCTAACCTCTTCCTCAACAATCACATCACTTGTTACATTTTTCTCCATTCTGCCAGATATTTTTCTCCATTCTGCCAGATATTTTTCTCCATTTATGTGTTCTCCTCACTCAGGATGTAAGCCCCTTGAGTGCAGCAACTTGCCTTATTCAATGCTGTATTTCTAGTGTCCACAGCAGACCTGGTATATGGTAGGTTTTTTTTTTTTATATACAGATTTGTCAAAAAATAATTAATAGAAAGCATACATAGTCTGAAGCATACTGAGTTCTCCTGAATGTTAGTTCTTATCTCTCTTTCTGCTAAGACACATTACAAAGTCAGAACATGTTCTATTTGCCATTGAAGTATATTATGCACTTTTAATTGAATTTACTTATATTTTTCTCATGGAATCTGTTAGGTCACTGTTTTTATTTCATGGATGGAGGAACTGAGGGTTATGTGCTTAACTGGCCCAGAATGACACAATCATTAGATGTTCAGAGTTGGTCCAAACTCATAACTCTGTGTCCAGGGATCATGCAGTAAAAGGTGGTTTAAATGAAGGGTTACCACTCTGTTGATAACAAAGCTGACTTGGTTAATGTTGGGCCAGTGCCTCCTCTTTGTTTACTGCAGACTGCTCATGCCTGGGAGAAGATAACCCATTCCAGAAGGCCAGGAACATGTTTGATCCATGGTACCAAATGAACAGTCAAAGCTATGGTCTTTCCAGTAGTCAGGTACAGATATGAGAGTTGGACCATAAAGAAGGTTGAGTGCCAAAGAATTGATGCTTTCAAACTGGTGGTGCTGGAGAAAACACTTAAGAGTCCCTTGGACTGCAAGGAGATCAAACCAGTCAATCCTAAAGGAAATCAACATGAATATTCATCAGAAGGACTGATGTGGAAGCTGAAACTTCAATACTTTGGCCATCTGATGTGAAGAACTGATTCATTGGAAAAGACCCTGATGCTGGGAAAGATTGAAGGCAGAGACGGGGACAAAAGAGGATGAGATGGTTGGATGGCATCACTGAGTCAATGGACATGAATTTAAGCAAGCTCCAGGAGTTGGTGAAGGACAGGAAGGCCTGGTGTGCTGCAGTCCATGGGGTCGCAAAGAATCAGATACAACTTAGTGACTGAACAATAACAACAACCAAACTTTCTAGAATTAGACATGTTCTAACATCCAACGTTATTGTATGATGCTGTGTCTGCCTCCCAGATCACTGCCAAGAAACCAGCATCAGCTCTTTTTCTTTTGACCATTGTGTGTAGGCTTTAAATTTTTTTTTTAACTAATTTTCATTCTATACACTAGGGGTAGTTGTTGCTGCTGCTGCTGCTAAGTCACTTCAGTCGTGTCTGACTCTGTGCGACCCCAAAGACGGCAGCCCGCCAGGCTCCCCCCTTCCCTGGGATTCTCCAGGCAAGAATACTGGAGTGGGTTGCCATTTCCTTCTCCAATGCAGGAAAGTGAAAAGTGAAAGTGAAGTCACTCAGTGGTGTCTGACTCTTCGCGACCCCATGGACTGCAGCCCACCAGGCTCCTCCATCCATGGGGTTTTTCAGGCAAGAGCCCTGGAGTAGGGTGCCATCGCCTTTTCCAAGGGTAGTTGTTACATGAGCCAATTAGGAACAGTTTTTTCTCGCAAAAATCCACCATGCTTCACACTAGATAAAACCATTCCTGTACTGTTAGGCACTGGTTGTGGGCCTGCTAAACTGTCCTCAGAGGCAGGAGACGGGTGTGGGAGAGAATGCAGATGGCAGAGGAGCTGGCAGAGGGGACAGTGGGAAGGGATGGAAACATGGAAGAGAGGTGATGGATGTGCCGCAGCCTCATCAACGAGGAAGCAGCAGAGGCAAACCAGTGACGATCTCACAAAGATCCAGGCATTGAGGGCCGTGCGGAGGGGAACGGAACAGAAGCAAGCAGAGGAAGAGCAAAGGCAAGAACTGAAGACAGAGTGTGGTCCAGGCGACACGATGGAGATGTGTCTGGGGTGATGCAGTGGTTTACCCATCACGGAGGTTAACAGGGGTTGTGACGCTCAGGATGAAACTGGCCTGTGGCTGTGAAACCCGGGATTCAGACTGTGCCAAGCAGAGGGAGAAACAGGAGGCTGCACCTAGCTCTCCCTGCTGCTGATCTGACCAGTGGGGGATGCCGGGCACCCGGAAATGCTGCACTTAGGGCTGCTGTTGGGAATCTGAGCCAGCAGCCGCTTCCTCTGCCTGAAGACAGTGTAGATAGGGGAGGCGACCCCCAACCCAGAGCTCACTGGCCCAGTTCTCTGATGGAGGTCTCTGGTGATTTGTTGAGCTCGGAGGACAAACTAAAAAGTGCTTCTGAAAAAAAAAAAAAATCAGACTAGAATTGAGGAAACAATTTCTGCATGTTGTGTGTGTGTGTGCTCAGTCGTGTGTGACTCTTTGCAACACCATGGACTGTAGCCCACCAGGCTCCTCTGTCCATGCGATTTCAAGGGCAAGAAAACTGGAGTGGGCTTTCTGCACGTTAGTGTTGTGGCAAAGGTGAAATGAAGACTAGACTAGTTTGGGGGTTTTTCAAAAGGAGGCAACTGTTTCTGCTTCTTTTGCTTATGCAAAGCAGTCCTCATCTCCCAAGCCCCTGCCTCCTGACTGCACCCTGTGTTTGCTGCTCTAAACCTTCATTCTTCCTGATGCTCCAAAGAGAAATAGCTTTCTCCTTCTTCTCACAGTGTCTCTGAGCAGAAGGCCAGGACATGATTTCTGTTTTTCACCACCAAACTGAGGCAAAGGATTGAGTAGTTTATCTTAGACTAGGAGTGCAGCCATCCAAGTGGTCTTGCTTTTGTTTTTTGACCCCTGGTTGGTTTAATTGGGTTTAATTTGTGTGTGTTGGGGCATCATGTGGGAGTCGGGGAGTATCCAGATGTGGAGCTGAGAGTAACTGCATGGATTGTCGCCCCTTTGGAAAATGTGTACTGCACCTTGATTCTATTTTCTAGTTTCAGTACAAGTTTTAATTTGACATGTTCCTTCTGTTTATCATAACTTTCCATTTTCTCCCTTGGCATATTTATTTACACTTATTCAGTTCACATGCTTGAACACCCACTATGTGTCAGGCAAGGTTCTAGGTGAAGTGAAGTGAAGTCGCTCAGTAGTGTCCGACTCTTTGCAGCCCCATGGGGTATAGCCTACCAGGCTCCATCCATGAGATTTTCCAGGCAAGAATACGGGAGTGGGTTGCCATTTCCTTCTCCAGAGGATCTTTCCGACTCAGAGATCGAACCCGGGTCTCCCGCATTGCAGGCAGACGCTTTACCATCTGAGCCACCTCTAGGTACTAAGGATATAATGGTGAATAACAGTTTGGAAAGATTCATTAACACAGCTGTTTTATAAGATATGTTGAAATCTACCACTTAACAGAAGTAAAATGGAAAAGCATATAAATAATTTTAAATACAATCTTATTCATGAGCAACTATTGATCTCTGATTATGAATGATACAGTGGTATAAGTCATAAACAGCCTTTAGTCAACTGGGGGAAAGGCATTGAAGTAACTGATTTCTACACATGTACTTCTATAATGAAGTCTGTCAAAGGAGACTCTGGGGGGACATGATAGATAGATAATGCTCTTGAAATATTCAGATGAATGTCTTGTGGGAAAAGGATTAGGTTTATTCTATGTGAGCCAAGGGTATAAAGTCAGTGATGGAGGAGCAGAGAGGAGGCTCAGTATAAATAAATACTCATTTGAATTATTGTTCAAATATGGGATTTTTATGCCTCAGAAGGTAATTCCTTTTCCTCTCTGGAAGGTGTGGACAGAGAACTCTGAGTCACGATGTTGTTAATGGGATCAGAAGATCAGAAGGAAATCTAGATTAAATGACATGTAAGATCTCTCTTGAAACTGAGCGTCCCAGAGAGGAATTGCCATGAATGCACTTTGATATTCCTGGTGCACTGACTGTTTGCAAAGTTTATAATTGTGAATGAGACAAAGGGAATCCATGATGTGGATTCAAAGGGGGACAAAAGAAAGACCTTTGCAAATAAGAGATAAATGCATTAAACATCAGGATGAGTGCTGTGTAGACTGAAACTCCATGATCATTCAAAGAGCATAGGGTCAGTGAGCATTTCAGGAAGGGGATGAGCTCTGAACGAGCTTTTAGATTGGTTTTAATTGGGGTGGGTGGTAATAAGAACACAGAGGCTCTAGGTGATAAGAGTGGTATGAGCAAATATCAGTCAAGGAGGGGTGGGGTAGGAGATGTGGATGGTGGGGGAGAAAAAAGTCTTCTTGGCGCAATGATTCATTCCACACTGAAGGGGCACCCATTACAGGAAACCACAATGCAATACAAGAGGTTACCAAGATGAGTACAGTAAAGATTCTTGTCCTCTGGAAACTTCTAGCCCAGGAAGAGGGAAATCAATGCTGATGACTCTCTACAATAGCTTCAATCCTAGGTGATTCAGCCACTAGATGAGTTACTGGAAATTTCCTAAACAAACTTCCTCCAACTTAAAAAACTCACCAATATACATTGAACAAATCCATATTGAACCCCAGCATTGTACTGGCTCTTGGAGATGGGTCCGTGGACAAAGCAGGAAGAACTCTCATGAGCAGAGTGTAATCTAAACTTAATTTTTGTTTTTCCCTGGTCCCTCAAGTAACATAAGACACTATTTATTGTTTTGCAAACACTGAGAGGACAAAATCAATGTGAGAAACATCTTCTGGGGGCTTTTAGAAGACTATTTAGAGCTCCATCTGTAAAATGCTTAGAGTGTCTCTTAAAATCTATGCTCCTTCCTTGAGCAGCATTTGCATTTTTGTCGTCCATTCCATTGTGATTTTGGTTTTGTTTTTTAGCACCTGCAAGATTTAAACTGGAAGTTTCATCCTTTGTGTCTCAGCTCTTGTCACTGTACACATCTCTTGTTGGGTGGAATCAGTATTGGCTCTTCATACAAATAAAATGCAAATCATATGCTTGTCAGAGCTAAATGCTTATCTCAATGAAATGAGAACAAATATTTGAAGGTTAAAACTGAGATGCATTGAGAGAAAAAGAGAAAAACACTGAACGCAACTTGAATTTTCCACTGAGATGAATTCAGAAGACAAGCCAAAAATTCAGTAGAGATAAAAATACTTCTCATACCAAATGATAGATTTTGATATCTAGAACCAAATAGCACAGTTATTTCATTTTTTTTTTTCACATGGAATTTAATGTTGAGCATCAGATTGCTTCTCATTATTGAAAAGGCCATATTAGACTTCACAAAAGGAAGTGAGTTAACTCTGGGGTCCAGGTCAAATGGCTTTCCAAAGGGAATAGCTTCCCTGGTTTCCCTGCAGAACCAAAGGTCTACCCACTGGTGGACTGGGGAGGTTCTGCCTTTCCCTCTGTAAATCGCTTTTCCCCTGGCTCCTGGCCTCCTCACCTGTTAACTCTTGAGTCTGTGAATGTCACCTTCTAGGCAGTGGCTTTGAGGCATAAAATAAGCATCAGCATATTATATTTTATTGTGTATTTTTAAAAAGTGTTCTTTCATGTGTCCAAGACATTAAAATGATCATACATATTACTACATTTTAAATGTGTTCTTTTAATACCTGGATAACTTTTTCAATATAAGTGGTTTCCTTGATCAGTCTACCTATTTTATGATCTATGCTTGAAAGCATCAGTGTGAGGAAGGATCTGTAGATTGACAATGAAGTCTATAACCCCAAAATGGTTCAGAACCCCAAATCCTGTACTTGGCTGTGAAAGCGCAGGTGCTTCCTCTGACCCACTCTCCCATGCCCTTAGGTTGCCTTGAAAGAGAGAGGCAAGACCTCAGCCAGCTTTGCTAAAACGATTCAGAGGGGAAAATCTCCTACAAAGCCACGTTCATTCACATAAATGGATTGCATAATATAGCTGGTGCGTCGTGCTAAGTGTCTGAGTCTTTGCAACCCTGTGGACTGTGACCCACCAGGTTTCTCTGTCCATGCGATTCTCCAGGCAAGGATATTGGCGTGGGTTGCCATGCCCTCCTCCAAGGTATCTTCTTAACCCAGGGATCAAATCTGCATCCCTTATGTCCTCGCATTGGCAGATGGGTTCTTTACCACCTCCACCACCAGGGATTGCATTACATAGCTGGTATTCATAGTTACTTTCATTTCATTAATATATCTTTTGTTTGAATATGAGGCAAAAACAAAGCCAAGATGATTGTTAAAAATCATTGTCGGAGTGAAACGTGGTGTCTGCTGGCAGGCCAACATTTCCAAGATGAGTGAGTTGGGGTAATGATAGTATGTATATAGTTTTTGCAGTTTCTACAGCTACTGGATGTCACCAGTCAGCACTTCTCAAGAGAATAAGCTGAGTTCTGGACTCAGACTATCCTTTGGAACATGGGATGCTTCCTTATGCCATGTTCTGGTGAAGGTGAATTTCATTTTTCAGGCCTATATGGACTGTAATGGTTAAGGAATTTCATCCTGGCACCTCTTGTTTAATGAGGTTAAAAGTTATTATTCTGCTTAACTAATAATAGAAGAATAAAACAAAAAAAAGCATGCTCACAAGCTCTAGATCTATAAATGCTCTAGAAATTCTCTCTTCGGGTGTCTAAATAGCACAGGTTTGAAGAAATTTTAAGTCTATACCTGTACAATAACACTGAATAAGTTTTTTTTTTTTAATTAATAAGAATTTTTTTTCAGGATTATAGGTTGAGGGCTATTTTTACACTAGTCTTTTAAAATATCCACATGGATAAGAAAAAAATTAAAGCTTTTTTAATGAGAGAAAAAACAATGATTGAAAAGGTTAAAGTTAATTTTGCTTATGCTCAAAGTTGTAACTGCAGATAAATTTTTGCAATGAGTTTCTGGTGAATGTGTGACCTGTTTTTTCAGGTGTAATTATATGTGACCTACATTTCTGGTCATGTTAAATATTCTCCAGCAAACTAAGAATTTTCACAGCATTTGTTCCTAGGAATTGATCCTTATATTAATGATGATGACTTGAGGAAGTTTTAAATTGCATTAATAGTTGGTGATGCAGACTAAGCAAGCTAACACGGGCCAGACCTTGACTTTGCTCAGCTTCCCCCTTCAGGCCCCACAACAGCCCCATGGAGTGGACCAGGCTGTTGTCCCACTGAGAGGTGAGAGCATTCACTGCCTTGGTCAGCTCAGGCTGCCTAGCAAAGTGCTGTAGACTGGGTTACGTGACGAGAGGTCAGGCCTCCCAGTTCTGGAGGCTGGGTGTCTGAGATAATGGTGCTGGTGGAACTGGTTCCCCTAAGGGTCTTTCTCTGGGCTGCAGACAGACAGCTGCCTTATCACTGTGTCTTCATGTGGTGGAAGGTCCCCAGCCGTAGCCTCTGCTTCTTGTGGGGACACTAATCTCATCTAAAGCCCCAACCTCACGACTTCACCCTCACCTCACCAGCTCCCGAAGGCCCCACTCCAAACACCGTCTCGTAGGAGGTAGGGCTTCACGTTATGCATTGCAGGGGGAGGGCACGCACATCATGTCCCTAGCATTGAACGTGGAGGAGGTTAAGGAATTTGCTTTTTGTTACAGAGCAAGTGGGTATCCCTGGTGGCTCAGGGGTAAAGAATCCACCTGCGATGCAGGAGCCGCAGCAGGTGAGGGTTTGATCCCTGGGTCAGGAAGTTCCCCTGGAGGAGGGCATGGGAACCCCCTTCAGTATTCTTTCCTGTAGAATTCCATGGACAGAGGAACCTGGCGGGGTACCGTCCATGGAGTCCCTAAGAGTCAGACATGACTGAAGTGGCCCAACGCGCATGCATGCACATACCGGGGAAGTAAAACCTTAAGGATGGAGCAAGCCCTTGGAACTTGCTAAGATGCGCCCTCCCGACACGCACCCCATCAAAAGACCACGCAACTTGCCGCTCTGCTGAGTGCCCTGCTGCGGGCATGTTTTCCATACAATAAACTGAGGAACCCTTGCAGTCCGCAGCTTCATGATATCTACTTGTCACTCAGCCCTTCAGTGGCCTTTGACCCCGTTCAGGAGCAAACAGAAAGCTCTCGATGACTCCAGAAGTGCTCTGGCCTCTTCTGATGGTGACCTTGTCTCCAGTCCCTGCCAGACTCTGCCCCGCCTCCCAGAGCCCACCACCCCTTCTCTGGGACCCTGACCACCCCATCTCTGGGATCATGCCCCGTCCCACCTGAGACTGTGTTCTTTACCCTCCTGTATTCATCATCAGAGCCCACACTGCTGCTTGACAGAACCCTACCCTAGGTCCTTTTCTTACTGTGTTTTCACACCCACCTCCCTTAGTTAAATGCAGGTTTCCCCTGAATAGAGAGGCAGTTATATTTGTGTTGAGTTCGCCAGTATCTCTTACAGCATCCAGCATAAAGGAGATATGCATTATTTGCTGAATCTACAGAATAATGAAGGGTAACTCTAAGTGGTCCGAGTTTCTCCCTTCTATGGAGGTAAAGAAGCCTGGGTCAGAGGTGCCAAGGGCTATATCTGAAATTCCTCTGGATGCGGAGGCAAAACCAGGCCTGAAACCCACGTCTTCTTTCTCTACTGGCCCTTCCATCCCTACTGCTGCCCTCCCCTGCCGTAGCACAGAGTCAGGAGCAGGGATCCTGCTGAGAAAGGGGGGAGTGTAGGCAGAGCTGCAGGCCCACTGAGGGTCAGGTCAGCACCCGAGACACACATGGCCATTCCTCTACAGGCCCGAGGGGTAACAGTGGCTGTTCTCACTTGACAGACAGATTCTGCCACTTGTTGGCATCACTCAACAAGCCCCTGGCAGAGCCTCTGCTCAAACCCTGGCTCTGATGTGGCAGTTCAGCCCTTACCAGGAGGTGCTGCCCAGGGTCCTTGGATGAATGAGTTTCCCAGCTTCATTCACTCAGGAGTTTAAGGGAAGAGGATGGCTTGGCCTTAGCCAAGTTTTCTAGAATGTAGATTCCTTCCTCAAACTCTTGTTCTTGTGTTTACTGTGAGGGTGATTCAAAACTCAAACAAAAGCCAGAACCCTCTGGGTTCTGAAAGCAGTCTGTTAAATCTGCATATAAATCATGTGTTGTTAGGGCCGAGAGTATTTACACACCAGGCCTGCAATCTGAACCCCTTAGACATCTGGGATGGTGTGGCTGAGGCGGGCTTTGCAGTGTCATTTTACACAGATTCCAAGCAAAGGTGAGCTGCAGGTGCACACAGAGACAAGTGAGTGGGGCTCCCAGCCAGGCCATTTACATTATTTTTAGGCAGGAGACACACTGTACTCACCAGGCTTTAGATGCAAGTAATTAATTTGAAAAACGCCCTCCCTCTTTGCCTGTAGTCACACTGAGGAGGGTTTTTTCCCCTTTCTCTCTCTCTTCCCAGGCCCATTGCCTGATTTCTCATGTATTTTCCATCTTGCAGATTGCCCTGTTACTGAGAAAAATGTTTTTTTATACTGACAAGAATATGTGTTCTCTAAACTGGGTTCTGGTGGAAGTGTCCCTGCCCAGAGCCATTCACTAGTGTCCGATCAGGGGTTGGGAGGCATTTGTTTAGTTCACCACCTGTCTACTGAGACCCTCCATTAGTTAGAAGCTTTCTCCTAGACTTCGGAGAAGGAAAAGCAAAAACGGAACAAAACAAAATAAAACCCAAACCAACAAAAGAAACAAGCAAAAAACAAAGCAAAACAGAAGCTGATAGAAGGAATTATTTGAAGAAGCATGTCCTTGGCATCTGAGCCAATTTCCCATCCCCTCCTCTATCTGTGTTTTAGCATCACACAGGTTTTGGGTGGTGGTGTTCGCGAGTCATATGCATATGTATCATACAAGGCAGAGTCATCAAAATGAAGCCCCTGAGGCTTGTGCTATCCTAGATCACAAGATAAGGGTGACCACACACACACACACACACACTGCATGCCTGCCTGCTAAGTTACCTCAACTGGGTCTGACTCTGAGACCCTATGGACTGTAGTCCATCAGCTCCTCTGTCCATGGGATTCTCCAGACAAGAATACTGGAGTGGATTGCCATGCCCTCCTCCAGGGGAGCTTCCCAATCCAAGGATCGAATCTCCATCTCTTATGTCTCCTGCATTGGCAGGCGGGTTCTAACATGACATTTCCAGACGTGAGATTGCATGTAGTCACACTGCCTGCATGGTATTCATAAAACATACAAAATGTATGATTTTATACATGTTTCAATGCCATTCTCCCTAACTAACCTCCAATTAAAATAAATAAATTTATATTTAAAAAACATACAAAATAAATGGAATTTCTGGTAATTTTAAAGTGGCTCAGTATATCGGCTCAGGTCTGCCTTGATGCCTCAGCAATTGCCAGCATTTACAATGGGGTGTGTGCTGGGCCATACTCCAGCCCTGATGCTAACAGGGCATCTAATCAGTTTGGGTGTGTTTAACCACGAGACAATATATCATCGTACTTCTGCATCCCCTTCTGGTGAGGCAGGAATTCCTTCAGAGACATCTTCCCTGGGTGTCTCTCAGATAGCTGAATGCTCCTCCTTTGTGATTTGGCAATATTTGCCATTGATGTTGAGGAACGCTGTACAGCGTGAGGTAGAAACTGAAACCTGATAACCAGCTTTGAAAGAAAAAGAAACTGTATTATGGTTATGAGAATAAAAATCTACATTTGTATCATTTTTTAAGATTTCACATATAAGTGATGTCACATTGTACATCATGCAAAGATTAATCTCATATATGTATATATATCTCAAACATATATTTGACTCACTTCACTTCATATGATCGTCTCTAGGGCCATCCATGTTGCAGAATGTGTAGTATATTGATGGCTGAGTAGTATTCCATTGAATATATGACCTACATCTTTTTTATCCATTCATCTGTGGGTGAAAATTTTGGTTGTTCCCGTATCTTAGCCATTGTGAATAGGGCTGCTATGAAGACAGGGATGCATATATCTTCATGAATTATGGTTTTGTCAGGGTGTATGCCCTGGAATGGGATGAAAGGGAGAAGCAGATTCTGAGCCCAGCACCACCTGCTCCCCTGAGCTGGTGTCCAGACCTCCATGTCAGATCATCATAAGGCCTCATTATGGACAGAGGGACCACCTGGATATTGTAAAACCCTAATTCCAATTGTATGGTGCCTCCAGGGGCTTCCCATCACCCAGAGTAAATGCCAGCAGCTGACAGTGACTTAAAACTCAACATTCAGAAAACTAAGATCATGATATCTGGTCCCATCACTTCATGGCAAATAGATGTGGAAACAGTGACAAGCTTTATTTTGGGGGCTCCAAAATGACTGCAGATGGTGACTTCAGCCATAAAATTAAAAGATGCTCGCTCCTTGAGAGAAAAGTTATGACCAACTTAGACAGCATATTAAAAAGCAGAGACATTACTTTGCCAACAAAGGTCTGTCTAGTCAAGGCTATGGTTTTTTCCAGTAGTCACGTATGGATGTGAGATTCATGTCAATGTATGGCAAAACCAATACAGAATTGTAAAGTAAAATAAAAAATAAATAAATATAAAAAAAAGAAAAGAAAAAAAGAAAGCTGAGCACAGAAGAATTGATGCTTTTGAACTGTGGTGTTGGAGA
Organism: Oryx dammah; assembly: GCF_014754425.2. NCBI lineage: Eukaryota > Metazoa > Chordata > Mammalia > Artiodactyla > Bovidae > Oryx > Oryx dammah. Next base: position 1,962,412 of record NW_024070203.1, on the reverse strand, counting down.
AGACTCTTGAGAGTCCCTTGGATAGCAAGGAGATCCAACCAGTCCATCCTAAAGGAAATCAGTCCTGAATATTCATTGGAAGGACTGATGTTGAAGCTGAAACTCCAATACTTTGGCCACCTGATGCGAAGAGCTGCTTTATTGGAACAGATCCTGATGCTACGAAAGATTGAAGGCAGGAGGAGAAGGGGACTATAGAGGATGAGCTGGTTGGATGGCATCGCTGACTCAATGGGCATGAGTTTGGGTAAACTCCAAGAGTTGGTGATGGACAGGGAGGCCTGGCATGCTGCAGTCCATGGGGTCACAGAGAGTCAGACATGACTGAGCAGCTGAACTGAACTGAACAGTGACCCAGGAGATGGACAGAACCTGCCCCCGCCCGACACTGCTCTGCTGCCCAAGCCTCTCCAGCCACACCAGCCACACCCGCTCCCTGGCTCCCTCTCTGTTCTCATCCTCTGCCTGCTGACCCTCCGTGACACCCTCGCTCTGGGACATGTCCACTTACCTCCTGCAGGTCCTCACTCAGTTTAAACCCCTCCCAGTCAAGCCTTCCCCAGATTTCCCATCTCTCCTTTCAGAAGCAGGAAATCAACAGAAACAAACATTACTTAGCATTCAGAGACCCAGATGATGGCAAAATATGAGTTTCAATCTACAGAGCTACAGTATTTTCTGTTATATTCCTGGCTTTGCCCCCAAGAGGAGCTCCAAGTAATATAAATTGAAGAGAAGGAAAGGAGTGGATTCCTCTGTGTGATGAGAAGGTGACTTTCTGGGCCACTCCACTGTATAGATTCCAGGTAGATAAACTCTAAACATTTATCTAAACTCTATTTAGATAAACTCTAAATATTTACTGATCTCCAGTTCTATAGGACTCTGTGCAGAGGTTACTGAGTGGATCAGAGAGCAAGGGACCCAGGCTTTAAGTTTTCGATGCTCATCAGAGGAAGTTAAATACTCAAGAGAAATCACCCCAAAAGGTATAAGATTAGGTGTTACCCATCAGTGAAGTAGAGCAAAGCATTCTCTGCAGTATTGATCAGATAGTTGAGCTGAAATTAGATGATGCTTAATCTGATGGATAGGCCTTCCTTGGTGGCTCAGACTGTAAAGAATCGGCCTGCAATGCAAGAGACCCAGGTTTTATCCCTGGATTAGGAAGATCCACTGGAGAAGAGAAGGCAACACAATCCAGTATTATTGCCTGAAAATTCCATAGACAGAGGAGCCTGGCGGGCTATGGTTACAAGGTCTCAAAGAGTTGGACGTGACTGAGCAACTTTCGCTCACTCACACTCTGATGGATGGTTACAGGGACAAAGGTTGCAAGATTTCCTGTCCATATTCTATTGAACTAAATGCAGTTCAAATTTAAAGTACCTTGATGTTATGCCAAGTTTTTCATAGATAATGCAATATTATGAAGGATAAAATAGACTGTTTCTAGCTTTGTGTGCACTGTGATTAATGAAAGCTGATTATGACACATTTTTAGCCTCTAAATATAACATAAGATGATGTTTTAAAAATAGACTTGATTATTCCTAGGCAGTGGCTGGTGAGGGTAGAAGATGTCTGGAGTTGATTAAATAGTGGTTGGGGTTCTGCGTCACATGGCAGAGATATAGAGTCAATATACATTTGGATAAATTAAAAATTCTTCCAATATTCTCTGGAATTTTAGCTTCTATATTTGCCAAACCATGTGAACAGTCGGCTTTATGATCTCCCTTTCATGGTATTAAAAGAACTTAAGTTATTTACAACACCTGTTATATTATTTAGACGATCATTAAATCTTAAATGCATATTAACAATGTATTTTAATTAAAGGATGAAAACAGATGTCACCATTAGCAAATATAATGGGGAGGAAATTACATCTTGTCACTCGTCTTGAAATGCACTCCAGAATGGCTTAGAAAATATGGTACCTAATGATGGCTGACTAATTCATCTACATGGCAAAAGTAGAATCCAGGAAGCTTGTATTTCTCTGCTTTTAAGAAATGGCAAAAAGGAAGCCTTTTTGGAATAAATGTCTTAGTCCTCAGATATTCAATTTAGGCTCTAAAAGTAGGATATTTGCTGGTGCTACTTTTAGAAATCTAAACTCAACCTAAGTACTCTATATTTTATTATTCTAAATCCTACTTACATATTATGATCCATTAAAAATAACATTAGATGTCACAGAACAAAAACAGATGCTTTATCTGAATAGTGTTCACTGTTTTCTCTGTATGTTATAAAAGGAGCAAATATTTCATGGAGTACTTACTATGTCCATACCTACCTAAGCTGTTTTAATCCTCACAAGCCTTTAAGTCATTAGGCATTATCAACCCCATGTTATAAATGAAAAAGTGAGGTCCTAGAGTGTTAAATAACTTGCCAGGCCACAGAGCTGGTATAAAAGGAAGAGCCCAGGAAAGATTTGCACCCAGGAATTTGGCCCCAGAAGCCCTGGGCTCTGCTATTTTCTCAGGTATTGGTACCTACCCACGTTTGCCAGATTCAAAACCAGGTTTGCCTGTGTTCCCACTTCCTGGGGCAACGATCCATTTCCTTCTAGACTCAGAGGATGGTTGACACGACCTCATTACCCCCTCTCTAGGGATGAGACAGAACATACGACCAGACAAGACAGGAGAGTGACTGGTGGCCAGAGCCTGGCAGCTGGGTAGGGAAGCTCAGCCTTGACCATCAGGAGGATTTGTTCATGGAGACACTCCTTAGAAGTCGGCTGATCAGGACATGTGCCTATCTACCTCCTGTGGCTCTTTGGTTTCTGGGAAACAAAGGCCCTTACATGGTTTTGTGGGCCATTGACTTTAAAAGGAATTATTTTGATCAAATACTGTAAATATAAGGCAAATATTTGTCCAAATTACATGTAAAGGTTCCCCTTATATCTTATCATTCAAAAGAACACATAGCAAAACTTGGTTAACTCACTGATAAGAAGGGTAAATTCAGTGTACATAAATTGAACGGACGTTAAAAGCAAAAGGGTGGCTCATTCATCCGTCCACTATTTCAGAGCATTAGGGACACGTGGTTTAGACAATCTACCTCTCTCAGATCTGCTACCCTTAATGATAATATTCTTTTCTTAAATATAAGATTTTAGAATCTCCCTTCTCTTTTTCTGTTTGTGTGAATTAGCAATGGCTATTTTAGAAAGTGCTGACCAATCTTTTGGATGAAATGATGTACATTTCCCCAATGGCTGTATCTTCTGGACTTTTCACAAAATAAGTTATACTAGTAGGTTTCCCTTTCTCTCTGACTTTTGTCGTATAAGATGTCCTTTTTGTCCCTTATTCCTGGGTCTATTGATAGATGATCTTGAGTCACTCACACGGGTCCCTGCTGCTGCTGCTGAGTCGCTTCAGTCGTGTCCGACTCTGTGCGACCCCATAGACGGCAGCCCACCAGGCTTCTCCATTCATGGGACACTGGTCCCTACATGCCAGGAAATCCTGCAGGAATAGCTACTTCCCCCAAACTTCAGTGTGAGGTCCTTTCTTCCCTTGTGTATGATCTGTGTCTACAGGTAATAGTATGAGCTCAGTAATAATATGAATAGTAGTAAGAGCTCAGTAATAATATGAGCTCAGTTAAGGTTTACTGAGCTCACGCCACCGGCTATGCTGAGCTCAGCACTTTAACTGGAGGAACTCAGCTAACCCTCCCCAGGGTCATGTCAGGTTGCCACTATTATCACCGGTTCATAGGTGAGAAAACTAAGGAATAGAGAGTTTATGTAAGTTGTTTGTTGGGCTTCCCAGGTGGTGCTAGTGGGAAAGAATCCATCTGCGAATACAGGAGAAGCAAGAGACTCAGCTTTGAACCCTGAGATGGGAAGATCCCCTGAAGTAGGAAATGGCATCCAACTCAACTAATCTTGCCTGGAAAATTCCATGGACAGAGGAGCCCAGCAGTCTGCAGTCCATAGGGGTGCAAAGAGCTGGGCACGATTGAGCACACACACACAGTCATGGTCAGAAGCTAAGAAACAGAACTAGATTTGACCCTGAGCAGGCTACCCTAGATTTGTCCTTCAACTGTTATGTTGAATCTGAAGAGCATCCAGTTGTGGACTGAAGCTGGTTTATCTTTTGCTTCTGTACTCTAGTAAAACATAGCCAGTCTGGGGAAGATGGTCAAGAGGCAGCAAAGGCAAGGCTGATGGCATTGTGCCTTCGGGGAGATGCAGGCATGAGGGCGTTGCTCAGCACTGTGACTTTATCATATGTGTGGACACAACCTTCTTCTAAACGGTTCCCACATGTAGTTTGGCCTTTCTGTCTCAGATGGATTAGCATCAAATGACATGATACAGACAGAGAAGTCCACATGGAATGTAATTTAGTATTGATCAATTATATTTTTATCACATAGATGGTACCAACATTACCTATTAGATCATTTTCTTCAAAAAAACTTACTTCCCAGTTAACTTTATGGTACTTTATGGTTTCTCTTCCTCCTCTCACTTGACTTTTTTCTCTTGGGCTGTGCTGTGAATGAGTAACCTGTTCTTCAAAGTATTAAAATGATCCCTTCTTGAGCCTATTTTCAGGTTTAGGCCTCTGCTGCATCTCAAGTGTTAGAAGCAATAATCATATCCGATCATTTGGAATGAATAGTTCTAGGATCTAAGACACAATTTCTACACAGGCAGGGTCTCAACGTGCAGGAGTCCAGGGAGAGTGTTTTTTGGGAGATGAAGTGGAACAAAAATTGTGAAGTGTGCAAGGGGACCTCTGTGTCCTGAGATGCTCGCTTAATGCTCACTCAAGAGTGGCGTCCTGTGGTCAATTGAAAACAGAATTAAAAATAAATGCTTGACTGAAGTAACAGACTATGAAACACTCTCAGCTAATCATCAGCTCTGCTTTACTTCTCCTAAGTGTCATTTCTCTGTGCTTTCAGAGCCCCGTGGGATGCTGATTGGACAAGTTACATCTTCAAGAGTTCTCTGCCAAACCAAACCAAACAAATGACAAACAAAAACAAACGACAGAGTTCTTAATACATAATTTCTATCAGGGCATGTAGAAAGTGGTCCTCCAAAAAAGAGCAGAAACTGATCCACTTTGTACATTGCTCTTTTATTCTTTTTCAGCTGCCTCTGAAAACACATATTTTTCTTATAAGTTACACCTCCTGCTGATCGATATGGTTTGATTGAACATATTAGGTACTTTCAAGAAAAGCAATTTCAATTACGAAGAATTCTATATGAAAGTAAGAATCTTTAGCGCCATCTGCTGGACATTGACAATAACTAAAAAGTATGGGGCTTCCCTTGTGGCTCAATTGGTAAAGAATCCGCCTGCAATATGGGAGACGTGGGTTCGATCCCTGGGTCAGGAAGATCCCCTGGAGAAGGGAAAGGCAATCCAACTCCAGTATTCTTGCCTGGAGAATCCTGTGGACAGAGTAGCCTGGCGGGCTACAGTCCAAGCGATCGCAAAGAGTCAGACACGACTGTGCGACTGGGCATGCATGGTCGTAAATACAAACTAAAAAATAGTCTTTTCACCTGTAGTGATTTATTTGAAACTGAGAGTTGCTCAGTTGTGTCCGACTCTTTGCTACCCCATGGACTATATAGGCCATGGAGTTCTCCAGGCCAGAATACTGGAGTGGGTAGCCTTTCCCTTCTATAGGGAATCTTCCCAACCCAGGGATCCTACTCAAGTCTCTTGCATTGCAGGCTGATTCTTTATCAGGTGAGCGACAAGGGAAGCCCAAGAATAGTGGAGTGTGTACCCCTGTCCTTCTCCAGCCGATCTTCCCGACACAAAATGGAACAGGCTTCTCCTGCATTGCAGGTAGATTCTTTACCAATGGAGCTATCAGGGAATTATTCAATAATATCTGGAGTATAATTTTGAATTACTGAAATGTTGAGAATATAAATAGTTATTATATTTATATGAATGTATTATAGACACATTTTCTATATAATAACATTGCTATTGCAATCTTTCTCGGACAGTAAAGTTTTTTTTAAACAGACTTTAATATTTTTTCAAGCTCAGTTCAGTCGCTCAGTTGTGTCAGACTCTGCAGCCCCATGGACTGCAGCACGCCAGGCCTCCCTGTCCACCAACTCCTGGAGTTTAATCAAACTCATGTCCATCGAGTCTGTGATGCCATCCAACCATCTCATCCTCTGTTGTCCCCTTCTCCTCCCACCTTCAATCTTTCCCAGCATCAGGGTATTTTCAGATGAGTCAGTTCTTCACAACAGGTGGACAAAGTATTGGAGTTTCAGCTTCAAATATCAGTCCTTCCAATGAAGGACTGATTTCCTTTAGGATGGACTGGTTGGATCTCCTTGCAGTCCAAGGGACTCTCAAGAATCTTCTCCAACACCACAGTTCAAGAGCATCAATTCTTTGGAGCTCAGCTTTCTTTATAGTCCAAATCTTACATCCATACATGACCACTGGAAAAACCATACCTTTGACTAGATGGACCATAGGAGGCAAAGTAATATCTCTGCTTTTTAATAAGCTGCCTAGTTTGGTCGTAGCTTTTCTTCCAAGGAACAAGCACCTTTTAATTTCATGGCTGCAGTCATCATCTGCAGTGATTTTGGAGCCCCCGAAAATAGTCTCACACTGTTTCCATTGTTTCCCCATCTATTTACCATGAAGTATTGGGACCAGATGCCATGATCTTAGTTTTCTGAATGTTGAGCTTTAAGCCAACTTTTTCACGCTCCTCTTTCACTTTCATCAAGAGGTTCTTCAGTTCTTCTTCACTTTCTGCCCTAAGGGTGGTGTCATCTGCATATCTGAGGTTACTGATATTTCTCCCAGAAATCTTGATTCCAGCTTGTGCTTCATCCAGCCCAGTGTTTCTCATGATGTACTCTGCATCTAAGTTAAATAAGCAGGGTGGCAATATACAGCTTTGACATACTCCTTTCCCGATTTGGAACCAGTCTGTTGTTACATGTCCAGTTCTAACCGTTGCTTTTTCACATGTATACAGATTTCTTAGGAGGCAGGTTAGGTGGTCTGGTATTCCTGACTCTTGAAAAATTTTCCATAGTTTGTTGTGATCCATACAGTTAAAGGCTTTGGCATAGTCAATAAAGCAGGAATAGATGTTTTTCTCTCACTTTCTTGATGATCCAACAGATGTTGGCAACTTGATCTCTGGTTCCTCTGCCCTTGCTAAATCCAGCCTGAACATCTGGAAGTTCACGGTTCACGTACTGTTGAAGCCTGCCTTGAAGAACTTTGAGCATTACTTTACTAGTGTGCTAGATGAGTGCAATTGTGTGGTAGTTTGAGCATTCTTTGGCATTGCCTTTCTTTGGAATTGGAATGAAAACTGACCTTTTCCAGTCCTGTGGCCACTGCTGAGTTTTCCAAATTTGCTGGCATATTGAGTGCAGCACTTTCACAGCATCATCTTTTAGGATTTGAAATAACTGGAATTCCATCACCTCCATTAGCTTTGTTCATAGTGATGCTTTCTAAGGCCCACTTGACTTCATATTCCAAGATGTCTGGCTCTAGACGAGTGATCACACCATCGTGATTATCTGAGTCATGAAGACCTTTTTTGTATAGTTCTTCTGTATATGCTTGCCACCTCTTCTTAATATCTTCTGCTTCTGTTAGGTCCATACCATTTCTGTCCTTTATCGAGCCCATCTTTGCATGAAGTGTTCCCTTGGTATCTAATTTTCTTGAAGAGATCTCTAGTCTTTCCCATTCTGTTGTTTTCCTCTATTTCTTTGCATTAATTGCTGAGGAAGGCTTTCTTATCTCTCCTTGCTATTCTTTGGAACTCTGCATTCAAATGGGTATACTTTCCTCTTTTCCTTTGCCTTTCACTTCTCTTCTTTTCATAGCTATTTGTAAGACCTCCCCAGATAACCATTTGCCTTTTTGCATTTCTGTTTCTTGGGAGTTGCCTTGATCCCTGTCTCCTGTACAATGTCGCAAACCTCAGTCCATAGTTCATCAGGCACTCTATCTATCAGATCTAGGCCCTTAAATCTGTTTCTCACTTCCACTGTATAGTCGTAAGGGGTTTGATTTAGGTCATACCTGAATGGTCTAGTGGTTTTCCCTACTTTCTTCAATTTAAGTCTGAATTTGGCAATAAGGAGTCCACGATCTGAGCCACAGTCGGCTCCTGGTCTTGTTTTTGCTGACTGTATAGAGCTTCTCCATCTTTGGCTGCAAAGAATATAATAAATCTGATTTCCATATTGACCATCTGGTGATGTCCATGTGTAGAGTCTCTCTTGCATTGTTGGAAGGGGGTGTTAGCTATGACCAGTGCGTTCTCTTGGCAAAACTCTGTTAGCCTCTGTTAATATTTTTAGATTTTATTTTTTTAGAGAAATTCTAGGTTGACAACAAAACCAAGGGTAAGGTGCAGAGATTTCCCAAGGACCCTCTGCCCCAACACATGTACTCCCCCACCAGGTGCTTTTGTTACAATTGATGAGTTTCCAGTGTCAAATCAGTACCATCCGGAGCCCATAATTTACCTTAGGATTCACCCTTGATGTGGTACACCTTGTGGTTTGAACAAGTATATGATGCCACCTATCCGTCTTTATAATATGCAAAGTAGTTTGGCTGCCCCCAAAGTCCTCTCTGCTCTGCCTATCCATCCTCCCCTCCCACAACATCTACTATGATTATTTTTAAAACCTATGAATCCTAATGAATCCTAATTTTAAAATTTATGAATCCTACATATCTTTCATTCATAAAGCTGTTAAGCTTTAAACAGTGGTGGATATCACATTAACTTAGATAACACAATATTTACATTTTCAGCCTAACTTCACACAGGCCATACCCCAAATTTTGCATTTATAATTGAAATTTAATAATGTGATGAAGATTATTTTAACAAGTGATATGAAATATATATGAAAAATGCCTTCATTTTCTTATTTAGCCTTAATGTATGATCTCTACTATATTAAAGTCCTAAGATAATCAGGATCACGTGGGCTGACTATTAAAAAGGGAAGTGCCTGTGATGTACCCCACACCTACTGACTCAGAAACACCTGAGGCTCAGGTGCATTTTAATAAGCCCCTTGAATACTGTTGGTGTTATGTTTGAGAACACCTGGGACATCCCTCATAGATTGGTAATTTTCCATTCCTTCAGCCGTATTCATGAGATGCTGAAGACAGGAAGGTGTAGTGGAAATACCGGACCTAATTATCACAAACCAGTTTCAGGACCTTGCCTAGATTTTCCCATTTTATAATGAGAAGCTTATCCCCAGAGAACTTCAAGGTCCCTCCTGTGTCTCTGTTTTCATAAATATTTACACTGAACACAAGTTTTGGAATCTTTTCTTTATCTTTTCTCACTCTGAGAATGAGGTTCAAATGACTCCAAAGTTGTGAATCCCAAGTCCTAGCAAAGAAACAAGGGTGTTTGTTCAGATTTGCACAATTGGATTTCTTAAATGTCAAGAACTACTGAAGTAGAAAACAAAGATGAAATGTAGAATAGCTCAAACTCATGTCAATAGAAAGCTAACTTGGTGATATAGAGAAAGAGCATATTGTATTCCTACATACCAGTGAAAAATTAACCAAAGTAAACATAGATTAAGAAAACATTGAGAATTAAAGGTTTATAATACTTGGTAAGGGTTCAGGTTGCAAAAGACAGTTCAAGGCTGCAAGGAAAATACACTGCTGCAGAGGTGATCTCATGTGAATTATATGAATTTGCAACCACAATCGTTTCCTTCTGAAGAATATTATATATATATATATAAACACCTGCAAATAACTTGTTACACTATATATGTGTTATATAATCTGAAAACATTGCAAAAATACATTTACACATTTTAACTAAGACTAATTATTCCTCTAAGTAACAAAAACTACTTAATTTAATCAAGAATAATAACAAATCATAAACCTTTCTTAATTTTGTGACTAGAGCCTAGAAATTTACATTTTAAAAAAATTGTTTTATTTTAGTGATCAAATTGCATTATATTTTTTTCAGATTTAAGTATGATGTCTTTTTTTAATTGAAGTAGAGTTTATTTATAATATTATGTTTATTTATAGGTAGCTCAGTTGGTAGAGAAACTGCCTGAGATGTAGGAGACCAGGGTTTGATCCCTGGGTCGGGAAGATCCCCTGGAGAAGAAAATTGCAACCCACTGCAGCGTTCTTATCTGGAAAATCTCATGGACAGAGGAGCCTGGTGGGGCTACAGTTCATGAGATTGCAAGGGTCAGACATGACTTAGCAACTCAGCCCATATTATAACTCAGGGGAACAGTGTAGTGACTCAATATTTTTATAGATTATACTCCATTTCAAGTTACTACAAAATAGCGGCTGTATTTCTCTGTGCTGCACAATATGTCCTTGCAGGGTGTTCACTTTGCACTTAGCGTTTGTGCCTCTTCATCCTGTCCCTACCCTGCCCTCCCCACCCGTCTCTCCCCACTGGTTTGTTCTCTATATCTGTGAGCCTGCTTCTGGTTTTTTAATATTCATTCATTGTTTTATATTTCAGATTCCAAATACCAGTGATATCATACAGTATTTGTCTTCTTCTGACATTTCACTAAGCGTAATAATACTCTCTAGGTCTATCTACTTTGCTGAAAATGGCAGAATTTAATTCTTTTTCATACCTAATGTTTCATTAGATAAATATGGATAGATTAAAAGTGATATATTACATATCCTTGTTTTTGCCCATTCACCTGCTGATAGACAGTTAGGTTACCTCCATATTTTGGCTATTGTAAATAGTGCCATTATGAGCACTGGGGTACATTCACCTTTCCAAATGAGTGGTTTTATATTTTTCCAATATGTATACTCAGGAATGGGATTGCTAGATCACGTGATAGTTCTATCTCTAGTTTTCTGAGAAACCTCCATGCTGTTTTCCACACTGGAGGCACCAATTTACATTTCTACCAACAGTGTACATTAGGCTTTGAAGATTTTTTTAAAAAATAGTAATCTAAATGTAGGGAGGATGATTTCCATGTACAATAGAAAAGACCCATTTTCTGATATTTATCAAAAAGCCTTAAATAAAGTAATAACATAAAGGAAACTTATACTTTCTTATGTTGTTTTACTTTGTCCTCTTTGTACCCCCAGGGAGGCAAGCAATGCCTGTTGTTGCAGCTGAGTAAATGTTTGTTGCATTGCTGTTTGTAAGATTCTAACTAGTTATGTGTTTCATAACTAGGGCCTGATGCAAGGGCAGCTATAAGATATGGGGTTTGTGAGAGACACTGATAGTAAGTAGATAAGTGGGAAAGAGGCAGAATCACCTTGGATCCCAGGAAGGGGAATGGATTCTCTTAGAAATGATACTTCAGTTGCTAACCAATGTAATTAGTTCAGTTCCTTAAGGGAGGTCACTCAAAGAGTGTGAACCAAAGTGGCCAGAGCCTCACTAAAACTTGATGAAATAACCCAGGCTAAGAACAGTGAAGGTCCTCATTACAGGCGGTAGGTTTGGGCTGTGCATCTCGTCCACAGAAGCAAAGTTGGATGTGTGTTCATCTGATTGTATGTGTCTGGTATCTGAGTCTGAGTTTTGCCTTGACTTGCCAGAGAAGGCGATGGCACCCCACTCCAGTACTCTTGCCTGGAGAGTCCCATGGACGGAGGAGCCTGGTGGGCTGCAGTCCATGGGGTCACAAAGAATCGGATACGATTGAGCGACTTCCCTTTCACTTTTCACTTTCATGCACTGGAGAAGGAAATGGCAACCCACTCCAGTGTTCTTGCCTGGAGAATCCCAGGGATGGGGGAGCCTGGTGGGCTGCCGTCTATGGGGTCTCACAGAGTTGGACACGACTGAAGCGACTCAGCAGCAGCAGCCGTTCTTGCAACTTGTTTGCTAGAGGAAATGGACTGAACAGACAGAGCTGTATACATGTGTATGAGAGTTTCTCGGGGGGCTGTGCTCTATGCTTAGTTGCTCGGTTGTGTCTGACTCTTTGTGGCTGGGGGGCTCAGTGTGGCACCTCAGCTGAGGAGTTGGGTCTCCAGCCTGAGCCCTTTGGGCTGTGGTTTTCTGATTCCACAGCTTCCTGGCTGAGGAATTTTGAATTGTTGGTTTTGTGCTTTAGCTCTGGAGATCATCCTTGAAATCAGACCAAGAACCGCTTCTTTCCCCCTTTCAACAATTTTGTAGCACCAAATTCTATTACCTAAACTTTTTGCTTAAAAGACTGTGATGTTTGTTATTTTCAATGTTTTCAAATCAACTCTCATACAGGGACCATTACTTCCAAGCATCATTTAAAAGAAAAAATCAGTCCCCACTGAAATGTAGTGGAAGTTTCCTGCCCCTCTGTTACAGAGTGTAATCAAAAAGACAGTTTCATGAAAAAGTGGATAGTTGTGCTTTGGGGTCAAGAAACCATTTTTAACTGCACCTGTGTTTTGACTTCATGGACAGTTGTGTATGATGATTGGAATTGTCATTTATTAGAACACACACATCTGCATGCCTGTTTGCTGAATCTAAAAGGTGATTTGATTTAAACTCCATTTCTGAGACATTTGGGAACACTCATAATTATTTTATTATTATCTTAGCATGTTTTCCTAATTCTTTGGGTAAGTACTTCTATTAACTCCACCATGAGCTAGATTTTTATTATTTCGGAGAATAGTCTAAGTTCTAAATCATCTAAGAAAACATTTTTGACTTGCTAAGCCAAATAAATCTCCCTGATTATTTCACCCAGAATTATTACTCTCTACTGAACGATTTATTTCCATTCTTTGTCACTTGGAATATATTGCCATAACTGCTAATTTATGTTTACATATAACTTACTTCCTAGGTATAAGGAACATTCCTTGGAGTAAAGCACAAGGAATGCTCTTTAGAGTTGAGATTCGTGTGAGTTTGCTGTCAAAAATTTCTAAAGCAAGCCTTCAGCATATCAGGCTAGCAGATGTTTAATTTCAGTCACTACTGGGACTCCCTCCTGGACATCCCCCAGGTCTTCTGGAGGCACTTAACCAATCCAGCATTCTCAGAAGAACTCTCCTGACTGCATCTGCCTGGTCACAACTTGCATGGGTCCTTGCAGGTGCCGTGTGGTACGTGTTCTGTGCCAAGGTTTGGAAGGAAACAAAGACCATGCTTGCTGTTCTCAGTAACCCCCCTTCCTGCCTCACCTATGTTCCAAAACAGTTCTCCATCTCAGAGCTACATGCAAACTGCTCCCACCTTTCTTCAAGACCTGTAACCTTGGTTTTTGAAACTTCAAAGCCCTGGTTCCCATCTCCTCTTACTCCAGGAAAATCTAGCCTAGACTTTGCAAAGCAAAGCCAGGAAGAAAGGAGGGACTGTGGTCTTCTAGCTTCTGATGACTTTGGGGTTGGAGGATGGAACAAAAGAAGTAAATTAGGCACCGTGCTGACTACAAAGGTCCCTCTTCATCTCACCATCATCAGCACTCAGCATCTCCAGTTATTTATAGTAAGGGATCGACGTATATGCATTAACTGGTAAAGATGTTATTAATAACTTCCTGTTTAAATAATTTATTTTGCATTATAGGATGATACTGTTAGATGTGCAGGGAATAATATTTAGTTTTTTAGGCATTTGCCATTATTTCCTTCAAATACGTGTCATTACTCATCCAAACAGTTTGCTTATAAATGAAATCTTGGAGTTTCTTGAATTGAGTGAAGAGATAATAAAATAATGCAATGATTATGACATAGTGAAACAATGGAAAAATTACATCCAGGGAGAAAGCCAAGGTTTCTATCAATGCTTTTCTTCTGATAGCATTGCATATTTTAGAATACTATTTCCTTCATAGAAAATTTAAATCAGAGATCTGTGATCATATAGTTCATCAATCTTGCTAATCAGTAAGAATACTGTGTTAATTTTAAAAGTGAAAAGTACAAATAAATTTCACAAAAGATTCTACATTTATGTTCCTGCCTTTACTGAAATACCATATAATCAAATATGAATTTCCATGTATTATTCATAATAGAATACTGTCACAGATTTGATATGGATTAAAGCATTAAAATGTCAGATACAAAAAATAAATATACTGTTTACAGTTTCACTCCCCGTATCCTGATTCTAGCAGCATCTGAGGACAGCGTCTTGACGGTGAGCGGTGTGAGCGACATGAGGGGAAGAGAAGGGCATTGAGGTCAGTTTGTGAGAGAGAGTTTTCTAGAGCATTTCAGAGGGTTATGGAATAAGGAGATTTCGAAAAAGTCGAAATTGTGAAGGCTGCTTCTGCCTGTGCCCTCCTCAGTTCAGTTCAGTCGCTAAGTCATGTTCGACTCTTTGCAGCCTCTCCCCTCCTGCTTTCCTTTTATAATTTCTACTGGTAAAAGCAAGGAGTCCTCTAGGAAATAACTTGGAGAGGATGATGAGGACTTGGGCTGGGCTTTTTCTTTCAGGGCACAGTAAGGTAGTCCTATCTGTAAGTGGAGGAAGAAGCCCAGGAGAAAGAGACGTGAAGATGTGGCCTGAGTTCTGTGCTGAGAAACAGTGGGATCTTTCTTCTTTGGTTCTGCTCTCTGTGATAGCGTACAAACCAGTTGTAGAAACAGGGCCTATTGCTGAAACCAAGAAGGCATTTTAAATGCATGTGAGAAGAGGATTCAGATGCATACTTGCCACCAAGATGTGGCATCCAGAAGGGTGTGAGTCCTGGTAGGGGCTGGAGTGATGGCTGTGGGTGAGGCACGTTGGGTACATCCTTCTGGGAGAAGAGTTCTGTTCCCTGCTGGCTCTTGTCCTGAGAAACTACTCTGTGGGCTGAAATTTTCCTCACTTTTGGTGAGACTGGAAGCGAATGCCCCTCTAAGGCGTCCCGTGGAGAAAGTACAAACCTGGAGACTTCACCCTTAGACCCCAGTTAAGAAGCCTCATCAGGCCGACCCTTTGCTGTGGCCTCTGGGCCTCGTCGGAACACAGTGCTCGTCTCCTAAGTGTTATTGTGACTTAGACTGTGGGGTCTCCCAAAGCCACAGAAGCACTTAGACCAGCACTGAGTTGCCAAGTCACAAAAATAGCATTTTGAGTTTTACAGAAGGACACAGTCACTGGAAGTCAATTTGGAAAATAAATACCATAGAGGAGCTGAGAGATGAGTGGAAGCGTAATTGAGGAGGAGGATAGCCTCTGTAGACACTGAGCTGAGCTTATCAGCATAGCTTTTGCTTTTCCATAGTCAGCTTTGTTCATGTACTTTCAATTACTAATGATCGAAAGTGGACATTCACTCCCAGTGAACACTTTGCTGAGACCAGAAATGCTTTCCTTTGCAAGCTGAATCGCATTTATTCTCATGTTTTGTGTAAGCTCAATATAAAATCTGAAGTATGTCATTATTCATGCATTTATCTTTAATTTTTTATTTTTATACAATTTTAAAGTTTACACTCCATTTACAGATATTACAATATAGGCTATATTCCCCACATGGCACAATACACCCTTGAAGTCCATCTTACACCCAGTAGTTTGTACCCCCCACTCCCTTGCCTGATACCACCCCTCTAAACTGGTAAACACTAGCTTTTTCTCTATATCTGTGAGTCTGATTCTTTTATGTCATATTCACTAGATTGATGTATTTCTTAGGTTCTACATATAAGTGATAATCATACAATATTTGTCTTTATCTGTCTGATTTCTTTTTGGTCCCACCACTTGGCTTGCAAGACCTTAGTTCCCTGACCAGGGATTGAACTGGGGCCCTGGCTATGAGAGTGTCAGGTCTTAACCTCTGGACTGCAAAGAAATCTCCTGAGAGACATATTTCACTTAGCATAATATCCTCCAGGTCCATCCATGTTGCTGCAAATGGTGACTTTTCATTCTTTTTATGATTGAGTAATATTCCATTATACATATATATATATATGTCTTTAGTCCTCTGATGATGGATATGTATGTCGCTTCTGTGTCTGGCTCTTGTAAACAGTGCTGTTATGAACATCAGGGTGCATGTATCTTTTAAAATTAGTATATTTTGTTCAGATATATCCCCAGAAGTGGGATTGGCAAACAATGGGTAGCTCTATTTTTATTTTATTTTACTTTTTTAGAAACTTCCATACCTTTTTCCACAGTGGCTGCACCAATTTACATTCCCACAAAAAGTGTACAAGGGTTCCCTTTTCTCCACATCCTTGCCAGTGGTTTTCATCTGAGGTCTTTCTGATAGTCGCCATTCTGACAGATATGAGGTGATATCTCACTGTGGTTTTGATTTACGTTTCCCTGATGGTTAGCCATGTTGAGCATCTTTTTATGTGCCTGTTAGTCACCTGAATGTCTGCTTTGGGAAAATTCAGTTTTTCTGTTTTTCTGCTTTTCTATTCAGTTTTTCTGCCCGTTCTATAATTGGGTTGGTTGGTTGGTTGATGTTGAGTTCTGTGAGCTGTTTATATATATTGAATATTAACCCTTTAACAGTTATATCATTTAGAAATATTTTCTCCCATTCAGTAGGTTGTCTTTTCATTTTATTCAAGGTTTCCTTTGTCGTGCAGAGGCTTTTAAGTTTCATTAGATCTCATTTGCTTCTTTTTGCTTTTATTTCCTTTACTTTGGGAGATGGATCCAAAAAAAAAAAAAATACTGCTTTGATTTATATCAAAGAGTGTCTACCTAGGCTTTCCTCTGATTTTTATAGTATCTGGTCTTAAATCACTAAACCGTTTTGAGTTTATGTTTTTATATGTTGTTAGAGGATGTTTTATTTTAATTATTTTACTAAAGCATGCAGATTTAGAAAGATATATTCAGGTAGAAAATAAAAGCAAAGTCCCAAACAAAAATTAGTTTCCTCATCAATAAAACAGGAATAATACTCTATACTTCATAAAAAGTCATTATGTGGTTAAACAAATGCATTTCTTCTTAAAATTATATTCCATACATGGTAAATTCTTTTGTAGATTTTAATGTTCTCGAATACATTCACTTTTTCAATTCTTTAACAGCAGTCATTTGTAAGCCAGTGATACCTAATGAGAAATAAATTTCCTTCTTTTTAACATAAAATATTTCACACCTACAAGAGTATTATGTTACACATATGTAGAACATAAAGAAAAAGAACAAAACATACAGCATGTATTTGCTATGCTGCTTAAGAAAAACACATTTCCATTTACTTTTGGGGCTCAGATTTAGAAAAATTTTATATTTCCTTGAAAAAATATGTATTTCTTGAATATATTTATTGCACTCAACAAGTTAAAACAAGTTTACTGGACACATGTATACATAGACACAAATAAACTTGTTCAAACCTCCCCTGTCACTGTTTATTTTTGATCTGTCAACTACTTAGATAGAGGTGTGTAAAAATATTCTCCTGTGATGGTAGAATTCTCTGTCCTATTAGTTTTATCAGTTTTTGGTTTTATATGTTTTGTGCAGAGAAGTTTAGAATTACCACATACACATGAAATCAACACTATCTTAAGTAATGCTTTTTGTCTTACATATATTTTTCCATATTTTTATTTAAAACATTCTGTGCTTTTATTTTACAGTTTGAGTGTTTCTTATCTAGGACTCATTTAGCTGAATTTTTAAAATCTAATATTATGAACTTTTAATAATGCTGCGGTCTACAATTACTGTGACTCTTGATAGGCTGAACTGTCTCTACTATCACACGCTGTATTCTGGATACTGTGTTTGTTTGTTTCAATTATCTTCCTTGTATTGACTTTTTTTCCCATTTCTTGTTTTATCGTCTCCTGGTTTGAATATTATACATTCTACTTCAATTATTTTTGGTGGCTGCCTAACTAAAATTTTATTTTCAGTCATTGTCATTCAGTCTAAGTTGGGTTCGACTTTTTGAGACCCCATGGACTGCAGAACAACAGGACTTCCTGTCCGTCACTGTCTCCCAGAGTTTGCCCAATAGCATGTCCATTGAATCAGTGATGCTATCAAACCATCTTATTCTTTGCCACCCTCTTCTCCTTTTGCCTTCTATCTTTCCCAGCATCAAGGTCTTTTCCAATGAGCTGGCTCTTCACATCAGGTGGCCAACATATTGGAGCTTCAGCATCAGTCTTTCCAATGAGTATTCAAGGTTGATTTCCTTTAGGATTGGATGGTTTGATCTCCTTGCAGTCCAAGGGACACTCAGGAGTCTTATCCAGCACCACAATTCAAAGCCATCAAGTCATCAGCACTCAACCTTCTTTATGGTCTCTCACTTCTGTACGTGACTACTGGGAAGACCATAGCTTTGACTATTTGGACCTTTGTCAGCAAAGTGATGTCTTTGCTTCTTAATAACCCATCTAGGCTATTTCCAGTTACATGTACAAAAGTTAAAACTGAAGTTCTTGGTCATAGAGCCTCTGTCTTTGTTTCCAGGGAAGTCATTGGTTTCAGAGCTATATTGTATCAGAATTACTGCTCCTATTTCCTGTTTCTCATTTAAGGATCTCCGTTTATTTGCTAAGCTCAAACATAAATTCAAGCATAAAGTTATCCTTTTAAATATTTTATCCAGCATTTCTAGCATTTTGTGGTAGTAAGTATTTGATGGATATTTAGTCTTCACTATAAACTTCTTTATTAATTGTGAGTTTTACTTTTTTCTTAAAATTATATATATATATATATATATATACACACACATATACATATATGTGACATTTCCATTCGTAAGATGTATGCTTTTACTATCTGACTGAACTGTGCATTTATAAACCATTTACCATTTGGTAGAAGACATGTATCATGTCCAGAAACACTAGTAATATATGGCAGAAATAGTATGAAGTAGTTTTTGAGGGACCTAAGGAAATGCTATGAAATTGCAGTATAGGAGTTTTCATTTCAGTGGTCAGTGCTCTGCACAAATATATTTTACAAAGCTTCCTTGAAACAGATCTATTTTTGATTGCACCCAATAGGACAGATAAAAGGCTTTTGTGTTTGGATTTTTTTTAATTTACTTATATTTTAAATATTTTTTATTTTTTAAAATTATGAAAATATGATAACACATACTTTCATAATTTACAGGAGACTTGGAAAATACAGAACAAAGTTACATATAGTTCCACTATGAATTACAATTATTTTTAAGTAAAGTAAGATTTTCAGCTGGAGTTTCAATATCAAACTGTCAAAAATTAATAGAATGAATATACAAAAATGAAAAGCACCATGAACCAATTCAACGTGATTAAATGTATACAATTTTCACACAACAGCAGAATACAGATTCTATTCAAGTCCCCATAGACTATAAAAAAGAGATACTAGAATATATATGGGGACATAAAACAAGCTTCAAAAAGTTCATAGTCTAAAGGTATTGAAATCATAGAGTCTGTTTTCTTATCGCTGTGGAATTATGCTAGAAATCAATATATCAGTATAAAAATATATTTGAAGAAAAGTGTGATGTGATATTTACCAATAGAGATCTTTGACTTAGCCATCAGAAGCCTCAATAAAGTTAGAAAATTGAGAAAACATGTTTTTAAAAATTAAACATCCAATATTAAATAATAGGTGTACCTTAGAAGCCATAACAAAGAAAATTAGAAAATATATATAACAGAATAAAAATGAAAAAATGTTTCATCAGAATTTGTTATATGCAGCTGAAGCTGCTCAATGCAACTAAATAAAACTTGAAATCTTGAATAAAGTATGATAACAAATAACAGACACTAGGATAAAATTTTGTGAAGTTTGAAAAAAGATCTATATTTAACAAAACTGTATCACATGTCAATTTTCTGTTTTTTTTTTTTTAATTTTTTTTTTTACAACATAGTATATCTTTCTCAGAATTTGATTAGAAGTTTCAAGGCTCATTCAAATTATTTTTTAAATCACTGAAATGATAAGCTTTCTAGAGTTTTAGCAGTAATACTAGATGCCAGCTATTGAGTCCTCCCAGTGTGTTCTTCGTCTCTGTTTGTTCTTTAGCTCTTCTAGCTCTTGGGTAAACATTTCTTCCATGTTCTCCATTCATTTTCTGAGATCAGGATCATCTTCATTACCATTGTTCTGAATTATTTTTCTGGAAGATTTCCTATCTCCACTTCCTTTTGTTATTTAACTGGGGTTTTATCTTGTCCCTTCACCTGGGACATAATCTTCTGCCCTTTCCTTTTTATTAACTTTCTGTGATGTGCTTTTAATTCTGGAAGCTGCACGATTGTAGTTCTTCTTGCATCTTCTGGCTGCTCTCTGATGGATGAGGCTAGGAGGCTTGTGTAAGCTTCCTGATGGGATGGACTGACAGTGGGAAGAACTGGGTCTTGCTCTGACGGGCAGGGATCAGTGAAACTTTAATCTGATTATCTTCTGATGGGTGAGGCTGTGCTGTCTTCCTGTTAGTTATTTGGCCTGAGGCAACCCAGCCCTGGAATATACAGGCTCTATGATGGGTCAGTGGTGGCTTCCAAGAGGTTTCCCACCAAGGGGCTCCTCCCAGCACTGCTGCTGCCAATGCTCTGCCCCTGTGGCAAGCCCCTGTTGACCCACATCTCTGCAGGAGACCATCCAACATTTTGTTTGTGCCCTCCAAGAGTCTAGTCTCTGTTTTCCCCAGTCCCATGGAAGTGAAATCCTTCTGGCCTTCAAAATCAGATTTCTGGGGGATTCCCAGTCCCAGTGCTGGATCCTCATGCTGGGAAACCTGATGCAGGGCTTAGAACCTTCACAACCGTGAGAGAACTGTTGATGTTACTATTTTCCAGTTTATGGGTCACCCACCTGGCAGGTATGGGATTGGGTTTTATCGTGCTGGTGCCCTTCCTACCATCTTGTTGCAGCTTCTTCTTTTTCTTTGGATGTGGGGTATCATTTTTGGTGTGTTGCAGCATTCTCCTGCTGACAAGTGTTCAAAGCTAGTTGCGATTTTGGTGCTCTCTCAGGAGGAGATGAGGACACATCCTCTTAATCCGGCATCTTAACCAATTTTGGGTCTGTATTTGAAATTTTAAAAGTCAAAAAATCTTTGATTTGCAAACTGTTATGCTGTAGTATAAATCAGGCACTAAGTCAGAAGTTGACAACCTGGTGCACTGGCTAAATCTCGGTTACCATTTTTTTAAAAAAAAAGTTTAATTGAAACACAGCCATGCTCACTATTTACGTATTGTGTGTGCCACTCTCCTGCTACAACGGTAGAACTGAGTACTTTCAACAGAAACTTCCTGGCTCACAAAATCTTAAAATATTTACAAACTGGCCTTAGACCATAAAATTTGCCAACACCCAAACTAAATCATATTCTGTATCATACGTTCATAGAGAAGCCTTTTCCTAGCCTAGCTTTTCCTTTGCATTATATATATTTATGATTTGGTGGTTCTCACAATAAATATTTATGCATTCACTCTTTGTCTGCTTAGCATTTTAGAATGGGTCAAATTGCTCTTCAGTATATTGATCAGATATTCTTATATTCATTAAACCAAATATCATAATATCCTTCTCTGAGCTGAAATTTGCTGGCTTCTAAACTACAAAAAAGATCTTCACGACCAAGATAATCATGATGATGTGATCACTAATCTAGAGCCAGACATCTTGGAATGTGAAGTCAAGTGGGCCTTAGAAAGCATCACTACAAACAAAGCTAGTGGAGATGATGGAATTCCAGTTGACCTGTTTCAAACCCTGAAAGATGATGCTGTGAAAGTGCTGCACTCAATATGCCAGCAAATTTGGAAAACTCAGCAGTGGCCGCAGGACTGGAAAAGGTCAGTTTTCATTCCAATTCCAAAGAAAGGCAATGCAAAAGAATGCTCAAACTATCGCACAATTGCACTCACATGCTAGTAAAGTAATGCTTAAAATTCTCCAAGCCAGGCTTCAGCAATACGTGAACAGTGAACTTCTTAATGTTCAAGCTGGTTTTAGAAAAGGCAGAGGAACCAGAGGTCAAATTGCCAACATCCACTGGATCATGGAAAAAGCAAGAGAGTTCCAGAAAAACATCTATTTCTGCTTTATTGACTATGCCAAAGCCTTTGACTGTGTGGATCACAATAACTGTGGAAAATTCTGAAAGAGATGGGAATACCAGACCACTTAACCTGCCTCTTGAGAAATCTGTATGCAGGTCAGGAAGCAACAGTTAGAACTGGACATGGAACAACAGACTGGTTCCAAATAGGAAAAGGAGTATATCAAGGCTGGATATTGTCACCCTGCTTATTTAACTTCTATGCAGAGTACATCATGAGAAATGCTGGACTGGAAGAAACACAAGCTGGAATCAAGATTGCCGGGAGAAATATCAATAACCTCAGATATGCAGATGACACCACCCTTATGGCAGAAAGTGAAGAGGAGCTAAAAAGCCTCTTGATGAAAGTGAAAGAGGAGAGTGAAAAAGTTGGCTTAAAGCTCAACATTCAGAAAACGAAGATCATGGCATCTGGTCCCATCACTTCATGGGAAATAGATGGGGAAACAGTAGAAACAGTGTCAGACTTTACTTTTGGGGGCTCCAAAATCACTGCAGGTGGTGACTGCAGCCATGAAATTAAAAGACGCTTACTCCTTGGAAGAAAAGTTATGACTAATCTAGATAGTATATTCAAAAGCAGAGACATTACTTTGCCGACTAAGGTCTGTCTAGGCAAGGCTATGGTTTTTCCTGTGGTCATGTATGGATGTGAGAGCTGGACTGTGAAGAAGGCTGAGATGCTTTTGAACTGTGGTGTTGGAGAAGACTCTTGAGAGTCCCTTGGACTGCAAGGAGATCCAACCAGTCCATTCTGAAGGAGATCAACCCTAGGATTACTTTGGAAGGAATGATACTAAAGCTGAAGCTCCAATACTTTGGCCACCTCATGCGAAGAGTTGACTCATTGGAAAAGACTCTGATGCTGGGAGAGATTGGGGGCAGGAGGTGAAGGGGATGCCCGAGGATGAGATGGCTGGATGGCATCACTGACTCAATGGACGTGAGTCTGAGTGAACTCCAGGAGATGGTGATGGACAGGGAGGCCTGGCGTGCTGTGATTCATGGGGTTGCAAAGAGTGGGACACGACTGAGCGACTGGACTGAACTGAACTGAAACTAGGAAAGTTTCAGATTCTAAACTACTTTATGTGCTAGTGCAACTGTATTTACTTTAATTATGGAAATTAAGTAGAAAAAATGTCAACTGGCAAAGCAGGAAAGGGATTTCAGAATTTTTAATCATTAAAGTTTTGCTTAAAAGTTGTTGATGTTAAAAGGAAAATATAATAAAATCCTAGTATTTCAACTAATATAGTGCTGAGACTTAACTTGATTCAGTTTCCAGGGAGTCCCAGACCCCCCACAGTTATTGTAGAAGTGGAGTATCACACAAACTGCATTAATTAACAATAGCATGTGTTTTCTCTGATCATGGAGAACTCACATCCAGAAAGAAGCTTAGATACACAGATGCATCCGCTTAGACATTTCCCGTGAGTTTCTCTTCTGGTATAAGAGACAATGACTGTTAGGCCTGGGAAACACTCTCAGTTCTCATTTACTAAACAAAGGCACCTTCCTCTGGGGATTTACAGGATGTCACCCTGCTCTGTTTCTGTTTGTAGTAGTCTGAGAGAGAGGAGTTTGGAATGATGGGAAGGCTATGGAGCCTCAATCACATTAAGTGTGAACATTCTTCATCTTGGGAAAATGCTTTGCCTCAACAAATTTAGTTGTCCCACTTTGAGTAGTTATCATTAAAGAGGAATAGGGATCCTCATACATAAATGATGGGAGAGAGCCAGTAAAACTGGGGCATGTAAAAATCTGAATATTTTCAAGGTATGGTTTAGAACTTGTAAGGTCATGCAGCAGATCTAAGCAAGCTCAACTATTATATATTAATATATATTAAAGTGAAAGTGAAGTCACTCAGTTGTGTCCAACCCTTTGCGGCCCCATGGGGTATAGCCTACCAGGCTCCATCCATGAGATTCTCCAGGCAAGAATACTGGAGTGGGTTACCATTTCCTTCTCCAGGGGATCTTCCCAACCCAGGGATCGAACCCGGGTCTCCCACACTGGAGGCAGACGCTTTAACCTCTGAGCCACCAGGGAAGCCCATATATATGAAACATATATATTATATATTAGTAATTATATATTAAATATATATTAATATAAAATATATAGATAGATAGATAGATAGATTGGAGAAGGCAATGGCACCCCACTCCAGTGTTCTTGCATGGAAAATTCCATGAACGGAGGAGCCTGGTGGGCTGCAGTCCATGGGGTCGCTAAGAGTCGGACACGACTGAGCGACTTCACTTTCACTCTTCACTTTCATGCATTGGAAAAGGAAATGGCAACCCACTCCAGTGTTCTTGCCTGGAGAATCCCAGGGACAGGGGAGCCTGATGGACTGCCGTGTATGGGGTTGTACAGAGTTGGACATGACTGAAGTGACTTAGCAGCAGCAGCAGCATAGATAGATAAATGTTATACTCTGTGTACTGTGTGAAATGTTTGATGCCAAACAAAAGTCTCCAGGAATGGAAGTGAAGACAGCTTGCTTAGCCATGTAGTTTAAAATAGTCAGCTCCCAAGCATGCATTATACTTCATGAATTCAATTTACTGTGACAAACTTCTTACAAATAGTTATCAGTATTTGGGACTTCCCAGGTGGCTCACTGGTAAAGAATGCAGAGACACAGGTTTGATTCCTGGGTAGTGAAAATCCCCTAGAGAAGGAAAAGGCAACCCACTACACTATTATTGCCTGGGAAATCTCAAGGACAGAGGAGCTGGTGGGCCAAAGTCCATAGGTTACAAAAGAGTCAGACACAACTTAGCAACTAAACAAGAACAAAACAAATCACTATCAGACTTCAAAGAGAGTAAGACAAAATATCAAAGCAAATTCTGTAGAGTTGGTCTAAGAACATTGTATAAATTTGCCTCAGTTGTACACACACATGCTTGTTGTTGTTAAGTGTTGAGTCCCAGTAAAATACTTTGAAAACCGCCTGTCAAAGAAGCAGAGGCAATGAGTGGATACAGGAATTCCACTGCTGGGGAAAATAGTGATTATTTAGAGTCAACTTACATATGGGTTCAATGCTATTAATAGTAGGCAACACTTGAAGGGAAAAATACAAGCTAATACTTTTCTTACCTCTGACAGTATGGTTAGAGGGGAAATGAAAAGTAAAAGTCGCTCAGTTGTGTCCAGCTCTTTGTAACCCCATGGACTATACAGTCCATAGAATTCTCCAGCCCAGAATTCTGGAGTGGGTAGCCTTTCCCTTCTCCAGGGCATCTTCCCAACCCTGGGGAGCGAACCTATGTCTCCCGCATTGCAGGAGGATTCTTTACCAGCTGAGCCACTGGGAAAGCCTGTTATTGAGGAAAGTGGCTTTATGTTTTGCTTTATAGTTCAAGTAACTAGCTGTCTCCTCTGCTAGGAAAAAGTGTTGTTGTTGTTGTTTTTTTTTTCTCAGCTCCTTCACCTGCTTTGTGCCCATTTTCTCTTCTGTCTAGGAGATTGCATCAACAATTTGAAAGCTATAAAGAGCAAGTGAGGAAAATAGGGGAGGAAGCGCGGCGCTACCAGGGAGAGCACAAGGAGGATGCTCCAACCTGCGGGATTTGCCACAAGACCAAGTTCGCGGATGGGTGTGGACACCTGTGCTCCTACTGCCGCACCAGGTTCTGCGCGCGCTGTGGGGGCCGCGTGTCTCTGCGGTCCAACAACGTGAGTACCCGCGGCCGCGAGCATCCAGCACCCCTGAGCGCAGCTGGAGGCGCCCCCCACCCCACCCCGCGCCTAGCCAGCGTGCAGGGGACGGACGAGTGAGGCAAAAAATTCACGAAAGATGCTCTTTGTATGGACGCACCTCAACGAATGGTTGCCACTCAAAACCATCAGGTTACTTATGGGAGCAGATTTGTTTTCTGAAGAAGGTCGGAAATTTATATTTAGTGTCAGGAATTATGAAACTCTTGAAAGTTGTTGTGGCCAGTTCTTGTACAAAGCAACGAAACCTAACAACCTACCTTTAGTTTCTGCAACATGTTTCAGATTGAATGAAGATAAAATCAATAGAGTTTGTATGGTATTAATTTAATCCAATATAATCATTTATGAAGTGAGAATCACTTCATTTACTATCAAGTCTAAGAAATTTAGTACTAAGTTTATCTCATGAAACGTATTTGGATATTTAAAGAGTGTGTCAAAATACTGTTTGGTTTTTTAAATTTTAATTTCATGGAGTCTTGCACTTATGTCTCCCTAATTTGGAAAAATCACTTTAATTTAGAATTAAAGTGAAGTTACCACTCAATATTGTATTTTAGTAGTATATTTGAGTTGTAAGTAGGGTATTTTAAAATTTCTCTCAGGGGAATTAAGACATTCAGTAAAATAGATGCATTATTATACTTAAGATGAGCCTACTATTATCTTTGTAGCTTTAACTTCTCTGAAAACAACTTCTTTATATATGAAATTGCATGGTAACAATTACTATATATGGTTGTTATGAGAATTAAAACAGTTCTAATCTATGCACCCGAGAAGGCAGTGGCACCCCACTCCAGTACTCTTTCCTGGAAAATCCCATGGATGGAGGAGCCTGGTGGGCTGTAGTCCATGGGGTCGCTACGAGTCGGACGACTGAACAACTTCACTTTCACTTTTCACTTTCATGCATTGGAGAAGGAAATGGCAACCCACTCCAGTGCTCTTGCCTGGAGAATCTCAGGGACGGGGGAGCCTGGTAGGCTGCCGTCTATGGGGTCGCACAGAGTCAGACACGACTGAAGCGACTTAGCAGCAGCAGCAGCAGCAATCTATGCACATTTAATTTTTCTTTAGGTTCCATTCTTTTGACCACATAAGAATTTTTCCCCTCTTAAAACTTGTGTGTTTTAGTTAATCTTCATATGCTACCTTACAGACTTTCTAGAGCAACCTTGGATTGAGATCTTGTTTGGCACATAAAAAGTGCACAGGGTCTATTTGTTTTGGAATAAAATCTCACAAATAAAAGCTGTGATGATAATCAAAATATTTAACAATTCGTGCAGCACCCTGAAAAGTGTTGGCCCTGAACAGTGCAAAGGGGTTAAGTGTTAATTCTGACTGAGTGTGTATAGAGTTGGATGCTTTTAAATTCACATTATAGGTTTGAAGCAATCCAGTAACAGAGTCAAACTCATGTTTTAAACAGAAGATGTGTTTAAAGGAGATTGAGCTAAGGGGTACTTATGCTTTCAAACAGACACCTAGGCCTAATGAAGTTCATCTATCTTTAGTATACCCATTCAATCTTGGGAAAATTTAAAATTAAAAAAAATAAAAGAAAGCACAACTTACAATTTTTAATCTTGGGCAAACGACAAAAATTGTGTACAGTTGGTTTTTCCTATGACATTGTAAATGTTGAAATGGATATTACAAATAAACCAACCTTGTGAGATAATTTATGGCTAAAATAGTATCTTTCTATTTTCTTTTTATTTATTACAAATAGTTCCCTTTCTTACATTTTTCCAATTCGTAACTATAAATATTTTAAGGACAGTTTGATACAATTATTCATTCAAAGTTTATGCATT
The DNA here is from genome assembly GCF_014754425.2 of Oryx dammah. Lineage (NCBI taxonomy): Eukaryota > Metazoa > Chordata > Mammalia > Artiodactyla > Bovidae > Oryx > Oryx dammah. The sequence goes on along the minus strand of NW_024070203.1, from coordinate 1,934,776 downwards.
TTAATATAATCTTTTCAATAATAGGTAAGCTGAATATGGTAGCAATTTTTTTCTTTCTAAAGAATGTTTTAAATGTAGATTTAATAATCCAAGTTCTAAAAAAATTCTGAAATTGTAGTGTCCAACTTTTTTATCTACCATATAGCAAGATGAGCATATGTGCATTTGGAATGAAAGATTGAATAGTGACTATTTTTTGGTAAGAACAACATTTACTTTTCAAAATACTTGTATTTTTATACTTTAAGTACAATATGATTGTTTTCTTAAAATCTGATTATTAATATGTGCCTTATTTTTATTTTTCTCTTCTTTTCTCTCTCCCTTCACTCCGCTTCCTTGGATGCTTTCCCAAAGGAGGACAAAGTGGTTAGAATCCATGATTTATTTTCTATCACTTGTTATTACAATGTTGTGAATTTTATTAAGAGAATGTTTCACTTTCAAAAAGAAATTAAATGCTAGGAAGAGCTCATTCCCAGTTCTCGTGGAAAAATAAAATGAACATCTAGGAGCATTACAGAGTTTTATATTAATAGGCAAAGACTGGGTAATAGTCATGGAAATAGTAATATTTTAATATAATTAAATCATTATGAAACTCATTTGTTCTCTTAGCTCCCTGAGTTCTGAGGATGATCTATTGCCTTTAGGAACAATAATGCCTAATAAGCTCTACCTTTCTCAACACTCTTTAGATGCATAGACAGATGATTTGAAACTTTCTGGTAGAAGAAATGGAATGCATTAATTTAGTAGAGAGGAAGGATCAAATTAAGATCAAGAGCTCAGAATAAAATGATATTTCTCTAGAACACAAGTAGTAGAGTTGTCATATTGAACCACGGTTTTGCTCTTTTCTTTCCCCTCATTCACTGAAATCACTCCCTCAGGGAGTAAAAGGTCACCTTTAATTTCTATCAACCTTGGAAACCACAGAGGCTGTACCCAGTAAGACAGGAGATAAGTGAAATCATCAATCAGCCTGTCCTTTGTATACATACTATACACTTCAATTTGGTATAAGTTACAATTCCCCCCAAACTCATTAATTTTCCAGTATGAGACTGAGGCAATGACCATTTCAGGTTCAATATATCAACTCAGCTGACCCTGTTCAACTGTTTTAAATTTTAGATTACATACTATAGTGCATAGGTAGTCAGTGTAACTTTAAGTTGAACATTAATTTGTGTTTTTAAGTTTGTTGCTAGTGTATGTTATCAGTTTTTTTTTTTCTATGAAAAAGAAATTAGGTTGAAAATTATGCAGTTTAATTATTTTCAGTGTATTTGCTTGTAACATGGGTGGTATGTGAGATCATTTTAGGGGTTGTTATTTTAATGCAATACAGGTTTCCCATGCTATCTGAAAGTAGAGTGTTTCTATGAAAACTTTTGCAAGTCCAAATGGCATATAAAAGGAAGAAACAATTACCTCTGGACACATCTTGCTAACAGATGCACAAAATAAATGAGATAAAGCACAGATGCCCAGAGACACAGGTCAGAGTATGGTGGCCAGATGCTGAGATGCTGGCGGGTCTGGGAAAGGAGCCTGGTGGTCCCACTCTCTCTGCTGTGGCTGAGCACTGCCTCTATTACAGCTCACTCTGAAACAAACACAGAATGCTGTTTTCACATCTCACCTTTTTTTTGTAAAAGTGAAAATCCTTTTTGGATTTCCTTCATTTAGTCAAAACAGGTACAAGTATAGATCTTTCATGAAAGTAAAGTGGAAAGAAATGAACTTTTGAAAAGTGGAGGACACCAGTGGTGTATCACGTTAGAAAAAATGTAATTATATTATCACACTTTTGGTTTCATGAATATTATTACTTTGGACAAATCTGAATTTGAAGTGTAGATAATTTTTAAATCCTTTAAGAAATAAAAGTTAAGTACATAAATGATGCTGGTGTCATGCAGAACTGGTGATAAAACTTTAGCCACTCTGGTTGAGCTGGCCAGGTTGATTGTCCTGTATGTGCTTGTTATGATTACTGACTCTGTAACAAGAATTCAGGTAGATTTTGTGGTTCTCAGGCTAATAACAAAATTAAAAGACCTATAAAACACAATAGCTTTAAATTATTTTCTTCACTCTGATTAGAGTGTATATTTCTTAAACCTACCATTTATGTTTAAGTAGTTGGTCATAATTTCATTAAAATCTTTCGTAGCTGATTGAGTTTGTTCAATGAATTGCTTTCTAGTCCAAGGAAACTGAAACCAGATTTTGTCTTTGTGTTAAATAGCTGAGTATTAAGCAAAGTACTTACTGTTTTTTTTTTCTCGCTATTCCTCTGGCATCTTTTATTTTGAATGGAGAAATTACAATTTGCAAACGTGTGTGTAGCAGGAGGAGGAGGCTGTTGGTAAAAGAGGAAAGCAAAGAGTAATAGGATGAATAAAACCTTTCTAAAGTCAATCTCCATCTTAATCAATGCAATGATAATGAAGTCTACATAGGTTGTTAAATTGATGAATAATGTGACTAAAATACTACTATATATGATATGAAGACCTAAGGTTAGCTAAGATATAAATACAGCTTTATTGAGTCCAGTGAAAAATATTCATGATGCTATTTTTTTTACAGCCTGGCAGTGTTTTATTTTAAAATTTTACTGTTAGTCTAAATCAGCTCTAGTAACTTGGGAGATTGTATACTTGCTTAAAAAGAAAATGGCTTATCATATATAGTCACTTTGCAATTGACCCATAATAGTTTATAATGAGATTATTTTATATTATTTATATTATTTTTATAATATTTATTTATATTATTTTAAAGTGCACACTTTCAGAGATAAAATGGCAGTTTTTACTTCATCAAAAGGCCTCTCCAAAGTTTGAATACATAGGGGTTCTGAAGATTTCCCCACAACCTGTTTAAATTGTTTTTGTCTTTGTTTTATCCTCTGTTTGATGGCAGAGTATTGAATTTAGATAACTCCTTTGGTACATTAACAATTTGCTTTTACTAACTCTACTGAATTGAGTCCTCTAAGTTCAATTCCTTTAGGATTTTCCATAAATTTTCATCAGTATTTCCTTTTTGGTGAGGGTGATTGACTATCAAATAAAGCAACTAAAAATTAACTACCATGCTACTTTTCTATTTAGTCTTTATTTTCATACAAAAGAAGTGTCATGTATTATAAGTTGAGTATTTTGTAATAAATGTAAGCAATATTCAGAAAACAGAACATGACCGTTTTCTTTGCTATTTTATTTAAATGTGAAAGCTTAACATATCTACATTTTATATGTGATGTATAAAAAAATAAAACCTTTTTCTATCAAGATAATTAATGAGGGGCAATGTTTACAAAGTCATGATTTTTTAAACTGCCTCCTCATATGTTTTCATTGGTGTTTATTTATATAGTTATGCTAAATGATATGCTGATAAAGTAAGTATGTTTTTATAGAAAACAATTCATAAAACGTAAGGGTTGGGTGGAATGGGATAGCACCAACTGAGTTTGGAATTGGTCTCATCCTAAGGTGTTATCTGTGGAATAATTGACCCTTGACAACATAAAAAACTGCTCTCATACACTCTGTTTTAAATGCCAAACTTGTTTTGTATTTGCTCTCACTAGGATTAGATAAAGAAAAGCAATTCAAGAGAAGTATATCCATTTTTAAAAATTATTGGCATGATTACATTATTTATTCTTATGAGAAGAACCCTCAGAATTATCCATATTTAGTCCATGATATGATGAGCCTAGTCACAATTTTCCACATTCGCTCTTGAAAAAAAATGACTTAAGAGTGTTCCTGGACCCACTTTCATGTTCCCTCTTTCTCTCTCTATTTATTCATTTTTTTGTACTAGATGCTTTTGTGATGGTTTTCTCTGTAAGAGTGTTCTCTTAGAGATTCTGCCCAGAATGATAGTATGGGCCTAAGTGGAGAAGTTTATAAATATAGGTAAACAGATCAGTAAGGAAATGTCAGGGTACATTGAGAGGAGGACATTCACTAAGCAATTTAATTGATTATATTTGTTAAGGTGCCTCTTAATATATTGTGCTTGTCCCAGTTGCTGTTGTTTAGTCGCTAAGTTGAGTCTGACTCTTTGTGACCTCATGGACTGTAACCTGCCAGGCTCCTCCCTATACATGGAGTTCCCAGGCAAGAACACTGGAGTGCGTTGCCATTTCCTTCTCCAGAGGATCTTCCCAACTCAGGAAACCTTCTGAATTGGCAGTGGATTCTTTACCACTGAGTCACAAGGGAAGCCTGCTTGTCCTAGAGAGAGGGGTAAAACATCAAGTTGGAAAGACTTTTATTAGATAATTCAGAAAGTTTTTATTCCAAATCTGTTTTAAGAATTTGCTACACTGTTCTTCAAAATTTTAATCTCTTGAATTTAGCCTATCTTGGAAATGCTTGCTAATATTTAATAATTAGGAAGTTTATAATCCTGGTTTTGCCCCCACTCCACAAACCATTTTTAAAGTGTTTAAACAATCTCTTTCCAAAAATCACAATGTCACAACAAGTGTTCAATACAGATGCACCTTAGGGTGCGGAGAAAACCCTTTAGTTTCAGGAAAGGGGCTGTGGGAGTCAGAACTTTCACAAAGGCAGACTAACCTATGGCAAACTCTCTGGTATTCTGTGAGCCTAAGCTGTCAGATCTGTTTCTCATTTACCTAGGAGTGGAATTACTGGATTTCATGATAGCCCTATGTTTAACAATTTGAGGAACGGATAGTTTTCCCAAGCAGCTGCATAGCCGTGTTTATGGGTTCCAATTCTCCACGTTCTCGTCAACACTTGTTACTAGCTGGCTTTATTTTCACTCTAGCCATCATGTTGCATGTGAAGTGTTGTTATATCCTGTTGCGCTTTTCACAAAGCTGTTTTTAGACCAAAATTTTCAAACTAGTTTGATATTTCCAAGAATTCACTTTGTATCTTCCAAAATAAAAATGTTTCTAAGTTAGCAATTTCTTGAAAATGATTTTTTTTTTAAGCTTCCATATTCAAAGTATTAGGCGTTTGGTTTCTTTCTTTAGTGATTCTTTATGTCTCTTATGTTACAATTACACAACTACTTATTAATCTACATAAGCCAATCAGAACAGGAGCTCTGTTGCCTTTAGGATAACTTGGAATCTAACATCTGTCTGCTTAGACCATCTATCCCTAGGATGCACACAAAGTTAGAGACTTTATTACCAATTGAAAAGACTGGTTTTTAAACATGCAGTGAGAACTAGCAGCTTCTGTTTTTCCACTCAGCCACAGACCCAAAATTAACACAGATATTTAAGCCCAGATTTTATTTTATTTATTTATTTATTTTATACCTGTTGTCAGGGGAAACTTTTATTTTACTTATTTATTTTTTTTTACTTTACAATACTGTATTGAAAGATCATTCTTTTTTCAGTGCGTGCAAGATACTTTTTTGAGTGATGTGAGCTTGCAGCAGTATGCAAACAGACCCACATAGAGACTAACTAACAACCAGACTTTTTGTCATCCGCCACCCAGCTTTCCATACCTCTCTGCGGTCTGCCTCCAGCCAATTTCAGTAGAAGACAGATTCCCTGTCATTGCTGCTGCTAGTGGGGAATACATTTTAAGTTGCAAACAAAGCCTATTTTATCTGATATTAGTATAGTTACTCCAGCTCAGTTATGTTTGCTGTTTGCATGGTATATCCACTTGTATTTGTTAAAATTTAATCATACATTTATCTTTGAATCTAAAGTGTGTCTCATACAAACAACATGTACTTAGGTTTTGGGTTTTTTTTTTAGTTTACTCTAACAATCTCTGCCTTTTGACTAGATTTTAATGCATTCATATTTAACATTATTACTGATATGACCATATTTTCTCTCCTGGTTTACATTTTTTTTTATGTTTTTTGATTCCTCTGTTTCTCCTTTACTACTTTCTTTTGCATTGAATGGGCATATGCTAGGCATGCTTTAAATATTTCAGTGATTTTTAACTATATTTATGATGTATTTTCTTAGTGACTCTGGATTTTCCAGTTTGCAACTTTTTTTCTAGTTTTATTGGAATATAATTCGTATGCAATGTGTAAATCAAAGGTATTAAATGTGATGGTTTGCTGCATATATCTACACATCCATCTTGACAGAATCTACTTCAGCTTTACACTACCTTAATTCAAGTGAAAGATATGTTTTTCAAGATTTTTTTTTTGGATGTGGACCTTTTTTAAAGTATTTATTAAATTTGTTACAATATTTCTTCTGTTTTATGGTTTTTTATTTTCTAGCCTCCAGGCATGTGAAATCGTAGTTAACCCACCAGGGATCAAACCCACACCTTTTGCATTGAAAGGCGAGGTCTTAGCCACTAGACTGCCCAGGAGATCCCATAAATGTTAATTCTACATAGCTCTATTCACCTTTCTCCCTTTTTTGTGCTATTATTTTTATGTATTTTATGTGTATATATTTTACAAATCTAATAATACATTGTTGTAACTAACACTTTATATGGTTTTGCCTTTTAATAAAGCCAAGAGAGGAAATGAGAGCAAGTATATATTTATAGGATCTATTATGTAATGTTCTTATTTTCTATTTTTGGTTCTCTTCATTTCTTCCTGGGGATTCAAGATACCATCTGGTGTCATTTCCCAACTCCAATTCATAGTTGCTTCTATCCATCTCCTTTGTTCTGTTATTGCCAAATCTGATTTCTTTATGTTATAGGCTTAACAATGCTAGTATATTAATACTGTTTTATACTATTTTTAAATAATTCAAGATAACAAAGAAGAAATATGAAATTATACTTTTATAATTACCCCTATAATTATCTTTACCAGAGTTCTTTGTTATGTGAATTCATGTTTCTATCTACCCTAAAGACTTTCTTTTAGTATTTCTTAAAAGTGAGTTTCCTAGAAATGAATTTGTCAGATTTTGTTTATCCAGGAATATATTTCATCTTCATTTTTGAAAAATAGTTTGCTGAATGTAGAATTCTTGGTTAACAGTTTCTTCTTCCTTCTTTTAGCACTTCAAATATACCATCCCACTGCCTCTGACCACTACTGTCTCCAATGAGAAGTCAACTGTTAATCTTACTAAAAGCCTGTGTGTGTGTGTGTGTGTGTGTGTGTGTGTGTGTAAGATGAGTGTATTTTCTCTTGTAATTTTCAAGAATTTCTCTTTTCCTTTTGTTTTCAGTGTTTATTGTGATGTGATGGATAATGGGTCTCTTTGCATTGTTCCTAGCTGGGTTCATTGAGCTTCTTAGATTGATGTTTTCCATCAAATCTGGGGAGGTTCAGCTTTTAATGCTTTGTGTTTGGAAGGGATCTCTTTCTCTCTGTCCTCATTATGGCAGTTCCTATTACACATATTCATGTGGCTGATAGTCTTCCACATTTCTTCAAGGTTTTGTTCATTTTGTTCATTTGTTAATTTTTCTTCATTTTCATTCTTGTTTTCACCAGGTCTCATTATCACTATTTATCTTTATATTCATAAATTCTTTATTTTGCCAGTTTAAAACTTAATATTGATGCTCTCTAGTGATTTTTTTCATTTTGAATCATTTTATTTCTTTAATAAGTTATATATCGTTATCTTCTCTATTAGATGAGATGCTGTTTTCCTAACTTCTTGTGTTCTTTGAGCATGGTCACTTTAGCTCTTTGAACATATTTGCAACAGTTTTTGTAAATGTCTTTGTCAGGTATATTCAACATCTGGGCCTCCTCTGAAGAAGGTTAGTCCTATTTCTGTTTCTTTGGATGCCTCATAATTTATAGTTGAATATTGGCCATTTTAGACAGTATATTGTAGCAGATCTGGATACTGATCCCTGTCCTCACTCCCAGGGCTTGCTTGCTTGCTTGCTTCTTTATTTGTTTCTTGAGTTGGCTATATTATTTCAGTGAAGCCTTTGTCCCCTGCAGCGTGCAGCCTCTGATGTTTCTACTCATGGGCAAAACTTTACCATGTACGCATCAGTCTTGCCTTCCCATCAGAGATGCTGGTGTTTTTAACCAGCCTGTCTTTAACCTTCATTCTCTTTTCTTGGTCTCCAAGTTAAGATTTTAACTATTCTGCTCAAATTGGAGCCAGTCTCTAAAACCTGTTCCATTTCCGGGCTCTTTTGTGTCTCCGTGGTTCTTTCTGTTCAGCTTCTTGCTTGCCTTTTGTTTCCCTTGTCGTTATCATAGAGCTGTCGGTCTTCTCCTTACAGCTCAGCACCAAAATCTGCATTGCTTTTGACTGTGCTGTTCTGCTTGAATGTTCCCAACCTCTATTCCAGATAAAATCTATTCTCTTAGAGAAAAATACAGAGCTCCTTCTTCCTGTGTATGACTTGCCTCTTCTCCTAGTCAGAACTCCATGTCACTGTTCTGGAGCTAGAGTTAGGGACAGCAGCCTGCTTCTCTCTGGCAGACACTGTTGCTCTATGAATGGGGCACTGGATGAGGTCACTAATTCCTGATAGGCTTGATGTACTTTTCCTCATGTGGAACCTCTACCCCATGAGGTAGCTGAGATAAGGATGTTTGGGGTCCCACAGTCTTGGCCTGCACAGCAGAGGTAGAGTTTTAACCCTACAACTGGGAGATGGATTGGGGAAGGGAGCCTTTGACCAGTAAACAGCCTTTTCCTGGAGGAGAGATCCTGCATCACGGAGCTGGAGGTGGCGATAAGGAGCACTGGTGGCCTTACCTGCTAAGGAAGATGCTGTAATGCTTGACCAGGGCTGGAGGTAGTGCATCCACTCAGGTGGAACTTCCATCTTCCTGAGCTTGGAGGGGAAGGAAGGGAGTGGGTTGTAGTTCAGATGCCACAGACCCTCCCTCACTGTTCTGATGGATTTTAAGTAGAGCTTCTTGAATAAAACATTCTCCATTTGTTATATACCCTTCGGATAATTTCTAGGGATTTTAAATGGTTACTTTTGACTTAAAATCGTTACTTTATGAAATCATAAAGTTCCTCATTTTATGATTCTAGAAATGCCTTTCAAAGTGACTCTTGATGGTTCTATGTTAAAACTCATCTATTCACTTATTAATTCATTTTTCATTTATTGTTCATTAGTTTATGCTTTCTCACGTGAGGTTTTTATATATAATTTTGTCCTTTTAGAATTAACTACTAATTGATTCAACAAATGTAATTTTGATGGGGATACAGGCCAAGATACATTCTTTTTGTTTAATTCATGTAAAATTATTTCTGTGAGCTTATTATTTCATAAATCCAGATTAAAATTGTGAGTGTGCATGTATTGTTTTGATGCATAAAAATATTAATGGGACACCACATTAAGGAAAATAAGATTCTCAAAATCTTCCTCTTAGTGTACATGATAACAAGTATTGGATAATTCTATAAACATTCCTACTCAAACTTTTTAGTGCCACAATATCTGTGCTTATTTGTTTTAAAGCCACAAGTTTAATAAACTAGGACTACTCCCCATATTCTATGTTGTTTTCTTTTTTTCATGTTAACATTTTATTTAAACCAGTAAAAGCACCATACTTAACTGCAGTCTGTCCAAAATAAACATGCGATATAAACTTTCACATATTATATTTATTAAAGCTGTATTGGAGAGATCTTTAAAAGTTTATAAAATATGTTCTAAATTTATTAACTTTGCATACACTTAAATGTTTTTAATATGTTCTAAATCTTGTAGTCATAATTAAAGTCATATACCTAGATCTTAAGAAGTCATTGTTTTCATATATTTCTTTACCACATCATTTAACAAATTTATTTTTGAGTAATTTATTTTGTTGCTATGTATATATACATGTAATAGATATGTTTCTTACATCAACTTCAATAGCAAATATTTTGCTTCCAAAATTCCATTTGAACTGTTTCATAATGGAGGAAAAACATGACAAATACTTGTGTTGCCAAAACTTTGATTCTCATAAAACTCAATTATTTTTATTGACTACTAAAACATTGTTGTAGCAAAGAATATGGTAAAATAGAAGGCTCATCTTCCATGAGAAACATACTACACCACTGAACTCTTCATTTATGTCTAGGGAATTTGAAAATGTCTGTGCTTTTTAACAGAAGACCAAACATGCCAGCAACTGAGTAGAGTGTGCAGTTATGTACATGTACCAGATGTGATCATCTAAGGGAAATGGAGTTCTTGGGGGCAGTAAGTCAATACTCAGGTTGGGGGTTGGAACAGAAGATCACAAAAGTTTCTTCTTTATTTGCATTTTTTAATGTTTTGTTTGTTGTTGTTTACTTCTAGATTTGGCTAAAGTTGCATTCCCTTCTCTAGGAGATCTTTCCAACCCAGGGATCACACCAGAATTTCCTACATTGCAGGTAAATTCTTTACCATCTGAGACACCAGAGAAGCCCCAAGTTTTTATTTCTGATTACAATTACTTTATAGTATAGTTTGGGCTTTTCAGGTGGCACAATGGCAAACGACTTGCCTACCAATGTAAGAGACACAAGAGAAGCGGGTTTAATCCTTGGATAGGGAAGATACCTGGAGAAGGAAATGGCAGCTCTCTATAGTATTCTTGCCTTGTCATGAAGAATGGGGCTTGTGTAACTCAGGAAGCTATGAGCCATGCCATGTTGGGCCACCCAAGATGGATGGGTCATATTGAAGAGTTATGACAAACATAGTCCTTTGAAGGAGGAAATGGCTAACAACTCCAATATTCTTGCAAAGAGAACACTATCCACCATATGAAAAGGCAAAAAGGTATGACAACAGATGACCCCTCAGGTTAGAAAGTGTCCAATATGATACTGGGGAAGAATGTATGTTAGTCTCTCAGTCATGTCCAACTCTTTGTGACCCCATGGACTGTGTGTAGCCCAACTGGCTCCTCTGTCCATGGTATTTTCCAGGCAAGAATACTGGAGTGGGTTGCCAGAGCAGAGGGCACATACTAATAGCTCAAGAAAGAATGAAGAGGCTGGGTCAAAGCAGAAACAATGCTCAGTTGTGGAAGTGTATGGTGCTGAAAGTAAAGTACAATGCTGTAAAGAAAAACGTTGCATAGGAACGTTGCACAGGAAATTTAGGTCCATGAAACAAGGTAAATTGGACATGACAAAACAGGAGACAGCAAGATTGAACATCAACATCTTAGGAATCAGTGAAATAAAAGGGTTAAGAATGGGAGAATTTAGTTCCGATGACCATTATATCTACTACGTGGGCAAGAATTCATTAGAAGAAATGGAATACCCTCATCATTAACAAAAGAATCAGAAATGCAGTATTTGGGTAAAACCTCAAAAATGACAGAATGATCTGTTTGTTTCCAAGGAAAACCATTCAACATCACAGTAATCCAAGTCTATGCTCCAGCCACAAATGCTGAAGAAGCTGAAGCTGAACAGTTCTATGAAGACCTGCAAGACCTTCTAGAACCAACACATACACACACATGCACACACGCGCGCACACACACACACACACACACACAATGTTCTTTCATCAGGGGGGCTGGAATGGAAAAGTAGGAAGTAACGAGATACTTGGAGTAACAAGCAAGTTTGGATTTGGAGTACAAAATAAAACAGGGCAAAGGCTAACAGAGTTTTGCCAAGAGAATGCACTGGCCATAGCAAACACCCTCTTCAGCAACACAAGAGACAACTGTATACATAAACATCACCAGATGGCCAAAAATGAAACCAGGTTGATTACGTTCTTTGCAGCCAAAGATGGAAAAGCTCTATACAGTCAGCAAAAACAAGACCTGGACCTTACTGTGACTCAGATTATGAGCTCCTTATTGCCAAATTGAGGCTAAAACTGAAGAAAGTAGGGAAAACCACTAGGCTATTCAGGTATGAGCTAAATCAAATCCCTTATGATTATACAATAGAGGTGACAAATAGATTCAAGGGGTTAGATCTTGTAGGCAGAGTGCCTGAAGAACTATGGACCTCACTCTGATGAAAAGGACATTTGTGTGTATCTGTGTGTTAATTCTAGAAGGTCCTGCAGGTCTTCATAGAACTGTTCAACTTCAGCTTCTTCAGCATTAGTGGTTGGGGTATAGGCTTGGATTACTGTGATGTTGAATGGTTTTCCTTGGAAACAAACTGAGATCGTTCTGTACATAACATTGTACAGGAGGCAGTGAACAAAATCATCCCTAAGAAAAAGGAAAGAAAGAATGCAAAGTGGTTGTCCAAGGAAGCTTTACAAATAGCTGAGGTAAAGAGAATTGAAAGGCAAGGGAGAAAGGGAAAGATATACCCAACTGAATGCAGAGTTCCAAAGAATAGCAAGGAGATATAAGGAGCCCTTCTTCAAATGAACAACGTGAAAAATAAAGGAAAACAACAGAATGGGAAAGACTAGAGATCTCTTTAAGGAAATTGGAAATATGAAAAGAATATTTCATGCAAGGATGGACACAATAAAAGACAGAAACTCTAAGGATTTACAAAGCAGAGGAGATTAAGAAAAAGTGGCAAGACTAACACAGAAGAACTGTACCAAAAAAAAAAAGGTCTTAATGACCTGGATAATCACGATAATATGGTCATTCATCTAGAGCCAAATATCCCTGAATGTGAAGTCAAGTGAGCCTTAGGAAGCATTACAACAAACAAAGCTAGTGGAGATGATAGAATTTCAGATAGGCTATTTAAAATCCTAAAAATGATGCTGTTAAAGTGCTGCTATTAATATGTAAGCAAATTTGAAAAACTCAGCAATGGCCACAAGAATGGTATAGGTTACTTTTCACTCCAATTCCAGAGAAAGACAATGCCAAAGTATGTTCCAACTACTGCACAACTGCACCCATTTCACAGGCTAGCAAGGTAATACTCAAAATCCTTCAAGCTAGGCTTCAATATTACATGAACAGAACTTTGAGAAGTACAAGCCGGGTTTATAAAAGGCAGAGGAACCAGAGATCAAATAAATAACATTCATTGGATCATGGAAAAATCAAGGGAACTCCAGAAAAACTTCTGATTTCTTAAATAGATTAAAGCCTATGACTGTGTGGATCACAACTGTGGAAAATTCTTAAGGGGCAGCAATACCAGACTGCCTTACCTGCCTCCTGAGAAACCTGTATGCAGGTCAGGAAGCAACAGTTATGCACAGACATGGAACAACACACTGGTTCAAAATTGGGAAAGGAAAACAACAAGGCTGTATATTGTCACCCTGATTATTTAACTTATATGCAGAGTACATCATGCAAAATGCTGAGCTGAATTAAGTACAGCTGAAATAAAGATTGTCACAAGAAATGTTAATAACCTCAGATGTGCAGATGACAGCACCCTAATGGCAGAAAGTGAAAAGGAATTAAAGAGCCTCTTGACAAAGGTGAAAGAGGAGAGAGAAAAAGCTGGCTTAAAGATCAACATTCAAAAAACGAAGATCATGGCATCCAGTCCCATCACTTCATGGCAAATAAATGGGGAAACAATGGAAACCATGATAAACTTTACTTTTTTGGGTTCCAAAATCACTGCAGATGGTGACTGTAGCCATAAAATTAAAAGACTATGGCTTCTTGGAAGGAAAGTTATGACAAACCTAGATTGCCTATTAAAAAGAAGAGACATTACTTGGCCGACAAAGGTCCATCTAGTCAAAGCTATGGTTTTTCCAGTAGTCATGTACACATGTGAGAGTTGGGCAATATCAAAGGCTGAGCACCAAAGAATCGATTCCTTTGAACTGTCATGCTAGAGAAGACTCTTGAGAATCCCTTGGACAGCAAGGAAATCAAACCAGTCAATCCTAAAGGAAATAAACCCTGAATATTCATTGGAAGAAGGATTGATGCTCAAGCTGAAGCTCCAATACTTTGGCCACCTGATGTGAAGAACAGACTCATTGTTTTGAAAAGACCCTATGCTGGGAAAGACTGAAGGCAGGAGGAGAAGGGAATGACGGAAGACAAGATGGCTGGGTGGCATCACTGACTCAATGGACATAAGTTTGAGCAAACTCCAGGAGACAATGAAGGACAGGGAAGCCTGGTGTGCTGCAGTTGATGGGGTTGCAAAGAGTTGGGCATGACTGAGTGACTAAACAACAATAAGACTGTGTATCAGAGACATCAACAAATGGTTTTTCAATAGTCATGAATGTATGTAAGAACTGGACCATAAAGAAGCCTGAGTGCTGAAAAACTGATGCTTTCAAATTGTGATGGAGAAGACTCTTGAGAGCCTTGAACTGCATGGAGATCAAGCCAGTCAGTTCTAAAGGAATCAACCATGAATATTCATTGGAAGGACTAATACTGAGGCTGAAGCTCCACCTGATGTGAAAAGCTGACTCACTGGAAAAGACCTTAAAGCAGGGGAAGACTGAGGGCAGGGGCAGAAGAGGGCAACAGAGGATGATATGGTTAGGTAGCACCACCAATTCAATAGACATGAATTAGAGCAGGCCCTGGGAGATAGTGGAGGACAGAGGAGTCTGTTGAGCTGCAGTCCATGGGTTCACAGAGTCAGACAGAACTAAGCAACTGAACAACAGCACCAACACAATTACTTTATTTGTATGATAAGACCATATCTTCTTATATCTATACATTTGAGTTCTTAACATTTAAAATTATTAGAGATGCCTAAATTGTTATTAGGAGAAGGAAATGGCAACCCACTCCAGTACTCTTGCCTGGTAGGCTGCAGTCCATGGGGTCGCACAGAGTTGGACACGACTGAAGCGACTTAGCAGCAGCAGCAGCAAATTGTTATTAGACACATAAACCATTTATTTTGGATTTTGTAGAGAAGATTCATCCATCATGTTACCAATTAATAATAATATTAATTTCTCTGAATGTATCTTTCTCTTTTGTACTTTGATATCTTTGCTTAAGTTCTTTCTGTACTAAAATAATCTTGCCACGTAAAGCACTCCCCACAAGGGTCTCAGGCAGAGTTAGCTTGTTCTGCAGTTTTTATACGTCTAAATTATAATATACTCCACTTTGATTTATGTTTCTTGTAGGCAAGGAAATATTAAATACTCTTTTGAATGCTCAGTGATGTGGACACTGCTTGACACACACTAGGTATCTGATTCATATTTGTTAGAAAAACATGAATTCAATGAGATAACAAATAATTTCCCTCCAACTCTGACATTTTCTATGTCTTTGAAATATTAGTATCAGTAGGTGCAGCAAATCCTTCCTAGAAACTAACTAGTGTTTACCTGGTATGTCTTTTGCCAGCCCTAGATCACAGGCCTAATTCATGTGCAGTTTATATCAGAGAATCCACAGCAGCCTTAGCGTTTGCTGGTGTCAGCCCAGCTCAGTCTTTAATTCACCATCCTTCTGATCACAGCTTCACCGTTATCCCTGAACTATTTCAGGAAACATACCAACATTGTCATGCAACTCAGTCTTTCTTTATGTTTACCAGAATAGTATGTTCTCCTTATTTTTATTTGAATTCTCTATTCTCTTGAAAATTAAAGAATGAAAGACTGTCTCCCTGCCTTTCTTGTAGATTGAGTACAAGGAGGAATTTCTCATTTTACCTGATATCTGACTCACTTGTTTTCTCAATATTTGCTTTATTTTCAGTTTTTCATAAAAAGGTAAAGTTTGGATATTAAGGTGAATTGCAAGACGTAGATTAAAGATAATCAGGGATTGTGTAAAATAAATTAAGAAGTTATATAATGAACACAACTGTATTTCTACTTTAAAATTATTCTTTAAAATGGAAAACAATTTTAATGATATCATAAAACTTGGTTTATAATCAATATAAAAGAAAAAGGTACAAAAACACGGTCAGTTGTCTCTGTCTTATTGATGTTGCACGTTTGCTTGTGTGTGGTTCTCATCGTATTGCATGTGTTTTTCTTCAGCTGCACACACTAACTACTTCCTTGGTCATTGTTTCTCAGCTGGTTGATTTGCCCCACTTTCTTTCATATGTATATTAAATTTCCTGCACTTACCTCTTCATTTTTTTGCATCATCTTCATTACTTTTCATTGCTAATAGTTCTCAGAATCTCAAAGCTCTTTTTATATAATTATCCCTTCATGTGAATTTTGGATTATCCAAAAGCAATTTTTTTTTTAATATCAGATTGTCTTGTTTCCATGGAACAAATATTTACTCAAAACTCCTTAATAATATGAGTTATGCATTTTCTTTATAATGTCAGTTTTTCCCCAATTCATCTGTATATAATGTGATTGTTGTTTGTGGAAACATTTGCTGTGATTCCTCACAAAATTCCCATTTTTCTCAAATGAAAATTTCACCTTTTGGTTCATCCTTAAAATTTGAGTTTGATCCCTTTTCTAAATTTTAGCTTTAGGTGAAGAAGAAAGTTTTCATTTTCTAATAGCCCTATCTGTCAGTTTGGGGGAGGATAGGAGCATGATGCTGTGGGAGGAAGCCTTGATGCAGGGAATTTGGGGCAGATTCCTGGGTTCCCCTCACTGCTATATGCCTCTCAGATCTGAGCATTCAGGCCCCTTTCCTTTGGTAAGTCCTCAGCATCATTCAGGATCCAGATTTCCTTCCCTCCAATACTTTGACTGTGTGGATCACAATAAACTGGAAAATTCTTAAAGAGATGGGAATACCAGACCACTTTACCTGCCTCTTGAGAAATCTGCATGCAGGTTAGGAAGCAACAGTTAACTGGACATGAAACAACAGACTGGTTCCAAATTGGGAAAGGAGTGCATCAAGGCTGTATATTGTCACCCTGCTTATTTAACTTATATGCAGAGTACAGCATGCTAAATGCCAGGCTGGATGAAGCACAAGCTGGAATCAAGATTGCCGGGAAAAACATCAATAACCTCAGATATGCAGATGACACCACCCTTATGGCAGAAAGTGAAGAATTAAAAAGCCTCTTGATGAAAGTGAAAGAGGAGAGTGAAAAAGTTGGCTTAAAACTCAACATTCAGGAAACTAAGATCATGACATTTGGTCCCATCACTTCATAGAAAATAGATGAGGAAACAATGGAAACTGACAGACTTTATTCTTTGGGGCTCCAAAATCACTGCAGATGATGACTGCAGCCATGGAATTAAAAGACACTTGCTCCTTGGAAGAAAAGTTATTACCAACTTAGACAGTGTATTAAAAGGTAGAGACATTACTTTGCCAACAAAGGTCTGTCTAGTCAAAGCTATGTTTTTCCAGTAGTCATGTATGGATGTAAGAGTCGAACTATAAAGAAAGCTGAGCACCAAATAATTGATGCTTTTGAACTGTGGTGTTGGAGAAGACTCTTGACAGTCCCTTGGACTGCACGGAGATCCATCCAGTCCATCCTAAAGGAAATCAGTCCTGAATATATTCACTGGAAGGACTGATGCTGAAGCTGAAACTCCAATACTTTGGCCACCTGATGTGAAGAACTGACTCATTTGAAAGGATCCTGATGATGGGAAAGATTGAAGGCAGGAGGAGAAGGGGACGATGGAAGATGAGATGGTTGGATGGCATCACCGACTCAATGGACATGAGTTGGTGTTGGACAGGGAAGCCTGGAGTGCTGCAGTCCATGAGGTTGCAGAGTCAGACACAACTGAGCAACTGAACTGAACTGAGTACTTCTGTTCCTCATACTTGTCTCCTAGCCTTATGAGCATACCTGAGGTTCTCAGTATTTCGGACAGGTCAAAATTCTAACTGTGCTAGTGAACTGTTTGGGGGGAGGCATTCCAGGGGAGAGGCCTCAGTGTGGCAGTTAGGTGCATCTGCAGATGTTCAATAAGCATCTCTAACTTAACACAAGTAACATCCAGCTCCCATTTTTATCTCCCAAGCTAGCTTACTCCACAGTCTTCACTGCAGGAAACAACAACTCCATTCCTGAAGAAGCATAAACCAAAGATATAGGAATCCTCCTGACTTGTCTTTGCTTTTGTTGTTGTTTGCTTGGTTTTCTCTCATGTCTCACATCCAGCCCATCAGGAAATCTTGTTGGCTTTGTCTTCAAAATATATCAGGAATGTAACCTCTTCTCACCATCTCCTCCATTTCCAACCTGCCCTGAGACGTCCTCAAGGCTGAATTATTGCATTTGTTTGCTAACTGAACTCTTCTTTCTGCCCCCCAAATGTCATTCCCCAAACCTAATCTTAGCTGTGATTTTAAGATGTAAAGCAGACAATGTGATGTCTCTTCTCAAAACTCCATGATGGCTTTTCATCTCATGATGATAGTAGAAGTAAAAGCAAAGCCCCTCAGAGTGGTACTCAAACTCTGTGACCTGATCTATACCTACACACAGAGGTACCCTTTCCAGTCATCTCACACTTGCCCACTGCCTTTGCCAGAGGCCTTCTTCCTGTCCCTGCCATACACGAAGCAGACACCTGTGTGGGTCCAGGCACAGCTGCAGCTTTTTCTGAAAACTCTTCTCATATCTCAGTCCTGAACTCTCTTCTGGTCTTTGCTCAAATACTGTTGTATCAAAGATGCCCTCTCTAATTACCCCATATAAAATCTCAGCACCCTCCTCCACCACAGTATCCTTTTTTCATGTTTAATTTTTCTCCATACATACATACATATATATATATATGTGTGTATATATATATATGGGTATATATATATATATATATATATATATACACATATGGAATGTACTATGGATATATATATGGAAGAGATATATATATATATATATGTGGAGATATATATGTATGGAGATAAATACTATGGAATATATATATATATATATATATATATATATATATTCCATCCAGGAGATAGTGAAGGACAAGGAAGCCTGGTGTGCTGCAGTCCATGGGGTGAAAAGAGTTGGACAAGACTGAGCCACTGAACAATATATGTGTGTGCGTGTGTTTGTGTGTGTGTGTGTATTTGTTCAATATGAGTTCTGTGAAGACTGGGCTTTCTTTTCATTGTATTAGGGTTTTCTAGAGAAACAGATCCTATATATATACATATGTGTATAAGGAATTGGCTTATGCAGCTGAGAAGCCCCATGACCCGCTGCCTATAGTAGGAAAGCCTAGGAGTGCTTACTTCCTGGAAGGCAGTGGTTACTTCCAGGCCAAGCCAGAAGGCCTGAGAACCACAGGAGCCAGTGGTCAAGTCCTGACTTCAGTGCAGGAGGAGAGACCGAAGCCCCAGCTCAAGCAGTCGGTGTACAGTGAATTCTCCATTTCTCCACCTTTTTGTTCCATTCAGGTCCTCAAAGTATTGGATACCACCCACCCACACTGGGGAGGGCCATCTGCTTTACTTAGTTTACCAATTCAAATGCTCATCTCATCTGGAAACACCCTCACCAACACACCCAGAAATCATATTCAACCCAGTATCTGGGTAGACTGTGGTCGAGTAGAGTTGACCCGTGACATGAACCATCTCAGTGATGAGGGCTGAGAAGTTAGTGTCTGTGGCATGAGCTTCAGGTCAGCAGGACAAAGGACCTCGTCTCCACTCAGCACCATCCTCCTGCCTTGAGAATCTCACTGAGCACAGTACTGCTGTACTTTACATGCTGTATTTGCATGTTAAAGTGAGGCGTGAAATTTGCAGCCCAGGTCTGCATGCAGAGCGATGGCACAATTTTGGAAGTCTTTTCTGCCCTCTCTCACTGGACCCTGGACCTTCCCTGTCCTGAGACCACATGCTCCTTAGCATCCTGGGAACTTGACCCATGCCTAGCCTTCCCTTTGCCTCTGTCAGATCACAGGCTAACCATGTCCTACTCAGCTTGATTCTTCTTTTTTTCTTTTTTAACTGTGCTGGGTCTTCATTGCTGCCCGGGCTTTCTCTAGTTGCAGAGAGTAGACAGCTAGCCTCCTGCTGTCGAGTGCAGGCTTCTCACTGTGGGGGCTTCTCCTGTTGTGGACCACAGGCCCTAGGGCATGTGGACTTCAGTAGTTGTGGTGCGTGGGTGCCAAAACTCAGGCTCTGTAGTTGTGCCTCACAGGCTTAGTTGCTCGGCAGCATGTGGGATCTTCCTGGACC
This sequence comes from Oryx dammah, assembly GCF_014754425.2. NCBI lineage: Eukaryota > Metazoa > Chordata > Mammalia > Artiodactyla > Bovidae > Oryx > Oryx dammah. The sequence continues at coordinate 1,914,793 of NW_024070203.1, read as the reverse complement.
AGGGATCAAACTAGTGTCCCTTGCATTGCAAGGTGGATTCTTAGCTGCTGGGCCAAAAGGGAAGCCCTCAACTTGATTCTTACCTGGACCGTGTCTTCTAAAATTTTCTCTAAGTTTCTAACTACTAATGGTGCCCATCCTTGTTCCACAGAACATATCCAGATGCCATTCTTACCTTTGTATTTCTGTAGCTTTTGGAGGAGTAGGTAATTGCCTTCTTGAAAATGTGTTGAGCAATTTTGATAAGGTTGAACTTTTAGACAAATAATGTAAGATCTTATATAGAATGATAAACTTTCCCCTAATTAAGAAATTCTGAGTCTTTATGCTGGCATTGGATCTGCATGATTTTAAAGTGAATTTTGTTGTAGAATAGTCAACACACACGATTTTTAAAATATTCCTTTTGGTGAATATTTTCAAAAATTTAGTACTTTTTTTCTTATATGACCCTGAATAATTATTTTCTTGAATTCCTGTCACCTCCAAGTCTTACTGGGTTGATTGGCCCATTAGTGAAAATCAGTAATGCTAGTTATAGATTATTCAAAACCAATAATCCTAGTTATTGCAATGAGAAAATACAAATCAATGATATAATATCAGAGAAATATTTAAGTAATTTTAAACTTGGTGATTAATGCCATATAAATAAATATTTGATGTGAGACACTTCTTTATCATTTTACTATTTGCCCTAAAACTCACATACAGATATATAATACTAAAATCTGTAGTATTTTTAAATAATCAGAATATTTCATGAAAATTACTATTTCAAATATCAAATGAACAACTGAAGTAGTTGTTCTCTGATGTATCTTGAAATTCTTTTGAAAAGAAAATATTTGGCTTATGTAAAGTCTTTGTTGAACTGCACACTTTCTCACTGATAAAGTATTGTGAAGGTTAGAGAAAATGAAAAGATTGCAATTTGACTTGGCATAATTTAGTGAATGCAAATAAGCCAAAACTATACTTTCATAATTTGTCTTTTAATTTGCTTAACATTGTTTGAATGTTTTGCAAAGTAATTTCCAACTTGCATTATTTCATGGATTTATGTACACTCTGTACATAGTCACAGTAGTTCTTTTCAGGTTGAGATAAAAAGTATGGCTAAATAAGTTGAGTGATATTTTTCTACATCAAAATGTTGACAGAATGTGGTTGGAAATCCAAGTTATTTGCCTCAGAACTCGTGGTTTTTAAAGTAAGGTGACATGGTTAATTTCTTCCAAGACAAATTCTCTGGTTATAAAGCATCTTTGTTTTCATAACAGATTTTAAAGGGAGTATTAAATCTTACATTATATTTGTAGATATGTTTTAACTCCTTCCCTTTGCTCTAACTAACTGCTGGATGACATGGGCCCCTCTCCCGCCCCCGAGAGATATGAATTGAAAAGAATCAAAGAAGGCTCCTAATAAGCTTTTCAACTTACCAAGTCCAAATCCAAGTCAGCCTCAGTAGTGAATGGCACAGGCATGAAGAATGAGCACATATAGAATTTTCTGTTTTAGACTATTAATTCAATATCTGGAGTGGTAAAGAGTTAGCTTGCCAACGCAGGAGACACGGGAGATGTGAGTCCAGTCCCTGTGTCAGTTCCCTGGAGTAGGAAAGGACAACCCACTCCAGTGTTCTGGCCTGAAATATTCCATGGGCAAAGGAGCCTACAGGCTACAGTCTATGGTGTCACAAAGGTGGACATGACTGAGAATGCATGCATACAATCTGGTTTCCATTTCATTAATCCTTCTTAATCATGCCCTCGGTGGGCACTTTATTATTAGGTGGAATAAGTTACTTTGCTTCAAATTGTATCTTTTGTAGGCATATTAATCTGGTTTAAAGTCAAATACTTATTATAGGCATTGATTTTCTTGATATCCATAGAATAAATAACATGTAAATTCTTCTAAGGGATTCTTGCCCACAGCAGTAGATATAAGGGTCATCTGAGTTAAATTCACCCATTTCAATCCATTTTAGTTCCTTGATTCCTAAAATGTCTATGTTTACTCTTGCCATCTCCTGTTTGACCACACTTCCAATTTGCTTTGATTCATAGACCTAACATTCCAGGTCCCTATGCAATATTGCTCTTGAAAGCATCAGAACTTGCTTCCATCACCAGTCACATCCACAGCTGGGTGTTGTTTTTGCTTTGGCTCCATTTCTTCATTCTTTCTGGAGTTATTTCTCCACTGATCTCCATTACCATATTGGGCATCTACCAACCTGGGGAGTTCATCTTTCAGTGTCCTTTCTTTGCCTTTTCATACTGTTCATGCGGTTTTCAAGGCAAGAATACTGAAGTGGTTTGCCATTCCCTTAGCAAGTGGACCACATTCTGTCAGAATGCTCTACCATGACCCATCCATCTTGGGTGGCCCTACATGGCGTAGCTCATAGTCTCATTGAGTTAGACAAGACTGTGGTCCATGTGATTAGATTGGTTAGTTTTCTATGATTGTGGTTTTCAGTCTGTCTGCCCTCTGATAGAGAAGGATAAGAGGTTTAAGGAGCTTCCTGCAGGGAGAGACTGACTGAGGCAGAATCTGGGTCTTGACCTGATGGGTGGGGCCATGCTCAGTAAATCTTTAATCCAATTTTCTGGTGATGGGTGGAGCTGTGTTCCCTCCATACTATTTACCTGAAGCCAAACTATGGCAGAGGTAATGAAAATAACGGTGACCTCCTTCAAAAGATCCCATGCATGTATTGCTTCAGTTAGTGCCCCTGGATAATCACGATGGTGTGGTCACTCACCTGGAGGCAGACATCCTGGAATGTGAAGTCAAGTGGGCCTTAGGAAGCATCACTACAAACAAAGCTAGTGGAGATGATGGAATTCCAGTGGAGCTATTTCAAATCCTGAAAGATGATGCTGTGAAAGTGCTGCACTCAATATGCCAGCACATTTGGAAAACTCAGCAGTGGCCACAGGACTGGAAAAGGTCAGTCTTCATTCCAATCTCAAGAAAGGCAATGCCAAAGAATGCTCAAACTACCGCACAATTGCACTCATCTCACACGCTAGTAAAGTACTGCTCAAAATTCTCCAAGTCAGGCTTCAGCAATACATGAACTGTGAACTTCCTGATGTTCAAGCTGGTTTTAGAAAAGGCAGAGGAACCAGAGATCAAATTGCCAGCATCCGCTGGATCCTCAAAAAAGTGATAGTTCCAGAAAAACATCTATTTCTGCTTTATTGACTATGCCAAAGCTTTTGACTGTGTGGATCACAATAAACTGTGGAACATTCTGAGAGAGATGGGAATACCGGACCACCTGACCTGCCTCTTGAGAAATCTGTATGCAGGTCAGGAAGCAACAGTTAGAACTGGACATGGAACAACAGACTGGCTCCAAATAGGAAAAGGAGTACGTCAAGGCTGTATATTGTCACCCTGATTATTTCACTTCTGTGCAGAGTACATCATGAGAAATGCTGGGCTGGAAGAAACACAAGCTGGAATCAAGATTGCCGGGAGAAATATCAATAACCTCAGATATGCAGATGACATCACCCTTATGGCAGAAAGTGAAGAGGAACTAAAAAGCCTCTTGATGAAAGTGAAAGAGGAGAGCGAAAAAGTTGGCTTAAAGCTCAACATTCAGAAAACGAAGATCATGGCATCCAGTCCCATCACTTCATGGGAAATAGATGGGGAAACAGTGGAAACAGTGTCAGACTTTATTTTGGGGGGCTCCAAAATCACTGCAGATGGTGACTGCAGCCATGAAATTAAAAGACACTTACTCCTTGGAAGAAAAGTTATGACCAACCTAGATAGCATTTTCAAAATCAGAGATATTACTTTGTCGACTAAGGTCCGTCTAGTCAAGGCTATGGTTTTTCCTGTGGTCATGTGTGGATGTGAGAGTTGGACTCTGAAGAAGATTGAGCACTGAAGAATTGATGCTTTTGAACTGTGGTGTTGGAGAAGACTCTTGAGAGTCCCTTGGACTGCAAGGAGATCCAACCAGTCCATCCTGAAGGAGATCAAGCCTGGGATTTCTTTGGAAGGAATGATGCTAAAGCTGAAACTCCAGTACTTTGGCCACCTCATGCGAAGAGTTAACTCATTGAAAAAGACTGATGCTGGGAGGGATTGGGGGCAGGAGGAGAAGAGGATGACAGAGGATGAGATGGCTGGATGGCATCACTGACTCGATGGATGTGAGTGTGAGTGAACTCCGGGAGTTGGTGATGACAGGGAGGCCTGGCGTGCTGCGATTCATGGGGTCGCAAAGAGTCGGACATGACTGAGCGACTGAACTGAACTTAACTGAACCCTGCAACAGGCCTCCTCTGACCCACAACTCTGCTGGAGACTCCTGGACACTCATAGGCAAGACTGGGTCAGTCTCTTATAGGGTCACTGCTCCTTTTTCCTGGGTCCTGTTGCACAAGTCTCTGTTTGTGCCCTCTAAGAGTCTATTCTCCAGTACTGTAAAGTTCTGGTGGCTCTATGGTGGGGTTAATGGCAACCTCCTCCAAGAGGGCTTGTGCCGTACCCAAGTCTGCTGCACCCAGAGCCCCTGTCCCTGTGGCAGTCCACTGCTGATGCGTACCTCCACAGGAGACACTCAAACATAGTTCTGTCTAAGCCTCTGTGGGGTCCCTGGGTCCTGGTGTGCACAAGGTTGAAGCTGGTTTTAGAAAAGGCAGAGGAATCAGGGATCTAATTGCCAACATCTGCTGGCTCATCAAAAAAGCAAAAGAGTTCCAGAAAAAAAAATATATTTCTGCTTTATTGACTATTCCAAAGCCTTTGACTGTGTGGATTACAAGAAACTGGAAAATTCTGAAAGAGATGGGAATACCAGACCACCTGACCTGCCTCTTGAAAAATCTGTGTGCAGGTCAGGAAGCAACAGTTAGAACTGGACATGGAACAGCAAACTGGTTCAAAATAGGAAAAGGAGTACGTCAAAGCTGTATATTGTCACCTTGCTTATTTAACTTACATGCAGAGTACATCATCAGAAATGCTGGGCTGGAGTAAGCACAAGCTGGAATCACGATTGCTGGGAGAAATATCAATAACCTCAGATATGCAGATGACATCACCCTTATGGCAGAAAGTGAAGAAGAACTAAAGAGCCTCTTGATGAAAGTGAAAGAGGAGAGTAAAAAAATTGGCTTAAAACTCAACATTCAGAAAACTAAGATCACGGCTTCTGGTTTTATCTCTTCATGCCAAATAGATGGGGAAACAGTGGAAACAGTGTCAGACTTTTTTTTTGGGGGGGAGGGCTCCAAAATCACTGCAGATGGTGACTGCAGCCATGAAATTAAAAGGTGCTTACTCCTTGGAAGAAAAGTCATGACCAACCTAGTCAGCATATTAAAACCAGAGACATTACTTTGCCAAAAAAGGTCCATCTAATCAAAGCTATCATTTTTCCAGTAGTGATATATGGATGTGAGAGTTGGACTATAAATGAAGTTGAGTGCCGAAGAACTGATGCCTTTGAACTGTGGTGTTGAAGAAGACTATTGAGAGTCCCTTGGACTGCAAGGAGACCCAACCAGTCCATCCTAAAGGAAATCAGTCCTGAATATTCATCGGAAGGACTAATGTTGAAGCTGAAACTCCAATACTTTGGCCACCTGATGCGAAGAGCTGACTTATTTGAAAAGACCCTGATGCTGGGAAAGATTGAAGGCGGAGGGAGAAAGGGATGACAGAGGCTGAGATGGTTGGATGACATCACCAACTCAATGTACATGAGGTTTTGTAAACTCTGGGAGTTAGTTTTGGACAGGAATCCTGGCGTGCTGCAGTCTGGACACGACTGAGTGACTGAACTGATCTGAATTGGGAAAGGGTGATATTATTAGAAACTGATTTCATCTGTTCTCTAAATTCACTCTTTTATCATAAGGAGCTTATTTTTAGAAGTATGTGACCCAAATACATAATGCAAATAGTATTTTTGTCATCCTCCATAAGCCAATTAAAACATACATTATCAAGTTAGATTTATAAAGTGATTATATTTATTTCAGACATTTGAGATTGTCCTTATTCAGCTTTGTCAGTATTCCTTAAAAAGTGTTTTCCCTACTTAGATTTTTAGTTAGTGAATTAGAGAATATTTAACCAAAAAAAAACCAGAATATTATGCTAATATAATATCCTTCCAAAATAAGTTGTTACATAATTTTTTGACTTTTAAAGATTTTTTTGTAGGTGCTATTTCTTTTAATTTGATTTAGGAAAGTTAAAACTGTATAACTAATTCTATTACTTAAGTAGTAGGCTATAAAAATATCTAATTTCCTACTTTTATTCAATTGTGAGGCCACTGTCATTTAATTTATATTATGAAATGCAAGTAACTTCCTACAACTACAGGAAGAAGTTCATAAGCTTAATTGCTTGTATTAAGATGTTTTCTTCTGAACCTGATTTTTCTGTTTGCATTCACAGAAAGAACTAAAGATATTATTTTTGCAATATTTAGTTTCAGTGATACAAATGTAAATGTCAGGTATAAACACAGTGTAGAAGCAGAAAGTATGGCTTATGGGAGTAATTCTTTTATTAATTTATGTTATTGTAGTATAGTTGATTTACAATGTTATGTTAGTTTCTGCTCTACAGCAAAGTGAATCAGTTATACATATATACATTCTTTTCATGTTGTTTTCCATTATGATTTGTCACAGGATATTGAATATATTCCCCCATGTCACACTTTAGGACCTTATTTTCTATCCATTCTATGTATAATAGTTTGTATCTGCTAATCACAGACCCCCAATCCGTCCCTCCCCCATACCCCTCCCACTTGGCAACATCAAGTCTGTTCTCTACATCTTTGCATCTCTTTTTGTTCATAGATAAGTTCATTTGTGTTGTATTTTAGATTCTGCATATAAATGTATCATATATTATTTGATATATATGACTTAGTTCACTTAGTATGATAACCTCTAGGTCCATCTCATTCCAATCCCAAAGAATTTTTCATTCCAATCCCAAAGAGGGGCAATGCCAAAGAATGCTCAAACTACTTCACAATTGTGCTCATCTCACATGCTAGCAAAGTAATATTCAAAATTCTCCATGCTAGGCTTCAACAGCACATGAACCATGAACTTCCAGATATTCAAGCTGGATTTAGAAAAGGCAGAAGAACCAGAAAACAAATTGCCAGCATCCATTGGATCATAGAGAAAGAAAATTCCAGAAAAATATCTACTTCTGTTTTATTGATTATGCCAAAGCCTTTGACTTTGTTGTGTAGTTACAACAAACTGTGGAAACTTCTTCAAGAGATGGGAATACCACACCACCTGACCTGCCTCCAGAGAAATCTGTATGAAGGTCAATAAGCAACAGAACTGGACGTGGAACAACAGAATAATTCCAAATTGGGAAAGGAGTACGTCAAGGCTGTATATTGTCACCCTGATTATTTCACTTATATGCAGAGTACATCATGAGAAATGCTTGGCTAGATGAAGCACAAGTTGGAGTCAAGATTGCCAGGAGAAATATCACTAACCTCAGATACACAGATGACATCACCCTTATGGCAAAAAGTGAAGAGGTACTCAAGAACCTCTTGATGAAAGTGAAAGAGAAGTGAAAAAGCCGGTTTAAAACTCAGCATTCAAAAACCAAGATCATGGCATCCAGTCCAATCACTTCATGGTAAATAGACAGGGAAACAATGGAAAAGTGACAGACTTTATTTTCTTGGGCTCCAAAATCACTGTGGTTGGTGACTGTAGCCATGAAATTAAAAGATGTTTGTTCTTTGGAAGAAAAACAATGACCAACAAAGAAAGCATATTTAAAAGCAGAGACATTACTTTGCTGACAAAGGTCTGTCTAGTCAAAGCTATGGTTTTCCAGTAGTCACGTATGGATGTGAGAGATGGACTATAAGGAAAGCTGAGTACTGATGAATTGTTGTTTTTGAACTGTAGTGTTGGAGAAGACTCTTGAGAGTCCCTTGGACAGCAAAGAGATCCAACCAGTCCATCCTAAAGGAAATCAGTCCTGAATATTCTTTGGAAAGACTGATGCTGAAGCTGAAAGTCCAATACTTTGGCCACCTGATGCAAAGAACTGACTCATTTGAAAAGACCCTGATGATGGGAAAGATCGAAGGCTGGAGAAGGGAACAACAGAGGATGAGATGGTTGAATGGCATCACCGACTCAATGGATGTAAGTTTCAGCAAACTCTGGAAATTGGTGATGGACAGGGAAGCCTGGTGTGCTGCAGTCCATGAGGTTGCAAAGAGTTGGATATGACTCAGCGACAGAACTGATAGACTGAGGTCCATCTCTGTTGTTGCAAAGAAGTGATTCTTAATGACAGAATGTAAATATTTAATTACTTTATATATTTTTAAGGAGTGTATAAATCATTTTCTATTCCTATTTAATTTTATTTTTTGTGGCTGCTGAGATGACCACCGAGGAAGTCTCGAGTTGAGTGAGCAATATGAGAATAAAGGCTAAAGAGTGAATTTAGGCAGGAACCTAACCCATCTTCTGGAGAGAGGAGCTGCATGAAATACCCCTGACTTCTGGTCTAGTATTGACAAAGGCAGTGGACTGTCCCCAGGGCTCATCTACTCAGTGCTTAGCTTGGACATGGGACTCTAACAGGTTACTAACAGGAGTCATCAAGGTGTGTCAGTGTGAATGTTGACAGTGGCGGTATCACATTAGAATCTGTAATTCTAAGTGTATTCTGAGATTCCATAAAAAACAAATGAGTGAGGATTCAATTGAGAAGCCATTGTCAGAACAAACAAAACTGGAAATAAATTGAAAATAGCTTTATTATGTTCTATTCAGATTAGGTAACACACAGTGCATTCCCAAGGACTCCTAACCACGTGATTTACTGCTTCAAAGCCTCCATATAATCACACTTTATATATTTTAATTTTCAGAATTTTCCTACTATATTTGCATGCATGCTCAGTCACTTCAGTCATATCTGACTATGTGACCCACCAAGCTCTTCTTGTCCATGGGATCCTCCAGCCCATGGGAATGGGTCACCATGCCCTCCTCCAGGGGATCTTCTTGACCCATGAACTGAACCACTGTCTTCTACGTCTCCTAAATTGCAGGTGGATTCTTTACCACTGAGCCACCTGGAGTCAATAAACTTTCTTTTAAAGGGCTGGATAGTAAATGTTTTAGGCTTTGTGAGCCTTCAGACCTGTCATATCCACTCAAATCTACATAAATGAGTCAATGTGGCTCCATGCAGTCTAACTTGACTGAAACATAATTTTCATGTATCACAAAATATTCTTCTTCTTTTGATTATTTTCCTGACATTAAAAAGTGTAATTATTATTTTTAGATACTGAGCTATTCAAGCAGGGGTTTCAGGCAGGATTTTGCCTATAGTTTCCAGCTGCTGATCCTGCATTAGGACTATCTTTTGATCAATACTATATATCAGCCGTTAGTGGGACAGTAGGAGTAATTAGTCTCATTGTATTATCATTAATTTTATCCACTATTTCTCTTACTTCCAAAAGTGTAATTTTGTGTATGTGTGTATGTGTGCATCAAAGAGAGAGAGAAAATATTTTTAATTTCCTTATGAATATTAAAGTTGATTATAAGTCAAAGATTTAACAAAATACTAGTGTATAATAAATGTTAACAAACTAATATTATTTATATATATGTTACACATTAATGTATAATAATGTAATAACATAATGCCATTAATGTGTAATATATGACTATTTTAATAAAATTCATTATTATTGTTGAGATCGAGTCACTAAATCCTGTCTGACTCTTTGCAACCCTGTGGACTGCAGCACACCAGTCTTCTCTTTTCTCCATTATCATCTAGAGTTTCCTCAAATTCACACCCACTAAGTCAGTGATGCTATCTAACAACTTCATCATCTGCCACCCACTTCTTCTTTTGCTCTCATTCATTACTAGCATCAGGGTCTTTTCCAATGAGTTTGCTTTTCACATCAGGCGACCAAAGTATTGGAGTTTCGGCTTCAGCATCAGTTCTCCCAATGAATATTCAGGGTTGAGTTCCTTTAGGGTTGACTGGCTTGATCTCCTTGTTTTCCAAGGAACTCTCAAGAGTCTTCTCCAGCACCATAATTCAAAAGCATCAATTCTACAGTGCTCAGACTTCTTTATGGTCCAACCGACTACTGGAAAAACCATATCTTTGATTATACAGACCTTTATTGGCAGAGTGATGTCTCTGCTTTTCAATATGCTCTTTAGGTTTGTTATAGACAAATCTTGCTTCTTCCTTCCAAGGAGCAAGCATCTTTTAATTTTATGGCTATAGTCACCATCCACAGTGATTATGGAGCCCAAGAATATAAAATTTGTCCCTACTTCCGCTTTTTCCACTTCTATTTGCCATGAAGTGATGGGACCGGATGCCATGATCTTAGATTAAGTTGAGTTTCAAGCCACCTTTTTCACTCTACTATTTCACCCTCATTAAGAGGCTCTTTAGTTCTCTTCATGTTTTGCCATTAGAGTGATATCATCTGCATATCTGAGGTTGTTGATATTTCACCTGGAAATCTTGATTCCAGCTTTTGATTCATTCAGCCTGGCATTTTGCATATTAAATACAAGATAAATAAGCACAGTGACAATATACAGCCTTGTCGTACTCCTTTCCCATTTTTGAACCAGTCAGTTTTTCCATGACCAGATCTGACTATTGCTTCTTGACTTACATACAGTTTTATCAGAAGACAGGTAAGACGGTCTGGTATTTCCATCTCTTGAAGAATTTTCCACAGCTTGTTGTGATCCACACAGTTAAAGGCTTTAGCTAAATCAGTAAAACAGAAGTAGATATTTTCCTTGAATTTTCTTTATTTCTCTATGATCCAACAAAAGTTGGCAATTTGATTTCTGGCTCTTCTACGTTTTCTAAATCCAGCTTGTGCATCTGGAAGTTCTTGGTTCGCATTCTGCTGAAGCCCAGCTTGGAGGAAATTTGAGCACAACCTTACAAGCATGTGAAATGAGTGCAAATGTGCGGTAGTTTGAATGTTTGGGGGCATTGCCCTTCTTTGGGATTGGAATGAAAACTAACTTTTTCCAGTCCTGTGTCCACTTCCGTGGTGGCTCAGACAGTAAAGCATCTGCCTACAGTGCAGGAGACCCAGGTTCAATCCGTGGGTCAGGAAGATCTCCTGGAGAAGGAAATGGAAATCCACTCCAGTATTCCTGCCTGGAAAATCCCATGGATGAAAGAACCTGATAGGCTACTGTCCATGGGGTCGCAAAGCGTTGGACATGACTGAGTGACTTCACTTCATGTCTTCACTTCACTCTGAGTCACAGTCAATTCCAGGTCTTTTATTTTATTTTTCCCTGACTGTGTAGAGCTTCTCCTCTTCAGCTGCAGAAAAAAAGCATAATCAATCTGATTTCATTATTGATTACCTGGTGATGTGCATGTATACTGTCATCTCTTGTGTTTTTAGAATTGATGGCTATGACCACATGTCCTCTTGACAAAACTCTATTAACGTTTCCCTGCTTCATTCTGTACTTCAACACCAAACTTGGCTGTTATTCCAGATATCTCTTGACTTCCTACTTTTGCATTCTAATTGCCTAGGATGAAAAAGACACCTATTTTTAATTCTATCAGTTCAGTTTAGGTCAGTCCCTCAATCGTGTCCGACTCTTTGCGACCCCATGAATCGCAGCACGCCAGGCCTCCTTGTCCATCACCAACTCCTAGAGTTCACCCAGACTCATGTCCATCAAGTCGGTGATGCCATCCAGCCATCTCATCCTCTGTCATCCCCTTCTCCTCCTGCCCCCAGTCCCTCCCAGCATCAGAGTCTTTTCCAATGAGTCAACTCTTTGCATGAGGTGGCCAAAGTACTGGAGTTTCAGCTTTAGCATCATTTCTTCCAAAGAAATCCCAGGGCTGATCTCCTTCAGAATGGACTGGTTGGATCTCCTTGCAGTCCAAGGGACTCTCAAGAGTCTTCTCCAACACCACAGTTCAAAAGCATCAATTCTTTGGTGCTCAGCCTTCTTTACAGTCCAACTCTCATATCCATACATGACCACAGGAAAAACCATAGCCTTGACCAGACGGACCTTAGTCGGCAAAGTAAATCTTCATAAGCCAGTCAACTTCAGCTTGACTGGCATCAGTGGTTTGGACATAGATTTTAATTATGGTGATGTTGAATGGTTTGTGTTGGAAATGAACCAAGGTCATTCTTTTAAAGATTGTACCCAAGTACTGCATTTTGGACTCTATTACTGACTATGAGGGAGTATTCCACATCTTCTAAGGGATTTTTGCCCACATAGTAGATATAATGGTCATCTGAATTAAAATCTGCCATTCTTGTCCATTTTAGTTCACTGATTCCTAAGATGTTGATGTTCAATCTTGCCATCTCCTGCTTGACCGCGTCCAAGTTACCTTAATTCATGGACCTAACATTCCACATCCCTATGCAATACTGTTCTTTATAGCATCAGACTTTACTTTCACCAACAGACACATCCACAATTTGGTGTCATTTTCACTTTGGCTGAGCCTCTTCACTCTTTTTGGAGCTATTCTCTGCTCTTTCCCAGTAGCATATTGAACACCTTCTAACCAGGGAAGCTCATTTCCATTGTCATACCTTTTGCCTTTTCATACTATTCAAGGGTTTTCTGGTAAGAATACTGGAATGGGTTGCCATTTCCTCCTCCAGTGGGCCATGTTTTGTCAGAACTCTTCACTATGATGTATCTGTCCTGAGTAGCCCGCCACGGCATGGCATATCTTCACTGAGTTATGCAAGCCCCTTTGCCATGACAAGGCTGTGATCCATGAAGGAGAAATGCATTATACAAACTACTAAAAGAAAGTATATATATGTGTATGTATACGCACATATATACATTTATATATATATATATATAATTTTTATTAAATCATGGATTCCTGAATGTGCAGGCCAACTAAAGCCCCTTTCTATGAATAATAGAAATTATCCTAAACAGTTTGATGTATACATTTTAAAACTAAATATATGATTAATATTTTAAATGTTTTATTGTGATAAGAATAAGGTATCTATATTTTATCACAAAAAAAAAAACAAAACAGAAACCTATTTCCTAGACAATATACTCATTATAATGCATATCCCTGATGAGTGGAGAAATATAAAACCTGTACATACTTAGATTTCCTTATTTTCTTTTTTCTATCAAGTTTCATTCTTATGTAGCATTCTTACTAAAACCATTATTCCGATATTTATTAGAAACATGATTGTGGATTACTTTTCCAACATGCAAAATTTTGAAGATGAAGATCCAAAATTCCTCACAAAGCTTATTTGTTTTAATGTCTTATAACTGCTCTCCTAGCAGAGAGGAGGCACCCCTTTACCAGAAAATTTTTCCAGATATTTTTATAATTAAATATGGTATTATTAATGTTAATACTTTATGTGAACAAAAAGCAAAGACATCACGTCACTTTTGATTTATGAACTTCAATTTCACTTCTCTAGCTGTGATCTTCATTCTTCTGTGCTGTAGGGTAATACCAGTACATACTATGAAGTGTTTTTTTACCCTTAATTTGTGTATATTGTTTTGCATGCAAACATTCTGCTCAGCTGTGTTCTATTTCCTAAATTTTAGTGGTACTAACAATGTAGTAAGGACATGGAGTCTCTTGAATCATCTTTACTCTCCTTAACATGATTATGACTGTTGGATTTCATCCTATGAGACCAACGGGAAATTTAGTCCCAGTTATCATTAAATCCACTCCTCCTAGCCACCCCGACTCCCAGATATGCACCTTATTTATACACTACCAAGGCATCTTATGGCTCCTCCAGTCCCCAAACCCACATCAGCAACCACAGACACTATTGGAGGCTTGGTGCCATACCTGGAACCTGGCAATCTTATGAAGCAGAAGCTCTGTGTTTCCTTTCCAGCTTTATGGAAAATCAAATTAAAAACCAAATTGTTTCTAGACCCAGAAAACCTGTCAACAAAGACAGTGGAGAAAGAAAAAGACTCCTACTATTGAATAAGCATTAAGCCAGGATGTGATGGGCTTCACAGGCAATCCACTAGGAGACTGTAAGACAGAGAGACACCCTACCCTTTAATATAGCCTAGTGGGTGCAGCTCACTGTACGTGTCCTCAAAATAAACAGAAACTAGCCCTCAAGTAAGAGGGCTTGATAACACTATTCATCATAGGTAGTTCATCATAACTTCTTCTAATGTTTGGCCTGCATTAGCTGATTGGCTTTATACAAAGATAAAATATGTCTCTCTAGGACAGGAGGTTGATTTGCAGTTTGTAGAGAGTCAGCTTCTACCGTACTGGAGAGGGTGCTGTCCTCTTTGGTGATGGCATTTCAAAAAGAAGGCTGCAGGTCTTAGGAAAGACCTCCTTGAGTCTTAAAGCTGATGAGAGGATTTTTTTTTAGCGTTTTAAGAATTTTATAGACATTTCAAAGGGACAGAGAAGAAATTACATATTTTGCAAAATAAAGTCTCTTTTAAAAAAGTAAAGAGGGAAAGTCTCTTCCCTTACTTTCAACAGCAAGAACTATGCCTTTTATATTTTTCTGAATGGATTTTTGCCCTTACATCCTCCCTGGATCTGCACATGTCAGTTAAGTTCAGTCACTCAGTCGTGTCCAACTCTTTGTGACCCCATGGACTCCAGCATGCCAGGCTTCCCTGTCCCTCACCAACTCCCAGAGCTTGCTCAAACTCATGTCCATGGAGTCAGTGATGCCATCCAGCTCATCCTCTGTCATCCCCTTATTCTCCTGCCTTCAATCTTTCCTAGCATCAAGGTCTTTTCAACTTAGTCGGCTCTTTGCATCAGGTGGCCAAAGTATTGGAGTTTCAGCTTCAACATCAGTCCTTCCATTGAATATTCAGGACTGATTTCCTTCAGGATTGACTGGTTGGATCTCCTTGCTGTCCAAGAGACTCTCAAGAGTCTTCTCCAACACCACAGCTCAAAAACATCAATTCTTCCACACTCAGCATACTTTAGGGTCCAACTCTCACATCCATACATAACTACTGGGAAAACTATAGCTTTGACTATATGAACTTTTGTTGGCAAAGTAATGTCTCTGCTTTTTAATACGCTGTCCAGGTTGGTCAGCATTTCTTCCAAGAAGCAAGTGTCTTTTAATTTTATGGCTGAAGTCACCATCTACAGTGATTTTGGATCCCAAGAAAATAAAGTCTGTCCCTGTTTCCATTGTTTTCCTATCTATTTGCCATGAAGTGTTGGGACCAGATGCCATGATCTTTGTTTTTTGAATGTTGACCTTTAAGTCAGCTTTTTCACTCTCCTCTTTCACTTTCATCAAGAGTCTCTTCAGTTCTTCTTTACTTTCTGCCATAAGGTTGGTATCATCTGCATATCTGAGGTTATTGCTATTTCTCCCAGCAATCTTAATTCCAGCTTGTGCTTACTCCAGCCCAGCATTTTGCACGATGTACTCTGCATATAAGTTAAATAAACAGGGTGACAATATATAGTCTTGATCTACTCCTTTCCCAATTTGGAACCAGTCTGTTGTTCCATGTCTAGTTCTAACTGTTGCTTCCTGACCTTATATACAGATTTCTGGGGAGGCAGGTCAGGTGGTCTGGTATTCCCATCTCTTTCAGAATTGTTGTGATCCACGCAGTCAAAGGATTTAGCATAGTCAATAAAGCAGAAATTTATGTTTATCTGGAACTCTCTTGCTTTTTCTATGATCCAGTAGATATTGGCAATTTGATCTTTGGTTCCTCTGCCTTTTCTAAATCCAGCTTGAATATCTGGAAATTCACAGTTCATGTACTTCATGTTGAAGCTTCACTTGGAGAATTTTGAGCATTACTTTGTTAGTGCGTGAGATGAGTGTGGTCGTGTGGTAGTTTGAGCATTCTTTGCAATTGCCTTTCTTAGGGACTGGAATGAAAACTAACCTTTTCCAGTCCTGTGGCCACTGGTGAGTTTTCCAAATTTGCTGGCATGTTGAGTGCAACACTTTCATAGCATCATCTTTTAGGATTTGAGATAGCTCAACTGGAATTCCGTCACCTCCACTAGCTTTGTTTGTAGTGATGTTTCATAAGGCCCACTTGATTTTGCATTTCAGGATGTCTGGCGCTAGGTGACTGATCACACCATCATAGTTATCTGGGTCATTAACATCTTTTTTATATGCAACCCCATGGACTATATCACTCAAGGCTCCTCTGGCCACAGAATTCTCCAGGGAGGAATACTGGAGTGGGTTGCCAAGCCCTTTTCCAGAGATCTTCTCAACCCAGGGATCGAACCCAGGTCTCCTGCATCGCAGGAAGACTCTTTACCATTTGAACTACTCAGGAATCCAAATCCATGCTCAGCCATCTATTTAAAAGTTTGACCATACACCCAGGGAATCACCAGCTAGCCCTGCCTTAGTTTCTGCTATCCACCCCACAGCTGTCAGCCAACCTCCAGTCTTCCGGAATCTTGCAGTATTCCTCACATAAAATCTACAGTGTGCTCCTTTATGTTGGAAAAACTCCTCAAGACAAGGAAACAGAGGTTAGTTAAGCTGATTTGAATATGGCTATGGAACCCAGGGGCCTCCCCTGGTAGCTCAACTGATAAAGCACCGGTCAGCAATGCAGGAGATCCCAGTTCGATTCCTGGGTCAGGAAGATTCCATGGATAAAGGTTAAACTACCCACTCCAGTGTTCTTGGGCATCCCTGGTGGCTCAGATGTTAAAGAATCTACCTGCAATGTGGGAGACCAGGGTTTGATCCCAGGGTTGGGAAGATCCCTTGGAGGAAGGCATGTCAACCCACTCCAGTATTCTTGCCTGAAGAATCCTCACAGACAGAGGACTGTGGAGGGCTACAGCCCATGGGGTTGCAATGAGTCAGATAGGACTGAGAGAATAAACACCTGGAATCCAGAGGCAGAAAATGCAAATTAACTTTCCATCACACCATTATTATTGCTTTTACTCCTTATGTTTTGAGGTGTACTGGATCAACCAGATTACACTGATTACCGGATGTGTCTGTGTGTGTGCATATGTGCAAATACCCCTTCCTTCTCTAGCGTTAGCACCATATGCATTATCAAGGTCTTAATTTCCTTTATGAGTATAATAATATCCTCTCCTTAGCAGTCCTACATTGCATGTGATAGTTCCAGATCATCTTATGACATTAAATCAAATCACTAGGCTGAGTCCCATCTCATAACTTTTGATCGCACTTCATTGCTGCCACTGAAAAAATCGGGTGTAAGAAATGGCCGTGTTTGGGGTGGCCTTACTAGTGGTCTGAGAAACTGAGTCATCTTGGTCTGAGTAGCAGCCCTATGACCTGGAACAAAAAATCAAGTCTTCTCTGTATTAGTTTTCTACCTGTAATATGGAAATAATATTATTACCCATTACCTATTGCTCAGAGCTACTGAATTAAAGTAGTGAGAAAATTCTGATATTGGAAAACTATACAAGTATAAGCATTTTTTATTATATTTTACATAAGACTTGGGTTGTAAATAGAAGAGAGGTGAGTATTCATGATTAGTGCTCATTCAATGCAGGTGGACCTCTAGTTGTTTTTCTCTTATAATTGATTAAACTGTATTTCTTTACTGGTTGCAAACTGCTAGAAAATGGGCAGTCTATCTCTTAACTGTGATATACATAGTAAAGTAGTGACTGTGTCTGATCATTATGTTATGGTTGCCTATCCACACAGCCTCCAGAAGCATCATAAATCATAATAAACCAAATGTGTCCTGGCCATTCACACTGTAACACTGGACTGTTTGTTACCTATGATTCCTGTTCAGATATTATAAGGTACGACTTTTCCATGATCCTCCTCCACAAGTTTTCTCTTCTATCCACATTACTTCAGAATTAGATCATTTTGAGTCTTCCTGAATAATTAGAAAGAATTTAAAACTAGTCCAAGTTTTAGTGCCTAATTTTAGTTATTAGGAATTTCCCAGATTTTATTTCAGTTATTCTAAAAACTAAGTGCATTATAATTTCCTTTTTGTCTTGTCACTATTTTGAATTTAAAATTATTTTGTTTCTATATCCTTGTCAGTTATTTCTGTCAGCCCAAACTCTCTAGCTAGGTGATTATTTCAGTAACCTTATTATTTAATGTGCTTGAATGACATTTCCTTTTATGTGGTATGTTATTCCAGCTATTTTTTTCTTAATTTATTTTGTACATCAGACTTATTTTCCAGATAAAAGCATATTTTACTTTATTCATATATTCATTTCTTTGTTGTGAGGTTTTGTTATTTTTAGGTCAATATTTTATCAATGCTGCTGTAGCAGTTAAGCATAAATTGTGTATATTCTACATCCATTTTTAAAGTAAATTATCAAAGTAGAGCCTGATTATGGAAGTAGGTCATAATGATGGATAATCTTCTTAGAGACGTGTGTTTGGGGGATACTGTGTGGTACAATATACACTGAATTCTCCTACAGCATCATCAACATAATTCCATTATTTATTTTAGTTTTTTTATTATTTTAGCGATCATTTATTATTCCACAGATAACACATTGCTTTTAAACATATTTTGGAACACATGCCTGATACCTCTTACCTTGGAGGGGCAAAATTCTGTTATATAAGCTATTTGGAAAGTTGTAAAAAGGTCAAAGGGTTGAAACTTTGATATTCCTTGAGGAAAATACACTAAGGCACTGGAAAAGAATTTCCTTTAATCAATAAAAGAAAGACAAGCAATTCTTTTTAAAACAAGGAAATTGGCAGGATATATATTTTTTCAATAACCATGAGGGACTCCCCTAAATTATGAAAAATTCCACATCATTATTTCAAAGAAATCTGAAAGTTTGGAAAACACAGCATTAAAAAGGAGATGTTCTAGGAAAGAAATAGGAATTGATCAGTTTGATTTCCCAGGCATTGATTAGTCACTTGACTGTGTTCTCAGTGTATCTTTTTGGCCCTATTGCTTGCTTTTAGTGGAGATAGACCTGCCCCCTACATCTGCTGGTCACACAAACCATGATTAGTGAGGAAGTGCTTCATCAGCTTGCATTCTCAAACATCTCAGGGATTAGAATCCTCCTGCACTCAGAAGGGTGGAAAGTGGCCTGATTCTCCCTGAAGACAGAAGAGGAACAGGATGCCCCAAATTGTGACCAAGTTAGGATTAGTGTCAGCAGTAATATTATAATGAAAATCAATTTGCTGAAAATATCATTTGAGAATATCACCAATCGTGGAAGCAGACATTTGGGGTTAATGTATGCTGAGCACACAATACTGTGGCAGTCAGGGCTCTGGTGTGCTCTGCAGAGTGTGTGTGCGTGTGTGTGTGTGTATGTGATAAATTTTAATATACATTTTATTTGATCATCTAGACAACTTTGGTTCTATTTTCATGGGACAGGTGAGGAAGCTGAGTCATAGCCCATAGTTCAAGGTCATGCTTAGCTGTTCCATGCTTGGCTTGGAGAAGGTTATTACTCAAATCTGTGCTCTTTAAAATCTAGATCTATGCAAATGCATCCCTTGAAGAGCAGTTTTTTATTTTTTTTTAATTGAAGGATAATTGTTTTACAGAGTTTCATTTTTTTCTGTCAAATCTCAGCATGAATCAGCCATAGGTATACATACATCCCCTCCCTCTTGAACCTCCCTCCCATCCCCCTCCCCATCCCACCCCTATACATTGATACTGAGCCCCTGTTTGAGTTTCCTGAGCCACACAGCAAATTCTCACTGCCTATCTATTTTCCATATGGTATTGTAAGTTTCCATGTTACTCTCTCCCTACATCTCACCCTCTCCTCCCCTCACCCCATATCCATAAGTCTATTCTCTATGTCTGTTTCTCCATTGCTGCCCTGTAAATAAATTCTTCAGTATTATTTTTCTAGATTCCGTATATATGCATTAGAATACAATATTTATCTTTCTCTTTCTGACTCACTTCACTCTGTATAATAGGTTCTAGGTTCATCCACCTCATGAGAACTGACTCAAATGTGTTCCTTTTTATGGGTGAGTAATATTCCATTGTGTATATGTACCACTACTTCTCTATTCATTCATCTGGCGATGGATATCTAGGTTGTTTCCATGTTTTAGCTATTGTAAATAGTGCTGCAATGAACGATGAGATACATGTTTCTTTTCAGTTTTGGTTTCCTCAGGGTGTATGCCTAGGAGTGGGATTGCTGGGTCATATGGTGGTTTTGTTTCTAGGTTTTGTAAAGAATCTCCATACTGTCTTCCATAGTGGCTGTATCAATTTACATTCCCACCAACAGTATAAGAGTGTTCCCTTTTCTCTACACCCTCTCCAGCATTTATTGTTCGTAGACTTTTCGATGATGGCCATTCTGACAGGTAATGAGGTGATATCTCATTGTAGTCTTGATTTGCATTTCTCTTATAAAGAGCGATGTTGAGCATCTTTTCACGTGTTTGTTAGCCATCTGTATGTTTTCTTTGAAGAAATGTTTGTTTAAGTCTTTTTCAAACTTTGTGATTGGGTTGTTTGTTTTTTCTGGCATTGAGTTGTATGAGCTGCTTGTATATTTTGGAAATTAATCCTTTGTCAGCTGTTTCATTTGCTGCTATTTTCTCCCCTTCGGAAGATTGTCTTTTCACCTTCTTTATAATTTCTTTTGCTGTGCAAAAGCTTTTAAGTTTATTCAGGTCCCACTTGTTTACTTTTGTTTCTATTTCCATTACTTTAGCAGGTGAGTCATAAAGGATCGTGCTTTGATTTATGTCATCGAGTTTTCTGCCTATGTTTTCCTCTAAGAGTTTTATAGTTGCTGGTCTTATATTTGGGTTTTTAATTCATTTTGAGTTTATTTTTGTGTATGGTGTTAGGAAGTGTTCTAATTTCCTTCTTTTACATGTAACTGTCCAGTTTTCCAGCACTATTTATTGATAAGTCTGTCTTTTCCCCATTGTATATTCTTGCTTCCTTTGTCAAAAATAAGGTACCCATAGGTGCATGGGTTTATTTCTGGGCTTTCTATCTTGTTCCATTGGTCTATATTTCTGTTTTTGTGCCAGTACCATACTGTCTTCATGACTGTAGCTTTGTAGTATAATCTGAAGTCAGGAAGCTTGATTCCTCCAGTTCCAGTCTTCTTTCTCTGGACTGCTTTGGCTATTTTGGGTCTTTTGTGTTTCCATACGAATTGTGAAATTTTTCGTTCTAGTTCTGTGAAAAATGTCATTGGTAATTTGATAGGGATTGCATTGAATCTGTAGATTGCATTTGGTAGTATCGTCATTTTTTCAATGTTGATTCTTCCTATCCAGGTATATGGACTATCTCTCCATCTGTTTATGTCAGCTTTGATTTCTTTCATTAGTGTCTTATAATTTTCTCTGTACAGTTCTTTTGTCTCCTTTAGGTAAATGTATTCCTAGATATATAATTCTTTTTTTAATTGTTTGGCATTGAGTTTGTAGATATTTTTTCTTCTCTTCTATTTCTTTACTATATAAGTCCCTTTCACATTTGTTGTAAAGATGGGTTGGTGGGACTGAATTCTCTTAACTTTTGCTTGTCTGGAAAGCTTTCTATTTCTCCATGAATTCTGAATGTGACCCTTGCAGTGTATAGTAATCTTGGTTGTAGATTTTTCCCTTTCAGTACTTTAAATATATTCTGCCATCCCCTTCTGGCCTGCAGAATTTCTGCTGAATGATCAGCTGTTAAACATATGGGGTTTCCCTTGTATGTTACTTCTTCTCCCTTACTGCTTTTAATACTCTTTCTTTGTGTTTAGTCTTTGTTAGTTTGATTAGTATATGTCTTGGAGTGTTTCTCCTTGGCTTTATCCTGTATGGGACTCTTTGTGCCTCTTGGATTTGATTTACTATTTCCTTTTTATTGTAGGGGAAATTTTCAGCTATAATCTCTTCAAAAACTTTTTCATACTGTTTCTTTTACTCTTCTTCCTCTGCGATCCCTATAATTCAAATGCTGATGCATTTGATATGGTCCCAGGGGTCTCTGAGACTGTCCTCAGTTCTTTTCATTCTTTTTACTTTATTCTGGTCTTCAGAAGTTATTTCCAACATTTTATCTTCCAGCTCACTGATCCGTTCTTCTGCTTCAGATATTCTGCTATTGATTCCTTCTGCTGTTGCTGCTGTTAAGTTGCTTCAGTCGTGTCCGACTCTGTGCGACCCCAGAGACGGCAGCCCAACAGGCTCCCCCATCCCTGGGATTCTCCAGACAAGAACACTGGACTGGGTTGCCACCTCCTTCTCCAATGCATTAAAGTGAAAAGTGAAAGTGAAGTTGCTCAGTCATGTCCAACTCTTTGCAACCCATGGACTGCAGCCTACCAGGCTCCTCTGTCCATGGGATCTTCCAGGCAAGAGTACTGGAGTGGGTTGCCATTGCTTTCTCCATTGATTCCTTCTAGAGTATTTTTAATTTCAGTAATTGTGTTGTTTGCTTCTCTATGTTTGTTGTTTAATTCTTCTAGGTCTTTTTAAATTGATTCTTTCATTTTCTTCATTTTTTTCAAGGTTTTGATCATCTTAACTATCATTATTCTGAATTCTTTTTCAGGTAGTTTATCTATTTCCTCTTCATTTATTTGGACTTCTGTGTTTCTAATTTTTTCCTTCATTTGTGCAGTATTTCTCTGCCTTTTCATTATTATTATTTCTTTAAGTTATTGTATTTGAGGTCTCCTCTTCCCAGGCTTCAAGAAAAGTTGAATTCTTTCATACTTTTGGTTTATGCCCTCCTAAGGTTAGTCCAGTGGTTTGTGTGAACTTGTGTATAGGGTGAGATTTGTGCTGAGTGTTTGCTTGTTTGTTTGTTTTTCCTCTGATGGGCAAGGCTGAGTGAGGTGTTAATCCTGTCTGCTGATGATTGGCTTTGTATTTTTGTTTTGTTTGTTGTTTAGATGTGGCATCCTGTACAGGGTGCTACTGGTGGTTGGGTGATGCCAGGTCTTGTACTCAAGTGGTTTCCTCTGTGTGAGTTCTCACTATTTGATACTCCCTAAGCTTAGTTCTCTGGTAGTCTAGGGTCTTGCAGTCAGCACTCCCCTCCAAAGGCTCAGGGATTGATCTCTGCCCAGGGTCCAGCACAGAAGCATCAGATCCAGATCCAGAAGGTGTAAGAGAAACTCATTTGCTTTGTGCTTGTCCTAGAGCTTCAGCCTGAGGGGCACGCAGCAGGTCTGACACACCCTAGAAGTCCTGCAGGGCACCCTCCTGCTCAGAGACATGGGTTCCATCCCAGGAGCAGGTTTATATGGAGACTTCTTCACCTTACTCCCAGACATTGTAATTCAGTGGGTTTGGGATAGGGCCCAGAAATCTGTATTTGTAAACATCACTCAGGAGAGAAGTATCCATGGATTTTGAGTATCATTGGACCAGGTAACTACTATATTTATGCATTGCTGTGAAGTTTCACATTATATCCTAGTTTAATAATAAAGTAACACCTCATTCCTGTACACTTCAGCCTTTAGTCAGCTTCACCTTCTTGATAAAATCAGGTAAGAGACAGAAAGGAAACAAAAAGATACTGTGGAATTTCACAGATGATTTTTCCATGTTCAAAGAATTAAGTGTGCACAATGAATTCATAAGATAACATATTGGCTCTTAGTTTATTCAGAAGTCTTAAAAGCTGGATTTGATTTTTAGTCTTCAAGTTTGGAAAAGTGAATCAGAAGAAGAAGAAAAAAAAAAGCCTACTCCAGTGTAGCAGGTGCTTGCTGCAAATTATGTGGTCCTTCAGGGGACAGTCAAAGGTAGAAAGATAAGCACAAGAATCCAAATGGACAACACAATCCAACAAGCCTGCCCATCACTGTTCAACTATGGTTCTCAGTTGTTGTAGCAGGAGCAAGTACATCTGTCCTTAAACAGTGATGGCTTGAGGGAGAGAAACAAAAGCATAGGATTTAGGATAAAACAGAGTAGTTTCAAATCCTAGCTGCTCCACTTCCTGTATGCTTATGACACTAAGTTTTCTGAAACTATATTTTCTCATCTATGAGATAGTCATAGCAACTGTCTCCTTAGATGGGATTAAAAAGACCAGGTGGGCAAGTTCCCAAGGACAATGCCTACTGCACAGTAGGGACCCAGGTTCCTGCTCTGCCATCCTCGAGGTTATGAAGGATGGGGAGGGGAGGAGAGGAGCCAGCCAAATCAGGGCCCAGATTCTGGCCACACACCCACCAGCTGGGTGACAGGCAGGCTACTTGAACTCTCAGTGCCTCAGTTTACCCATCTGCAAAATAGAGTCACCTAATGTCTTTTTTCTGGGTTAGTGTAAGAACTATAAATTATAATAGTATTCTGCTTATATTATATCTTCAGTAAATGATAATTGTAAAGACTATATGTGTCATTTCCAGTTTCTTTCTTTTAAAACAGTATTGCAAGTATGGTATACACCTTGGAAATATTTGTATCCTACATGGCAAACATTAAATTGAAACCAACACCAAAAGAGCAAATATGCTCAAAAGAATGAACCATTGGTAGTTCAACATAATTTATTCATTAGAATTCTGGTTGTTTTTAGTTTCATTATAGAAAAATAAATACATAGTTAATATCTTGTTTTACTTGTGATGGATATGAAGACACACAAATAAGCATGTGTCTATGTATAGCAGACCTAATTTCACTGCAGTTTGAATCACTGCACTTCATAGATGTTGCATTATTTTATAAAATTCAAGATCTGTGGTGAGTGTGCACAGAGCAAGTCTGCTGGTACCATTTTTCCAGTGGCATTTGCTCACTACATATCTCTGTGTCAGTTTTTGGTAATTCTCATATTTCAAGCTTTTTCATTCTTGTTATATTTAATATATCATACTTGATGATCTGTGCACACTGATCATTGATATTACCATTTTAGTTATTTGGGGGTACCATGTATAGTGTCCATGTAAGTTGATGAATTTAATCAGTGAATGTTATGTATGTTCTGACTGCTCCACAGACCAGCCATCTCTCTCTCTCAGGCCTTCCTGTTCCCTGAGACATAATAATACTTGAATTAGGCTGATTAATATTCATACAATGGCTCCTAAGTGTTGGAGTGAAAGGAAGAGTCCAACATCTCTGATTTTAAATCAAAAGCTAGAAATGACTGAATTTGGCAAGAAAGTCATGTAGAAAACTGAGACAGGCCAAAACTAGGCCTCTTGTGCCAAACAGTCAAGTTGTGAATGTAAAGGAAAAGTCCTTGAAAGAAATTAAGTTCTACCCCAGTAAAGATGTAAATGATAAGGAAGGGAAACAGCCTTATTGCTGATATGAAGAAAGTTTTAGTGTCTAGATGGAAGATCAAACCCACTATAACATTCATTCTGCAGTCTATAGATCAAGAAGAAATGTTAACCTTCAAGTCATTATTTAAGCAATATAGTTTGTAAGGCTACACTTCCATAGGTAGATATTCCTCTGCTGAATCTGTACAAAATCAATTGAAAACCTTCTGGAAAGGATTAACCATGAAAGATATCATTAAACACATTTGTGATTCATGGGACAAGATCAAAATATCAACATTAGAGGGTGTTTGGAAGAAGTTGATTCCAACGCTCATAGATGACTTGGAGTGTTCAAGATTTCAATGGAGGAGATACCTACAGAAGTGGTGGAAAGAGCAGAACTAAACTTAGAAGTAGAGAATGAAGATATGACTTAATTCCTTCAATCTTATGATAAAACTTGAATGGATGAGAAGATGCTTCTTAGGAATAAGCAATCAAAGTTGTTTCCTAGGATGGAATCTATTCCTGGTGAAGAGGCTGTGAAGATCGTTGGATGACAACAAAGGATTTAGAATATGACATAAACCTAGTTGATAAAGCAGCACAAGGATTTGAGAGGAATGACTCCAAATTTGTAAAATTTCTACAGTGGGTACAATAATATCAAATAGCATTGCAGGTTAAATTGTTCATGAAAGGAAGACATCTTTGTGGTAAACTTTACTATTGTCTTATTTTAAGAAATGCCACAGTCACCTAACCTTCAGCAACCATGACTCTGACCAGTCAGTAGCCATCAGTATGGAGGCAAGGCCCTCCAACAGCAAGATTATGACTCCATGAAGGCTTAGATGAGGACTAGTATTTTTATCAGTAAAGTACTTTTTAATTAAGGTATTGCATTATGTTTTAGGGCTTCCATGGTGGCTCAGACAGTAAAGAATCTGTCTATAATGCAGGAGACCTGGGTTTAATCCTTACGTCAGGAAGATCCCTTGGAGAATGAAATGGCAACCCACTCCAGTATTTTGAGATGAAACTGCAATACCAATAATGGTATTGCACACTTGAAAGATTATAGTGCAGTGTAAATATGGCTTTTATATGCACTGGGAAACCAAAATATTCACGTGACTTACTTATTGTGATATTTTCTTTATTGCAGTGGTCTAGAACCAAACCCACAATATATCCAAGGTATGCCAGTGTGTGTCTGTGTGTGTAAGAGGCATGTGTGCTCAGTCATGTCCAATTCTTTTGCAACCCAATGGACTGCAGCCCACCAGGCTCCTCTGTCCATGGTATTTTCCGTAAGAATAGTGGAGTGGATTGCCATTTCCATCTCCAGAGCATCTTCCTGACTCAGGTATTGAACCCGAGTCTCTTGCATTGCAGGTAGATTCTTATCCACTAAGCCACTGGGCAACAGTGTGTGTGTGTGAATTAAAAATATATATATATATATATATATATATATATACACATATACATATGAATTCATATATATGTATGATTTTTAATTTAATTTATATCATTAGCTTATATAAAAGGTTTTTTGCTTAGGAATTTGACATCTTCAGTTCAGTTCAGTTCAGTTGCTCAGTCATGTCCAACTCTTTGCGACCCCATGAATTGCAGCACACCAGGCCTCCCTATCCATCACCTACTCCTGGAGTTCACCCAAACTCATGTCCATCGAGTTGGTGATGCCATCCAACCATCTCATCCTCTGTCATCCCCTTCTCCTCCTGCCCCCAATCCCTCCCAGCATCAGTCTTTTCCAATGAGTCAACTCTTCGCATGAGGTGGCCAAAGTATTGGAGTTTCAGCTTTAGCATCAGTCCTTCCAAAGAACACCCAGGACTGATCTCCTTTAGGATGGACTGGTTGGATGTCCTTGCAGTCCAAGGGACTCTCAAGAGTGATTCTCAAGAGTCTTCTTCAACACCACAGTTCAAAAGCATCAATTCTTCGGTGCTCAGCTTTCTTCACAGTCCAACTTTCACATCCATACATGACCACTGGAAAAACAATAGCCTTTACTAGATGGACCTTTGTTGGCAAAGTAATGTCTCTGCTTTTCAATATGCTATCTAGGTTGGTCATAACTTTCCTTCCAAAGAGGAAACGTCTTTTAATTTCATGGCTGCAATCACTATCTGCAGTGATTTTGGAGCCCCAAAATATAAAGTCTGACACTGTTTCCACTGTTCCCCCATTTATTTCCCAAGAAGTGATGGGACCAGATGCCATGACCTTACTTTTCTGAATGTTGAGCTTTAAGCCAACTTTTTTTGGACATCTTAATATTCTTTATTATATTTATTTTTTTGATAATATTTTCCAGGAAAATATAGAAAAACATAGTTATGAGTCTGAGCTTAAAAGTATAACAGCTTCTCTACTCATGAAATTTGTGACTTAGGATGATCTACTTAACCATACTGAGCCTCAGTAACTCATTCCTAAAGTGGGATAATATTCCCTACTTTCTCTGTTTTGGGAATCATTACTAGTATTTATAGAGTCTTCCCAGGTAACACTAGTGGTAAAGAATCTGCCTGCCAATGTAGGATATGCAAGAGAGATTGTTTCAGTCCCTGGGTTGAGAAGATCCCCTGGAGTAAGAAATGGCAACCCCCTTCAGTATTCTTGCCTAAAAATTTCCTGGATGGGGGAGTCTACAGTTCATGAGGCTGCAGAGTTGGACATGACTGAGCCATTTTGCACTAGCGTTTATAAAGTGCTTAATATGATTCACATTATAAATTAACAACAAATAGTAGTTTTGTCTAGTTACATGCAAATAGTTGAGGAAATCATTCAGAATGTTAAGGACATTTGAGTTCTCCTCCATCCCCACTCCTACTTCTTTACATATGCACATTACAGAACAAGGCAGCAGCATAGCTGACTCAAGCTCCGCACTAACTCTCTAACACAGGACTTGACCACACTCTAAGAAAGTTTATTTATTTGTGGAAGGTGCCTAGTAGAAGAGTCAGGGTCTGAAAGGGAATCAGAAGGAGCTTTAAGTTTTAACTTGGTATACAAAGTTGATTTGAAAGATGAGAAGTACAGCATGTACATCTGAGGCAAACTCACAGAGAACAATCAGCTTCCTTTTGATAAATAAAATATTAAGAAATGTTTTTGTGTGTTTGGTTGTGAGTGGGTGTTCATTGCCTTTCTTCACATGTATTCTATGTGCCAGTAATGAAAATCAAGTCAGGCAATCAACACATTCACCTGCTTACACTAAACTCATAGTGAACTCTCTTATTTAGAAATAGGGAAATACCCTATGATCTGCACAATGGCAAAAGGAAGGCACCCCAAAATAAACAGATGATTAAGTAAGATTTGATATAACTCAAAAAGAGATTTGCATACATAAATAAAAACACTTTCCTATTTAAAAGAGGCTACAAGTGGATAAGAATGAGTTAGGAATTAAAATATGCTTGCAAAACTTAGTTTTAAAAGTTGATAGAAGTCTCTGAACCAATGTCATCCACCAAGGAGCAGACACCAGAGCAAAAGGAGCTACAGTCCTGTAGCCTGCAGAAAGGAGAGCATAGCACAGTAAATTTGACAAAATGAGACAATAAAGAAATATGTTGCCAACTAAGGAAAAAGATAAAAGCCTACAAGAGCAACTAAATGAAGATGAGATAAGCAATCTATCCAAAAAATATTTAAGAGTAATAATAGTGAGGATGATCCAAGATGTCAGAAACAGAGTGGAGAAACAGATTTTTACGAAACAAGAAACAAAGACCTAGAAGAAATAAAGAACAAACAAAGATGAACAGGACAGTAACCAAAATAAAAAATACACTAGAAGGAATCAATAGCAGAATAAATGAGCCAGGAGAATGGATAAGTGACCTGGAAGACAGATGGTGGACATTTCTGCATGGGATAGAATAAAGACAAAAGAATGAAAGGAAATGACTACAGTGTCAGAGACCTCTGGGACAAGACTAAAAGCATCAACATTTGAATTACAGGGGTACAAGAAGAAAAGGGGCCTGAGAATTATTTGAAGAGATCCTAGTTGAAAATTTTCCTGACATGGTAAAGGAAAGAATTACCCAAGTCTAAGAAGTGCCAAGATTCCCATACAGGATAAACTTAAGGAAGAAAATGTAGAGACACATATTAATCAAACTAACAAAAATAAATGCAAAGAAAAAAATATTAAAAGCAGCAATGAAAAGGCAATAAATATATACAAGGGAATCCCCATAGGGTTATCAGCTGATTTTTTTTAGCAGCAACACTGCAGGCTAGAAGGAAGTGGCAAGAAATATCTACAGTGATGAAGGGGAAAATCTAGAGCCAAGAAGGTTCTACTCAACGAGGCCCTCGTTCAGATTTGACAGAGAAATAAAGAGCTTTACAGACAAGCAAAAGCTAAGGTAATTCAGCACCACCAAACGAGTTTATAATTAATGTTGAAGGAAATTTTCTAGGCAGGAAACAAAAAAGAAGAGAAAAAAGAGGAAGAGAAGAAAAAAAGAACTACAAAAACAAACCCAAAATAATCAAGAAAATGGCAGTAGGAAGACACGTATCAATAATTACCTTAAATATAGATAGATTAAATGCTCCAATCAAAAGACACAGACTGGCTGAATGAATACAAAAGTAAGAGGCATATATAAACTGTCTAAAAGAGACCCCCTTCACACCTTAGGTCATGGACAGACTGAAAATGAGGGGATGAAAAAAAAAGATATTCCATATAAAAGAAAATCAAAAGAAAGCAGGAGTAGCAATACTCATATCAGAAAAAAAAAAAGACTATAAAATAAAGCTATTATAAGAGACAAGAAAGGGCACTAAAATAATGATCAAGGGATCAATCCAAGAAGAAAATGTAATGATTGTAAATATTTATATATCCCAAATAGGAGCACCTCAATACTTAAGGTAAATGCTAAAGCTATGAAAGGGGAACTCAACAGTGAAGCAATAATAGTGGTGGATATTAACACTTCATTTTCATCAATGGACAGATCATCAAGCCAGAAGGGTAATAAATAAACACAAGCCTTAAATGACACATTAGTCCAGATGGATTTAACTGATATTCAAAGGACACTCCATCTTAAAAGCAGCAGAATACACATTCTTCTCAAGTGCACATGGGATGTTCTCCAAGATAAACCACATCTTGGATCAAAAATCAATCCTCAGTAAATTTAAGAAAATTGAAATCATATTAAATATCTTTTCTGACCCCAAGGCTATGAGATTAGAAATCAATTACAGGGAAAACACTGTAAAAAACACAAACACATGGAAGCTAAACAATATGTTTCTAAATCAGCAATGAATCACTGAAGAAATCAAATGACAATTTTTTTTAAAAACCTAGGGAAAAAATGACAAGAAAAACATGGTGACCAAAAATCTATGGAAGCAGAAAAAGCAGTTCTAAGATGGAAGATTATAGCAATACAATCCCACCTCAAGAAACAAGGAAAATTTCAAATAAGCAACCTAGTCTTACACCTAAAGCAACTAAAGAAAGAAGAACAAACAGAACCCCAAGTTAGTAGAAGGAAAGAAATCATAAAAATCAGAAATAAATGAAATAGAAACTAAAACAATAGAGAAATTCAATAGAACTAAGAGTGGGTTCTTTAAAAATATAAACAAAATTGGTAAATGTTTAGCCAAACTCATCGAGAAAAAAAGGAGAGGACTCAAATCAAGAAAATTATAAATAAGAATAAAAAGTTACAACTGACACCACAGTAATACAAACAATCATAAGAGATGAATATAAGCAACAATAGCCAATAAAATGGACACCTGGAAGAAGTGGATAAATTCTTAGAAAGACACAACCTTCCAAGATTGAACCATGAAAAAATAAAAAATAAGAGCAGACCAATCACAAGTAATGAAATTGAAGCTATGATTTAAAACCTTCCAACAAACAGAACGCCAGGATGAGTGTCTTCACAGGTGAATTCTATCAAACATTTAAAGAAAATTTAACAACTATCTGTCTCAAACTCTTCCAAAACTTGCAGAGAGAGGAATGCCCCCAAGCTCACTCTATGAAGTCACTTTAACCCTGGTAACGAAATGAAACAAAGATATCACACACAGAAAAAAGAAAAATCACAGGTCAATATCCCTGATCAACACAGATACAAATATCCTTAACAAAATAGTCACAAACACAATCAAAACATGTAGCTGGAGGAATGGAAGGCAATGGCAACCCACGCCAGTACTCTTGCCTGGCAAACCCCAAGGACGGAGGAGCCTGGTGGGCTGTAGCCCATGGGGTCGCTAGGAGTCGGACACGACTGAGCGACTTCCCTTTCAATTTTCACTTTCATGCATTGCAGAAGGAAATGGCAGCCCACTCCAGTGTTCTTGCCTAGAGAATCCCAGGGACAGGGGAGCCTGGTGGGCTGCTGTCTATGGGGTCGCACAGAGTCGACTTAGGAGCAGCAGCAGCAGCTGGAGGAATCAGCCTCCCTGATTCTACCCTATACTCTTGAGCTGGAGCCATCAAGATAGTGTGGTACTGGCATAAGAACAGAAATATAGATCGATGGAAGAGAGTAGAAAACCCAGAGCTAAACCCACACACCTATGTACACCTAATTTATGAAAAAGGAGGCAAGAATATACAATGAAGAAGTCAATCTCTTCCAGAAGTGGTGCTTGAGAAACTGGACACCTACATGTAAAAGAATTAAATTAGAACACTCTCTAATACCATGCACACACACACACACACAAACCTTAAAAAGGATTAAAGTACTAAATACAAACGTATATAGAAAACTATACAAACGTATATACATATATAACTATACATATATATATATAAATATATACACACATAACTTATTCACTGATTCACTTTACTGTACAGTAGAAACTAACATAACTGTAAAGCAACTAAATTCCAATCAATATTAGAAAAAAATGAAAACAAAGAAACCAACTAACAAACAAGCAAAGAAATCTAATAACAATTAACAGGAGCTCCAGAAGATAAGAGAAAGAAAATGGAAACATAAATACAAAAATTGAGAAAACTATTCCCAAGTTGTTGGAAGACTTGAATCTCAAGAGATTAAAAACATATATATCAAGTATTAAGTGAAAGTATTGAAAAAGGCTGTACACAGAGATGTCACATAGTGAAACTTTGTTACTCTAAATATGCAGATGAAAGTCCTAAAAGGATTTAGGAAAAAATGAAAAATGTCTATATACAAGCAAATGAAAAGCAGACTATCATGTGATTCATCCCAGAGGGATGGTATGGGGAGGGAGGTGGGAGGGGGTTCAGGATGGGGAACACGTGTACACCCGTGGTGGATTCATGTCGATGTATGGCAAAACCATTACAATATTGCAAAGTAATTAGCCTCCAATTAAAATAAATAAATTTATATTAAAAAGAAAAACAAAAACAAAAACAAAAAAAGAATGTTACGAGTTAATTGAACAATGTCTTCAATGTTTTGAAGCAAAAGTGTCCTGAATCTGGAAATCTATATATAACCAAGAGTGAGTACAAATTTAGCACATTTGGGGCATAAAAATATTCAGAAACTTTACCTTTTACAGACCCATTCTGAAATAGTCAGTCTAAGGTTTAATGTAACAAAATGATCAGGCAGCAGCCACTATAAGTTTGATAAAGTAAATCTAACAACATAATTCAGTGTATCAAACATGTAAAGAAGAAAGTCATATAATCATATCAAAAGATTCTTCAAAAGCAATTTATAAAATTGACAACAATTTCTAATTAAACCCTAAGAAATCTAGCAGCATAATAAAGCATCCTAAATATGAACAGAAATATTTACCAGAAACTAACAGCAACTATTTTTCTTACAGGTGAAAAACTAAAAACATCTCAATAAATGACAGACTCAGCTTGATTATTATTTTTATTTTAGTCTTAGACTTTTTGGTGAAAGTAATAAGACAAGAAAATAAAATAACTAACAAGTGAGAAAATAGAAAAAGTAAGGAGGTATCTTTTGGCTAAGATTGTATACCAAAATGGAAATGAAAAATTCAGTATGATACCTAAATATGAAACAAATATGCAAAACTATTTATATATAAAATAATTTATTCTACATTCTTATTGTTTCAAGGTGTTGTTTTTTTTTCACTGAAAATAATACTATAATGAATGTCCTTGTCAATACATTCTTACTTTTTAGTGTTTTACAATTTAGGGATAAAGTTTTTAAAATAGGTTTTCTGAACTGCTTTCCAAAAGAATTTTAATGATTAAGAAATGGTTGGGAGTTCATTTCTCCCACAGATCCAACAGTAATAGCTGGTGAAATTCTTTTTGATTCCTGTCAACATAATGCACATAAGTTAGCATTTAATTATTAATTTGTTCTACTTAGATATTTGTTAAGTTATGCTTTATTTCACATATTTTGGGCCACTTGGGTTTGGTTTTCTTAGAATTGTTCATTCATAACTTTTGCTTATTTTTCTTTTTTTCTTATCAATTAGTAAGCACTGTGTATTAAATGTACTGGCATAGTATTTGTTAAATACGGTGTGTGTGCGTATATATATATGTATATATATATATATATATATTTTTTTTTTCTGAATTGGTGTCCTGTTTGTTTACTGATTTTGTTTTGCTTTCACAGCTTTGCTATTTTGCTATTCTGTCCTAAAAGTAGGGTAAAAATGTGTGTGCAAAAATTAAAGTGTGTATGATCTATGTAATGCAAAAATCATATGTGAGTGTGTGTATGTGTATTTGTGTATAAACAGTACAGAAAAGGTAGATTTTGAGACTCTCTGTACTAATTTGTGGGGATATCCATGATATATTGTTATTTGAAGAAAGCTGCTGAGTAATGTGTGTATTTCTTTTATTAAAGTAACTTGAAATATACATATAAAATTCATCTCATTCAAACTTACATTTCAATAAGTCTTAGTACCTTTACCAAGTGGTAATACCATCATCATAAATCAATTTTAAACATTTTCATCCCCCTAACATTTTCATCCCCCTAACATTTTCATTCCTATTTGCAATTAACCCACGTGTCCAACCCCAGCCTTAGGCAGTCACTGATCTACTTTTTGTCTCCATAAACTGCCTTTTCTTGTGTTTTCAAATAAAAACCAAACAGTTATATATGTTTGAAAATAGGCTTGCATATGTTTGTATGAACTAGGAGATAGCTGAGAAATGATACACATTGGTTGTTTGCACTGGTTAAAAATCAGAGGTTTGTTGTAAGAGCAAGGGAGGCAGGACAAAGACAATCATATAAGCACTCTCTAACACAAAAGAAGTATAACCTAACAAAAATAGAATTTCCTAACAGAAAATTCACATAAAGCATATTACAAATAATGTAAAAGTACATAAAGTATAGCACTAATGTGCAATGAATGATTGTTTTCACTACCAGATTGATAAAACTTTCCTAGACCAGGGATTCCCAAACCCCAGGCCACAGACTCATAACAGGTGACTGTGTTAGGGATCTTGCAACACAGTAGGAGGTGAGTGGCAAGCAAGCAAATGAAGCTTCATTTGTATTTACAACTGTTCCCCATCTCTTGCATTACTGTCTGAGCTCCACCAGATCAGAGGCAGCATTACTGTGAACTGAGAGATCTAGGTTTCTTGCCTCTTATGAGAATCTGATGCCTCATGATCTGAGGTGGAGCTGAGGAGGTGATGCTAGCTCTGGGGAGTGACTGAAGACACAGATCACCATCATCAGAGAGGTTAGACCACACAGAGACTGTAATAAATCAATTTCCTGCAGACTCATATCAAACCCTCATCAGGGAAGAGCAAGTGAAAATTAAGCTGCATCCAGTGAAGAGCTTTAAGTCAGAATCCAACACTGCATATGGCTCGCCCTTTATTTTATTTAGTACTTTCTTCCATGCCTCTTTCCCACACTGTGCACTTTCTCAGTCACAGTTTGGGTAAGCCCACAAGCTAACCCTAGCCAAATGAGTTAAAAAAAAAAATCTCTGGAGAGCTCCTTTGAAAAAGCAGAAAGACCCAATGATGAGACAGCAGAAGACTCTAAGACTGCCAAGAAGAAAGTTACATTTAAAAGAAAATACCAAGTCCTACTTAAATCACAACAGGTGATTTACATTCTTCAAGCACATTTTGTATAATATGTTGATCATCTATACAAAGAAGTAAAAAAAAAAAAAAAAAAGGGTGCTTTGCCACATGGAGACCAAACACCCTGCATAAAAGATAAGCCTTTGGAATTTTTCAAAAGAAAATATAAACATGAAGAACAGAAACAGTTATTGAAGTCCACCACTTCATCAAATGTGTCTGCACAGAAAGCATCATTCTTAGTGACTAACCACTAAGCTAAGAATTGCTAAACCTAAGAATCCCTTTATTACTGGTGAAAAGTAGATCCTGTCTTCTACTAAGGATATTTGTCATGAACCTTTAGAAGAGACTGCAGTTCAACAGATCACATGCATTCCTCTCTAATCTAGCACTATAACTAGACAAATTGATGTAATGGTAACAGAATATTGAGGCACAACTGTTAGAATTAATGAGTCACACATGGTATGCAATCCAGGTTGGCGAGTCTACCAGTGCTGACAATAAGGCAACGGTGTTTGTTTTCATCAGATATATTTTTCAGAATGATGTGCTTGAAGATATGTGCATTTGTTGCCAACCAACACTACAGTTACAGAACTATTCAACTCTGTGACTGATATGTAGTCATTCATATGGAAAATGGAATTGGTCATTTTGTGTTGGTATGTGAATGAATGGAGCAGATGTCATACTCGGACAGCTTTCTGGTTTCACTACTCGGGTCAAAGAGGTCACTTCCGAATGTGAGACTACACACTGTGTCATCCATACAGAAATGCTGGCTAGCAAAAAAGTGTCACGTTTTGTATGATGTGATTAAAATTATCAACCACGTTAAAGCATATGGTCTTAAATCACATCTGTTTGCATCTCTGTGAGGAGATGGAGGCAGAGCGCACATTTCTTAAACACAGAAGTAAGATGGATTTCTAAAGGTGTATCATTGCCAAGTGTTTTTGAGTTATGAGATCTGCTCCAGGAATTTCTTTTAGAAATTCACCACTGGCAGCACACTTCAGTGACACAGTTTAGTTCAGTTGCTCAGTCATGTCTGACTCTGTGACCCCATGGACCGCATCATGCCAGGCTTCCTTGTCCTTCACCAACTCCAGGAGCTTGATCAAACTAATGTTCATCGATTTGGTGATGCCATCCAACCATCTCATCCTCTGTCATCCCCTTCTCCTCCTGCCTTCAATCTTTCCCACCATCAGGGTTTTTTCCAATGAGTCAGTTCTTTGCATCAGGTGGCCAAAGTATTGGAGTTTCCTCTTTAGCATCAGAACATCCAATGAGTATTCAGGGCTGATTTCCTTTAGGATTGACTGGTTTGATCACCTTGCAGTCCAAGGGACTCTCAAGAGTTTTCTCCAACAGCACAGTTCAAAAGCACCATTTTTTCCTTTCCTTTTCTTTTTTTTTTTTTTTTTTTTTTTTTGGTGCTCAGCTTTCTTTATGGTCCAACTCTCACATCCATACATGTCTACTGGAAAAACCATAGCTTTGACTAGATGAACCTTTATGGCAAAATAATGTTTCTGCTTTTTAATATGCTGTCTAGATTGATCATAGCATTTCTTCCAAGAAGTAAGCATCTTTTAATTTCATGGCTGCAGTCACCATCTGCAGTGATTTTGGAGCCCCCAAAAATAAAGTCTATCACAGAATGGATCACAAAACTTTCTTACTTGTGTGATACATTCAACTCACTCAGCAAACAATCAACTGTGTTCAAGTCTACAGATAAACTGGCTGCATTCAAAACCAAACTGGAATTATGGAGGTGATGAATGAACACTGGGATTAGTAGAGATTTTGAAATATTATCAGAGATTTTGAAAGAGACTGAGCAAGGGCCTTCTTTCTCCCTGCCCATGATCACCTATCACATCTTTCAAAAGAGTTTGTGCATTACTTCCCAACACAAAAGACCCCCAAACTGGGAAGGAATGGACCCTAGACCCATTTCTGAATAAGTTTCTGTGAATTGACTTTGTCTATGCTAGAAGAGGATCAGCTGCTTGATACCTCAAATGACAGTGACCTTAAAAGTACATTTGAGAAAACTTTATCCGTACAGTCTGGATTAAAGTCAAAGTGGTATATGCCAAGATTGAAATAAAAGCACTAAAGGCCTGCTTCCATTTCCAAAATCCTACCTTTGAGAAGCCAGCTTTTCTGCAGGGACTCAACCAAAACAAGATTACAAAGTAGACTGGTCATAAGCAATACACTACAGGTGTCACTGTCTCCCATCACCCCCAGATGGGCCCATCTAGTTACAGGAAAACAAGCTCAGGGATCCCACTGATTCTGAATTATGGTGACTGTATAATTATGTCATTATACACCACAATTTAATAATAATAGAAATAAAGTGCACAATAAAAGTAATGCACTTGAATAATCCCCCAATCATCCACTCCCCAGTTCCATGAAAAAACTGTCTTTCACAAAATCAGTCCCTAGTGCCAAAAAGATTAGGGACCACTGCCTTAGACAGATGAAACCTGATATTTTTGCAGATTTTGAGAAATGGCTGTTCTCATACTTTGCTGGTTGAAAAGTAAATTCAGTTCAGTTCAGTTCAGTCGCTCAGTCATGTCCGACTCTTTGCGACCCCATGAATCACAGCACGCCAGGCCTCCCTGTCCATCACCAACTCCCGGAGTTCACTCAGACTCACGTCCATCGAGTCAGTGATGCCATCCAGCCATCTCATCCTCGGTCGTCCCTTTCTCCTCTTGCCCCCAATCCCTCCCAGCATCAAAGTCTTTTCCAGTGAATCAACTCTTCACATGAGTTGGCCAAAGTACTGGAGTTTCAGCTTTAGCATCATTCCTTCCAAAGATATCCCAGGGCTGATCTCCTTCAGAATGGATTGGTTGGATACAGCCTATTCTGAAGGGTAATTTATTAACATTTGCCGACATTTAGCATAACTTTACCATGAGTTACTTTTATATTTTTTAACTTATTTTATTAAAATATAGTAGATTTACAATGTTGAGTTAGTTTCTGGTATACAGCAAATGACTCAGTTATATATATATATGACAAGGGCATAGAAACCCACTCCAATATTATTGACTTGAGAATCCCATGGACAGAGGAGCCTGGTGGGCTACAGTCAATGGTGTCACAAAGAGTATATATAAACTTGCAATCCAACCCTTCTCCAACACCCTCTCCCTTGAATACTAGGGAAACTGCATGTGAGCAAAGTTGTATTTTGTAATAGCTAAATAAAAACATCTATACACAGCAACACATATATGTGTAAACACACATATGTGTGTATATACCCATACATATTCCAACTATCTATCTCTCTATCCACCCACCCATCCATCCATCAATTTATATCTCAGTTCAGTTCAGTCACTCCGTCGTGCCCGAATCTTTGTGACCCCATGGACTGCAGCATGCCATGCTTCCCTATCCTTCATCAACTCCTGGAGCTTGATCAAACTAAAGTCCATCAAGTCGGTGATGCCATCCAACCACCTCATCCTCTGTCATCTCCTTCTCTTCCTGCCTTCCATCTTTCCCAACATCAGGGTATTTTCCTAATGAGTCAGTTCTTCACATCTGGTGACCAAAGTGTAGGAGATTCAGATTCAGCATCAATTCTTCGAATGAAGGGCTGATCTCCTTTAGATGGACTGGTTGGATCTCCTTGCAGTCCAAGGGGTTCTCAAGAGTCTTCTCCAAGACAGTTCAAAAGCATCAATTCTTCAGCACTCAGTGTATTCCATGGTCCAACTCTCACATCCATACATGACCACTGGAAAAATCATAGCTTTGACTAGACGGATCTTTGTTGACAAAATAATGTCTCTGCTTTTTAATATGCTGTCTAGGTTGGTCATAACTTTCCTTCCAAGGAGCATTTTTTTTTTAATTTCATGGCTGCAGTCACCATCTGCAGCGATTTTTGGAGCCCAAGAAAACAAACCCTGTCAGTGTTAACCATTGTTTTCCCATCTATTTGCCATGAAGTGATGGGACCAAACGCTATGAACTTCATTTTTTGAATGTAGAGTTTTAAGCTAGCTTTTTCACTCCTCTTTCACTTTCATCAAGAAGTTGTTTAGTTCTTCTTTGCTTTCTGCCATAGTGAAGTCGCTCAGTCGTGTCCGACTCTTCGCAACCTCATAGACGGTAGCCTAACAGGCTCCACTGTCCATGGGATTTTCCAGGCAAGAATCTGGAGTGGGTTGCCATTTCCTTCCCCAGGAGATCTTCCCAACCCAGGGATTGAACCCGGGTCTCCCACATTGTAGGCAGACGCTTTACCATCTGAGCCACCAGGGAAGTCTCTTCTGAAATAAGGGTGGTGTTATCTGCATATCTGAGGTTATTGATATGTCTCCTGGCAATCTTGATTCCAGCTTGTGCTTCATCCCACCAGGCATTTAGCGTGATTTACTCTGCATAGAAGTTAAATAAGCAGGATGACAATATACAGTCTTGATGTACTCCTGTTCCTATTTGCAACCAGTCTGTTGTTTCTTGACCTGCATACAAAGTTCTCAGGAGGCAGGTAAGGTGGTTTGGCCCTCCCACTCTTGAAGAATTTTCCACAGTTGGTTGTGATCCACACAATCAAAGTCTTTAGCAAAGTCAATGAAGCAGAAGTAGATGTTTTTCTGGAATTCTTTTGCTTTTTCTATGATCTAATGGATGTTGGCAATTTGACCTCTGGTTCCTCTGCCTTTTCTAAATCCAACTTGAATATCTGGAAGTTCTCAGTTCACAAACTGTTGAAGCCTAGCTTCGAGAATTTTGAGTATTACTTTGCTAGTGTGTGAAATGATTTCAATTGTGTGGTACTTTGAACATTCTTTGGCCTTGCCTTTCTTTGGGATTGGCATGAATACTAACTTTTTTTAAAAATATAAATTTATTTATTTTAATTGGCGGTTAATTACTTTACAATATTGTATTGGATTTGCCATACATCAACATGAATCTGCCACAGGTATACACGTGTCCACATCCTGAAACCCCCTCCCACCTCCCTCCCCGTACTATCCCTCTGGGTTGTCTCAGTGCACCAGCCCCAAGCATCCAGTATCATGCATCGAACCTGGACTAGTGACTCGTTTCATATATGATATACATGTTTCAATGCCATTCTCCTTAATCATCCCACCCTCGCCCTCTCCCACAGAGTCCAAAAGACTGTTCTATACATCTGTGTCTCTTTTGCTGTCTCGCATACAGGGTTATCGTTACCATCTTTCTAAATTCCATATATATGTGTTAATATACTGTATTGGTTTTTTTAATTTCTGGCTTACTTCAGGCTGTATAATCGGCTCCAGTTTCATTCACCTCATTAGAACTGATTCAAATGTATTCTTTTTAATGGCTGAGTAATACTCCATTGTGTATATGTACCACAGCTTTCTTATCCATTCATCTGCTGATGGACATCTAGGTTGCTTCCATATCCTGGCTATTATAAACAGTGCTGTGATTAACATTGGGGTACACGTGTCTCTTTCAATTCTGGTTTCCTCAGTGTGTATGCCCAGCAGTGGGATTGCTGGGTCATAAGGCAGTTCTATTTCCAGTTTTTTAAGGAATCTCCACACTGTTCTTCATAGTGGCCGTATTAGTTTGCATTTCCACCAACAGTGTAAGAGGGTTCCCTTTTCTCCACACCCTCTCCAACATTTATTGCTTGTAGACTTTTGGATCACAGCCATTCTGACTGGCATGAAATGATACCTCATTGTAGTTTTGATTTGCATTTCTCTGATAATGAGTGATGTTGAGCATGTTTTCATGTGTTTGTTAGCCATCTGTATGTCTTCTTTGGAGAAATGTTTAAGTAGTTCTTTGGGCCATTTTTTTGATTGGGTCGTTTATTTTTCTGGAGTTGAGCTGCATAAGTTGCTTGTATATTTTTGAGATTAGTTGTCAGTTGCTTCATTTGCTATTATTTTCTCCCATTCCGAAGGCTGTCTTTTCATCTTGCTTATAGTTTCCTTTGTTGTGCAGAAGCTTTTAATTTTAATTAGGTCCTATTTGTTTATTTTTGCTTTTATTTCCAGTATTCTGGGAGGTGGGTCATAGAGGATCCTACTGTGATGTATGTCGGAGAGTGTTTTGCCTATGTTCTCCTCTAGGAGTTTTATAGTTTCTGGTCTTACGTTTAGATCTTTAATCCATTTTGAGTTTATTTTTGTGTATGGTGTTAGAAAGTGATCTAGTTTCATTCTTTTGCAAGTAGTTGACCAGTTTTCTCAGCACCACTTGTTAAAGAGATTGTCTTTAATCCATTGTATATTCTTGCCTCCTTTGTTGAAGATAAGTGTTCACAGGTGCGTGGATTTATCTCTGGGCTTTCTATTTTGTTCCATTGATCTATATTTCTGTCTTTGTGCCAGTACCATACTGTCTTGATGACTGTGGCTTTGTAGTAGAGCCTGAAGTCAGGCAGATTGATTCCTCCAGTTCCATTCTTCTTTCTCAAGATTTCTTTGGCTATTCGAGGTTTCTTGTATTTCCATACAAATTGTGAAATTATTTGTTCTAGCTCTGGGAAAAATACCATTGGTAGCTTGATAGGGATTACATTGAATCTGTAGATTGCTTTGGGTAGTATACTCATTTTCACTATATTGAATCTTCCGATCCATGAACATGGTATATTTCTCCATCTATTAGTATCCTCTTTAATCTATTTCACCAGTGTTTTATAGTTTTCTATATATAGGTCTTTAGTTTCTTTAGGTAGATATATTCCTAAGTATTCTTTTCATTGCAATGGTGAATGGAATTTTTTCCTTAACTTCTCTATTTTCTCATTATTAGTGTATAGGAATGCAAGGGATTTCTGTGTGT
Source organism: Oryx dammah (assembly GCF_014754425.2). Classification (NCBI taxonomy): domain Eukaryota; kingdom Metazoa; phylum Chordata; class Mammalia; order Artiodactyla; family Bovidae; genus Oryx; species Oryx dammah. Next base: position 1,872,456 of record NW_024070203.1, on the reverse strand, counting down.
TGATTTTCTATCCTGCAACTTTACTATATTCATTGATTAACTCTAGTAATTTTCTGGTGGGGTCTTTAGGGTTTTCTATGTAAAGGATCATGTCATCTGCAAACAGTGAGAGTTTTACTTCTTTTCCAATTTGGATTCGTTTTATTTCTTTTTCTGCTCTGATTATTGTGGCCAAAACTTACAAAACTATGTTGAATAGTAGCGGTGAAAGTGGGCACCCTTGTCTTGTTCCTGACTTTAGGGGAAATGCTTTCAGTTTTTCACCATTGAAGATAATGTTTGCTGTGGGTTTGTCATATATAGCTTTTATTATGTTGAGGTATGTTCCTTCTATTCCTGCTTTCTGGAGAGTTTTTATCATAAATGGATGTTGAATTTTGTCAAAGGCTTTCTCTGCATCTATTGAGATAATCATATGGCTTTTATTTTTCAATTTGTTAATGTGGTGTATTACATTGACTGATTTGTGGATATTGAAGAATCCTTGCATCCCTGGGATAAATCCCACTTGGTCATGGTGTATGATCTTTTTAATGTGTTGTTGGATTCTGATTGCTAGAATTTTTTTAAGGATTTTTGCATCTATGTTCATCAGTGATATTGGCCTGTAGTTTTCTTTTTTTGTGGCATCTTTGTCAGGTTTTGGTATTAGGGTGATGGTGGCCTCATAGAATGAGGAAAACTAACTTTTTTCCATCCTTCACCACTGCTGAGTTTTCTGAATTTGCTGGCATATTGAGTGCAGTACTTTAATAGCATCATCTTTTAGGATTTGATATAGCTCAGCTGGAATGCCATCACTTCCACTAGCTTTGTTTATAGTGATGCTTCCTAAGGCCCACTTGACTTCTCACTCCAGGATATCTGGCTCTATATCAGTGATCACAACATTTTTGTTATCTGGGTCATGAAGATCTTTCTACTTCTTCTTCTGTGTATTCTTGCTGCCTCTTCTTAATGTTGTTTGCTATATCTTTCTATATGGGCTTCCCAGGTGCCTCAGTGGTAAAGAATCCCCCTGTCAATGCAGAAGATATAGGAGATGTGGGTTCAATCTTTGGGTCAGGAAGATACCCTGGAGGGGAAAATGGCAACCCATTACAGTATTCTTGCCCAGAGACTCTCATGGATAGAGGAGACCAGCAGGCTACTGTCCCTAGGGTTGCAAAGAGTCAGACATTAGCAACTTAGCATGCTGCATATCTATGTATATGTCTCATTATGCACATAATATGTGCTCTCAGTGTCCTTTATTATCTGTTTCTTCCCACTACTAGAGAAGCTTCTTGATGATGGGAACTTCTTGCTTCCCTAAGGCCTAATACCTGGCACAAGGTGGATACAGAATGTGAAGTGAAGTGAAGTCACTCAGTCATGTCCAAGTCTTTGCAACCCCATGGACTGTAACCTACCAGGCTCCTCTGTCCATAGGATTTTCCAGACAATAGACCAGGAGTGGATTGCCATTTAGTGACTGTTAAATAAATGAACTAGATTGTAAAGGTTATAAGAGACTGCATGAATGGAAAATGTTATATCTGAATTCTCTTTAATTACTATTGATTATTTTAAAGAATATGTTTCCCTTATGTGTACATTACTTTATTATTTTAGAAATCACAGATGAAATCTCTCACACTTCCAAATTAATCCAAGAAATGTGCTTTTAGTTACATTCTTCAAATTGCCTAAACAAGTCCAAGCTTAAAGGCCTTTGTCTTAAAAAAAATAAGAAATTTGAAGGATGATTTAAGGTTTTACATGAATAGTCATAAAGAAAACAACACGTTAGTGTCTTTGTACTTAACTTTGTGGGGTGCAACATTGGTCCAAGTTTGGGGAGAGCTTGCTTTCCTTACACTATGTCAGATGAAAAATGTTCCTCATTTTTATGGACACGTGATTTCAGACTAAGTTTGGAGCTATAATGGTTTAGCAAACTATTCTAATCAGTGATGTACAGCAAACAATAATTATTTCTTTTAATGTGACCTTTTGAGTTAAAAAAGCATTTAAGCAACTAACCTTTATCCTAAAATAAAGATTTTTTTTTCTTCTCTTTACATCACTTTCTTTACATTTATGATTTAAAGACAAGAAGAAACACTATTGTTTTAGTTTGGTTATAATTGTACATGCCTGGTGATGTTGCAATGAGAATCAAAAATTATATGGGTAACATGGTTAAACAGAGACAGAACAGTCTGTAGTGAGAGCATGTCGAAATTTAATCAATTTAATCAGTTTAGAGTATTTCAGCACAGTTAGAATTTTTTAAAAATACTTTGCTATTTTGCCTGGCATTGGGAAGAGGAAATATTACTATTACATAGTATTACTCATTATGCTTTAATATTTCCACCTGGTGTGATTGTTATATTTAAAACGTAGTGCCTGAAGTTCCTTATTGTGGTTATTTTTATTTTGTTTCAGTTTGTGAGAAAAAGGCAACCTCATTTCTCCAGCAAGAAAACAGATCCCTGTTGTGTTTGTGTTTGTGTGTGTGTGTGTGTGCACGCATGTGTGTGTGTTATCAGACCTCTCACAGCCCAGAGAATTTCATACCAGGAGCTAAGACATCTGGAGTTGCATTTCTCATCTTCCTTCCCATTATCAAAGATTAAGTTAGCACCTTAGTTCAAATGTGTAGCTCTGTCTTTAAGAGACATCGACATTTACACAATATACATAAATAAAATGTAAATACATATAATATATAAGGTAGATATATAAAGCTAGCCCAGTGGTAAAGAATCGGCTTGCCAATACAGGAGATACAAGAGATACAGTTCGATCACTGGATCGGGAAGATTCCCGGGAGTAGAAAGTGGCAACCCATTCCAGCATTCTTGCCTGGGATAATCCCATGGACAGAGGAGTCTGGCAGGCTACAGTCCATGGGGTAACAAAGAATCAGACATGACTGCGCACACATGCAATGCAGTGCAGTGCAGTGCAATGCAAGTATATTAAGTATATGTATAAAATATATTAAGTAAAAAATTGCATGAGCTTGCTTTTTATTGTCATGTGAATGAAAATGTATATACCTTTCTGAAAAAGTGAATACTCCTCCCGAGGGTTTTGGGGTAAAAAAAGAAAGTTGGCAACAAGTTCAAAAGGGAGGGGAAATCAGCCATTCCCTAAGGTGGTAATGTTTCCTGAAGATGGTAGAGAAAAGCAGTAATTTATCAATGTTCCCAATTGCTGATAAGCAAGTTACAAATATCTCATATTTGGGGTTGGTACAATTCCAATTTTTTTAACAAAAGTATGGTTGATTTACAATATTGTTTTATTTTCAAGTGTACAGCAAAATGATGCCATTATATATATACATACAAAACTATTTTTTCAGATTATTTTCCCTTATAGGTTATGTGAATTCCAACAGTGCCAACACCATACTGAGAGATTATTCTGCACAACCTTTAGGAATAGAGAATTAATTTCTTAGTAATAGTAATGTTTTCAGAATGTTTAATAAATGCTTTGAAGCAGCTATAAAGTGAGCTGTCAAGTAACACAGTTATGGCGTTTGGGTCACGACTCTCTGAGAAGGGATGAGGTCTGAGTTACAAGGGCAGGAGTGATGTGAGTGAAGGCTGACTCCCCTCCCTGCCTCACTAGCGATGCAGATCAAACCTGTGCACAGTAGCGCTTAGTTCCCATGGGGCTTTTCTGCTATTATTTATTTCTAATCCCCCCATCCAAAAAAAAAAAAAAAAGGTTTAAATATACTTACAAGCTATGTGTATCTAAATCAAATGGCTAGGAGTTCTTAGAAACCATATTTGTTACAATTGTTAAATTAGAGGCTACATTTTGTGGCAAAAATATCACAAGAAAGTTATGCTTTCTCAAAGAATTATAGTGTTTAATGATGGCCAGTATGTTTAGTAATCAAAAGGAATTTCAAAAGGATGGAGATTCTTAGTGTTATATTCACAAATTACATTTTTCAGAATTTAATGTGCTTAGAGCTTAAAGTACAGCTGGCATGAAAGAAGTTGGTGATAAAAATGATAAATCACTAGACTTTGACTAAAGTGGTCTGTTCTCACCTCAATGAAGTTATTAGTCCAACACCTCACTGTGTGCAAGTGAAGTAAGTGTACTTTCCTTTCCTGGGAAGCAATTGGGGTTGACTTAGGTGACCTATAAACTTCCTTCAGGTTCTCACATTCTGGAACTGTTTATAAAAATGTTTATAATTTGCAATTTAATGAAATACTTTATATCATGCTTTTAAAACAGTTATTAAAAGTGAAATTCACTTTCACTACTAGTAGGCTTTTTAATTTTTTATGATGTTTTATAAGACACTTAAATTCACTATCTTAAAATCTGTAAACTGAATTGATGAGTAGGAATTAATTTAGCCTCCTTTTAAAAGTCAAGCACCATGCTACCCATACTATAGAAACTCTTTTCCAGCCCCCACCCAGATTTAGCAAGTTGAGTATTATTGTCTTCAATTAACAAAGAAGGAAACTTAAGTCTGTATATGTAAGTTGACTTGCTGTATTTCAAAAAGCATGAAGTTGGGTATACCTAACTCTACAGACTATTTTATTCCCCTCACTGTACTATTTTAAATGAAAACACCTTCTTTACTCCTTGGAACAAAATATGAGATACTTGGTTATCATTTCAAAGTAATTTTCTAAGAGAAAGTGGTAGAACATTAAAAATAATCAGTATGTCTTTTAGCAGGTTAGACAGTAAATTCCTCCTTTATAATATAACATATTTTCATTTACTGATAAAAGTAGATAGCCATTGATATTGGTTTCTAAAATCCATCAGAATTTACTCACAGATCATACACAATAACAAGGAAAGGCTATTATTTAATGAGTTGTTGCAGAACTGTGTCAATGTGAAATCTGTGTCAAGTCACATTTTCCCATTATGTATACAGAAATGAGGTTAACTCCAGCTTAAAATTAAGCAGGAATCATCTTGCAATGACAGGTGTTTCTGCTCTGTTTTGATATTATTTCCAGGGTAACTCAACAAAACATCATAAAGGAAGGATTATGTTGGCAGGTGTGACATAAACAGCAGGAGAACACTTTACAGAAACTTTATAAAACTTTGAAAGTAGATGACATTTTTGGTAAACATTGCCACCAGCAATGATACATATAGGATTATGAGGGGTTCAAAAATCACCTAGTGCATAAAGTACATGATGAAAACTAGGTCAATGTTAATTTACTAGAAATAAGAGAATTTATGCACAGTTTTCTCCATGATACAGTTTTATGGAGCAAGCTATTTTTAAAAAATTTTACTGAAAGACAGTTGATTTACAATGTTGTGTTAATTTCTGCTGTACAACAAAGTGACTCATTTATACATGTATGCGTGCTCAGTTGTGTCTCACTCTTTACAACTCCATGGACTGTGGACCACCAGGCTCCTTGTCCATGTAATTTTCTGGGCAAGAATCCTGGAGTGGGTAGCCATATCCTCCTCCAGGGGATCTTCCCAGGGATCGAACACATCACCTATATTAGCAGGTAGATTCTTGACCACTGTGCCACCTGGGAAGCCTCAGTTATACACACATACATTCTTTTTCATATTCTTTTCCATATGGTTTATCACAGGATATTGAATATATTAATAGTTCCTTCTGTTATACCTTAGGATCTTGTTATTTGTCCATCCTATAAATGCTAGTTTGAAGCAAGCTACTTTGTCAACTTCTTTGATGATCATGGATCTGTTACTTATGATGGGTTGGTGTACAGTGAATACACTTATGATCAAAAAACAGTGTTAATGTCTAATTGGTATGTGTATGTTTTTCTTTCTTATTGAAAGATGTTTCAGCTCATTTCTAACATATAGTTTGGTTCTCTTCAGTTCAGTCACTCAGTCACGTCTGACTCTTTGTGACCCCATGGACTGTAGCACGCCAGGTTTCCTTATCTATCACCAATTCCTGCAGCTTACTCATACTCATGTCCATCGAGTCGGTGATGCCATCCAACCATCTCATCCTCTGTCACCCCCTTCCCCTCCCACCTTCAATCTTTCCCAGCATCATGGTCTTTTCCAATGAGTCAGTTCTTTGCATCAGGTGGCCTAAGTATTAGAGTTTCAGCTTCAGTCCTTCCAATGAATATTCAGGACTGATTTCCTTTCGGATTGTCTGGTTGGATCTCCTTGCAGTCCAAGGGACTCTCAAGAGTCTTCTCAAATACCACAGTTCAAAAGCATTAGTTCTTTGGCACTCAGTTTTCTTTATAGTCCAACTCTCACATCCATACATGACCACTGGAAAAACCAAAGCTTTGACTAGATGGATCTTTGTCAGCAAAGTAATGTCTCTGCTTTTTAATATGCTGTCTAGGTTAGTCATAGCCTTTCTTCCAAGGAGCAAGCATCTTTTAGTTTCATGACTGTAGTCACCATCTGCAGTGATTATGGAGTCCCCCAAAACAAAGTCTGTCCCTGTTACCATTGTTTCCCTATCTATTTGCCATGAAGTAATAAGACCAAATGCCATTATCTTAGTTTTCTGAATGTTGAGTTTTAAGCCAACTTTTTCACTCTCCTCTTTCACTTTCATCTAGAGGCTTTTTAGTTCCTCTTCACTTTCTGCCATAAGGGTGGTGTCATCTGCATATTTTGTGCTTCAGTCAGCCTGGCATTTTGCATGATGTACTCTGTGCATAAGTTAAATAAGCAAAGTGAAAATATACAGCCTTGACATACTACTTTCCCAATTTGGAACCATGTAGGCTAGTCATAAAATGCTCTAGAATATGATGTTTATCTCAAAACAGCAGAAAGACACATAGTTCCTGGTCATCAGTGAGTCTTTTCGAGGAAGGAAGACTGTTTACAAAACTTGGATGTAGAGTTGGAACGTTTTCTCTTTCAATGGATAAGCCATATCAAAATAGAAGATTGTTTAAGGGTGTAGTTCAGAAGAGGGGTGTGGGGGGATCCATTTAAATTGCTTCATGGAAACTGAAATCCAGAGCAAAATACTGGGTCAACAAAGTCTCTACCATTCAGCCCTGGTGTTTGGGAAGAGTGACCAGTTTTAGAGAGTGGGAGAAAAGGATGGAGTCAAGAGTCTGCCACCAACGGGTTGCAGAAAAGTGTGCAGAACTTCATAGCTTCCATAGATTTCCTGGATTGTGACTCCAGGAGCAGGGCGAGCAAGCCATTAAACTGAAACCTAAGTGATGGTCCCAGGACCCTGCCTTTCCTCCATCAAGCTGTGTGGATGCTCAGCTGATGCTCAGGGCTATCTGTGAAGATCAAATCTCATTTTGAGCAGAGGAAGGGTCCAGAATATGACAGAGGGACATAACTAATTCCATGTTGCAGTGAATGCCCAATCTGCATGATCACATTTTACATCTTTTCTGCTAGACCTGTTACTGGATGAGGTTCTATTACTTGAATGACAACTCTGAGCCATTCACAGCTTGGCAAAGCAAGGATAACATTATGCGTTAATCCTGAAAATGCTGAGAAAAAGGATGGGGAAAGGGAAGAGAGAAAAAGTCAGATGTAACTAAAGGCAAATATGAGTTAAATACTATATATTTTAGAGAATGGATAAACAAGGTCCTACTATACAGTGCAGGGAACTATATTCAATATCCTGTAATGAACCATAGTGGAAAAGAATATGAAAAAGAATTAATTTGCTGTACTGCAGAATCAGCACATCACTGTAAACCAACTATACTTCAATAAAATCATTTTTTCTTTTTTTTTTTAAAGGGTAAATGTGAGCTGGGGACAGTTTTCTGGGGACATATTCATAATTGACTGATGTCTTCCCTGTAGCCGCTGACATTCCCGAAGCTGTAAATCATTAACTAATTAACAATAAACACCTTTTCATTATACAGTCAGCCACCATGCCTCCATTAAGTGTTATCCAAGTACTTGATCACTAATGAGATGGTTTACATTAAAGCCAAGTATGCTTTTACAAAGGCTAGTTAACTCAGAATGAGTTCTCAACATTGTGGCAATGGTCCTAAATGCCATAAAAAGAGCTGACTGCACCCTGTCCAAGAATTAACAAGGAAGACTGTTCATCTACAGAGCTCTTTCCTGGGGAAAGAAGGAATTTGAGATCCTGACTCTCAGGGACATGCCTCATGTCCTAATCACGTGTCAGGATGTGAGGTGATGGAAACTTGAAAACTAAGGCTTGAAAAGATTTGCTCATATTTATGAGAAAAATATTCAAGAATCTTTGACCCCCTCACTAATCACAAATATACTTTATTGTGTAGAAAACTCTCAAGCTAGCATAGCCAGAATTGTTCACTTTGTAAGCATCCTGATATCTCAGGCTTAGTTTTGCAGGAACTGAAGCAGACAGAAATTGGAGGTAATTCTCTGTTCTGTTTGTTCATCACCATTCACTCATCTCCTTCCCTTAAGTCTAACACTTTGATTTCATTTCATCCTTTTCCTGGGGTTTCCATGCATGCCCTCACCCTCAGATTAAGGATGGCTGCCCTGCAGTGACAGACCGCAGGGTCCACGTTGTATTGTTGCATTCCAAGGCTCTTTTCTGCTTCCCAAGGCTTTGCAACCTAATAATGATGGTCAGGAATATTGCTATATTGGATTCAAGTTGACCTTAGTGACAGTCATAAACGCAGTTGACAATCATTCTGGTTTAGGATTTCTGAAAGAACTGAAAGTTGGAAAGGCATATATTCTAACAGAAAAAGTAGTTGACTGAATCAGGATGAATGTTGAAATAAATGGTTTCAGAGTTTAAAAATTACAAAGAAACAATCTTGAGATTTTTTTATACTCTCTGACCTTCATTACAACCTGTTCAAATTAGCAGTGGAAACTCAGATTAGCAGCTGTATGGGCAAGAAAAACATGCCGTGCTGGTGCTCTGCACTGTATTTGGAATCTCCTATTGTCAATAAACTCTTCCTTGTATCAGATGCTAATCTTGGCACTGCTATATATGTGTGTTTGTTGTCTCTGATACCTTCTTCTGGAGCCAAAAACAGCTTCTAAACCTCACTTTCTCTCCCTCTCTTTTCTCTGTGTAATAACATGTTGCATATAAGACAGGCCGTTTTACTTAAGGGAAGACAGCATGAGTTGGATGGAAAACACTCATTTTTAAACCCCACATTTAATTTGTTTACCAAATATTTTTATAGCACTTACTATGTGTCAGGCATCACTCCAACTACTTCACAAATGCTAATTCATTTAATGCCTTCAAGACAAGCCTGTGGGGGAGGCATCATTAGTGATCCCATGTTGCAGACAAGGAAGCTGAGGCACAGGGCAGATGGGTAGTTTGCCCAGGATCCCAGCAATTGATGCATGACCCAGGTGGCTCTCAGTTGCTGTGCTGTGTTCCTCTCCATGAAAATGTCTGCATGATTTTCTCCGACATCTTGAATGTGTTCTGTTCCTAGTAGTATCACCAACTCTGCATCTATGCCACAGGTATCCTGAGGTTGTTATGCAGTGTGTGTCTAGCCTGTTACCAAACCAAACTTGGATTCACTGGCCCACACACAGTAAATCCAACCTACAGACACCAGGCTGTGGCGAAGGGAAGAAGAGCATTTATTGCAGGTGCCAAGCAAGGAGAATGGTCAACTCATGCTCAAAAGATTCAAGCCCCCTGATGCCTTTCTAGGAAGGGATTTTGAAGGCAGTGTGAAGGAGGGAGGTGCAGGATGAATGATCAGCTTGTGCACAGTTCTCTGGTTGGTTGGTATCAAGATGAAGCTTCAAGCCCTCTGGTTTCAACCAGTCTAGGGTTTATGTGCTTGTGGTCAGCAGTTTTCATCTAGCGTGAGTCTACTTCCTGCAAAAACAACATAGGAATGTGTGTCAGACCTTTATCTATATCTTTCAGGGAACTGGGAGTTCAGTGACTCTGCTATGTGGCTGGTTTATAGTCTAAATTGTTTCCAGTTTCCCAGCCTAAGAGCTATTCTTTATTTTTACATCTTCACGTTTCCTAACCACTATTTCTTGAGCCAGCCTTTAGAGACTCAAGGAAGACCTGGGAGACTAAAGCAAAAGCGATTTACTTCAAAGGACAGGGACACAAGGGGCTTAGACACCAGATCAGCCATGGTGTGCAGCGGTGTGAGCTTTTGTGCAATGTTGGTCATGTGTTGTTCTATCACAGCGTTTTTGGAGATGCTAACACTAGGGACCCTTAAATTGGGAAGCAAGCAAAGAATGTATAGCAACTCCCCTCCTCAAAAACACAAATTCCTAACTAATTGCATTGTGAGACCCTGAGCAATTCATGACCACTCTGAGTCAGTTTCCTCATTAGCAAAATAAAGGAGATGGATTTGATTTTTTTTTCTATTTTTTTTCATCTTCAAATTCTAAACCTGGATCAGGGTACATATTGATTTTTAAAGCAGCCAGTAAAGAAATTTCTCCTTAAGACTGAGCTGACTTTTGACATTTGAAAAAACTATACCCCAAGACTTTAATAAATCCCTGTGTTTGCAAAACAGCATCTGATCCCATAACCAAATATGCTAAAAAGTAAATGAAAATTTTACTTCTAGTCTCAGCTCTAAAGTGCTAAAATAAATAACTTACAAAATTATTACAAAAAAGCTATGTAATAAGACCAAATTTACACTGTTGCATTATATAATCAATCAGATAAAACCTCAGCAGCAGTATACCTGCAGTCAAACAAAATTGGGTTTGTGTATTTACTGCACAGAAAAAGAAAGTTCTAGAGGAGCTTTAGGAAAGATCCTGAGGAGGGAGTGGGAGAAGCAGACCTAATATGGTATAATTATGTGACGAGTTTACTGAGAAATATAGAGTTTACTAGGAATATAGATAGGGCCTGCTAATCTGTAATGGACTCTCCTTAAATGGAAAATATGATATGTTAAGATGTTGCATTTTTGTTTCTGCTTATATGGGTGGTTGTCATACTATAGAAACAGTTTTTAATTTCAAAATGATCAAATCTACAAACATAAGGAATAAAAGGGACAGAATGTATTTGCAAGCCCAGTAGGTATAAAAATGAAGGAGGAAACACTGTTCAGAACATAACTCTCACCAATGAAGGCATAGAATTAATTATAAGCTTAAATATGCAAATGATTATACTGCTTCACAATATCTTTGCTGTTTGGTGAAATGACTTATTTCTGCTTGGCAAACTGCTTGATTCCTGGAAATTATATATATATATATATATATATATGTTTCTAAAACAGCTATAAATTTTCAAGCTGAGAGGATAATCACACATGAAAAAAGTTACACATTTGCAAAAAATGCAGAATCTTTCTTTTTTCCTTTTGCTTAATGTTTTTGGCTCTCCCAAACAGCAGCCTGTTGCCATGCTTACTGACAACTGACCCTTGGATGGATGTATTGATTATACAACTTTGTAATATAAAAAGGAAGCAAATACTTCCACAGAAATTGATTGAGCATCAGTTACACCAAGGGTGTATGATGGTTTCCCTTTAGGATGAAAAGAAAAGAAGACCTAACTTGCAAGGAGCTATGGTTTAATGGAGATGACAACAGCAAAATGCGAGAGATGTATAAATGCAAAAATGTAACCATAACATACTGTGAGAAGTTAAGAGAAGAAAAGCTGGTCAGTTGGCTAATGTGAAAATTCTGACAAAGGCATAATCATCTATCTATTTGAATTAATATTTTGCTAATCCACATTTATCAGAATAATTGAAATACCTGAATATAAGACTACCACAAAATCTAAGGCATATGATCATTGTGAATCTTTTACTGCAATGGCTGTGTGCCTCACTCAGCCAATCCATACCCAGTGTGGGGGCTGGATTGGCCCTTGTGGTTCTTATTATAACTGCAAGAGGCCCTTAGCAATAATCATCAGGAAACAGAAAAAAAAAGAAAAGTTTATTACTTATGGGTCCTGGAAATACGCTGGCACACTTGGGGCCACACAGCACAGTCTTGGGTAGACCGGTAGACAGTAATAGTGCTTGGCCTGAGGTTATGATTCTATTGGGATTGTGGGTGGAGGTGTAGGGTTCTCAAGCTTCTCTTTATTGGTGGGTTAAAAACAGAAGAGCAGGAATTTGAAATATAGGAAAGGAAAAAAACAAGGGCCCCAAATGGTCAGTTATTAAATGAGCCAAGACCTCTAAAACAAAGGAGTCAGTGCAGGGAGGGAACCTGTCTTTTTATTCTTGTGTTGTGACTGGCTAGGTGTTTATTTGGGAAGGCTGTTTTCAAAGTGGATACTCCATAGTCAAAGCTTAAGTCAGGCATTTTAATTGTAAAAAAAATAAAAATAATTAAAAAACACCTGTTGGAGCTTAATGATTTTTTTTAATAGATAAGAATTGTCTGTCTAAATAATGAAAAACTGTGCAAGTAGCCTGATGGCACTGCTTTAAAAATGTAGTTGCAAAATATTTGCAGTAAGGGAGTAAAAAGAGTCTAAATCTGAAATTTTTCTTTTTCTTTGTAATTGTTTTAGTTCTTTTTGGCCTTTAGCATTCTATAATAATTTTAGAATCACCTTATGCATTTCCAGGAAAACATAGTGGGATTGTGTGTGTGTGTATGTGTGTGTGTGTGTGTGTGTGTGTGTGTGTGTGCTGAGGATTGCACCACATCCGCAGAGCATTGTTAGATGTACACATTTACACGTTTGTGATTCTGCAGTTAATGAACACAGTTCTGCTTATTGATGAGGGCAACTTTGTTTAAATCTTTATAACTTTACTGATTTTTAGTATGCATGTTTTGTTTTATATGGGGCTTCCCTGGTGGCTCAGAGGGTAAAATGTCTGTCTGCACTGCCGGCGACCCATGTTCAATTCCTGGATTGGGAAGATTCCCCTGGAGAAGGAAATGGCAACCCACTCCAGCACCCTTGCCTGGAAAATCCCATGGACGGAGAAGCCTGGTACCAGGCTACAGTCCATGGGATCGCAGAGTCGGACACGACTGAGCGATTCACTTTCTTTCTTCACTTTCTTGTTTTATATATTGAGACTATAATGTTAATACATATAAGATTAGATATTAGTGTCATTGAATGTATTTTTGTTGTTCAGTTGCTGAGTCATGTCCAGCTCTGCGACCCCATAGACTGCAGCATGTCAGACCTCCCTGTCCGTCAGTATCTCCTAGAACTTGCTCAAACTCATGTCCATCGAGTCAGTGATGCCATCCAACCATCTCATCCTCTGTCATCCCCTTCTCCTCTTGCCTTCTATCTTTCCCAGCATCAAGATCTTTTCCAATGAGTCAGTACTTTGCATCAGGTGGCCTAAGTATTGGAACTTCAGCTTCAGCATCAGTCCTTCCAGTGAATATTCAGGACTGATTTCCTTTAGGACGGACTGGTTTGATCTCCTTGCAGTCCAAGGGACTCTCAAGAATCTTCTCCAGCACCACAGTTTGAAAACATCAGTTCTTTGGTACTCAGCCTTCTTTATGGTCCAATTCTCACAACCATATATGACTACTGGAAAAAATGTAGTTTGGACAATATGAACCTTTGTCAGCAAAATAATGTGTCTATTTTTTAATAATGTGTCTAGGTTTGTCATAGCTTTCCTTGGATGGATTAATGTTTTACTATATTGAAATGTGTCTTTTTATCAATACTAAGAATTCCTCCATCAAGTCTACTTCACCTGACATTAGTATAACTACATTCGTTTTCTCCTGGTCAGTGTTTACGTGATATTTCTTTTGTTTTCTCTTTGTTTAATCTCTTCGTATCCCTATATTCAAGGAATATCTCTTTTAGTTAGCAGTTAGGTTGTTCACCAACCTAGATAGCATATTAAAAAGCAGAGATATTACTCTGCCAAGAAAGGTCCATCTAGTCAAGGCTATAGTTTTCCAGTGGTCATGTATGGATGTGAGAGCTGGACTGTGAAGAAGGCTGAGATGCTGTTGAACTGTGGTGTTGGAGAAGACTCTTGAGAGTCCCTTGGATGGCAAGGACATCCAACCAGTCCATCCTAAAGGAGACCAGTCCTGGGTGTTCATTGGAAGGACTGATGCTGAGGCTGAAACTCCAATACTTTGGCCACCTCATGCAAAGGGTTGACGCATTGGAAAAGACCCTGATACTGGGAGGGATTGGGAGCAGGAGGAAAAGGGGACGACAGAGGGTGAGATTGCTGGATGGCACCAGTGACTCGATGCACATGAGTTTGGGTGAACTCCAGGAGCTGATGATGGACAAGGAGGCCTGGCATGCTGCGATTCATGGGGCTGCAAAGAGTCGGACTTGACTGAGCGACTGAAGTGAATTGAACTGAGGTTGTTTACAAAATCCAGTCTGATGATTTTCTTCTTTTAGCTGGAACATTTACTTTGTTTACATTCTATGCCATGCCACTGTATTTGTGTTTAAATTTACCCTCTTGCTTTGTATTTTCTATTTACTGTATTATTACCTAATTTTTAGTTAATTATATATAGCATTCTATTATTCATTAGCTAATTAGTAATATTGAGTTGGCCAAGAAGTCCATTTTGGTTTTTCTATAAGATTGTAAGAAAAACCTAATTCTTTTATTTATTATCCAAAAAGATCTACTATTAGTATATTATTAGTGCTTAATATACATTAATATATCTACCACTTTCTGGAAAATACAAGGACCTTAATACCACATTAATGTGATGTATTACCCCCAATATTTATGCTATTATTGCAATTTATTCTAAGATAAGTATTTTAAATGATTCTTGCTTCTTGCCTTCAATATTCATTTAGATTTAACAACCATTGCTCTCCTTTCTTTACTGCATCTTGGTTTCCATCTGGCATCATTCTCCTTCTTCTGAAGCTTCACCTAAGTAATTCCTTTACTGTGCTTCAGTTGGTGATACATTCAGTTTTTATTAGAGTTAGAATGGCTTTATTTTCAAAGGACATTTATAGAACTCCATTTGGTGTTCATTTTCCCTCATTATGAAAGTATAATTGTACTGTCTTCTAACTTTTCTGTTGAGAGATCAGTTCTCAATCTCTGATTACTCCTTTGAAAATAATATCTCTTTTTTTTTTTCCTATGGCTGCTTTGAAGGTTGTCTGGTTTTCTTTGGTATTGTGTTGTGTTTTTTTGTATGTATTCTGCTTAGGGTTTGCAGCAATTCTTCAATATATGGCACGATGTCCTTCATTGGTGTCTTAGTCAATTCTGGCTGTGATAACAAAATACCATGGACTGAGTAGTTAAACAACAGTCTTTCATCTTTCACAGTTCTGGAGACTGCGACATTCCAAAATCAAGGTGCCCACTTCCAAGTACTGTCTCATAAGAGTTTAAGGCATCAACATGTGAATATAGCAGGAGCAGACATTCAGTCCAGAGCAGCTGATCTTGGAAAATCATGGCCTTCCATATAGCTTCTGCTCTCTACTTTATATTCTCTCCTTCTCTAATTACACATATGTTAACCTGTTTTCCCATGGTTCATGTCTCTCATACAAACATCCATGTTTTATAATTCACTACTTTTCTTTGCCCTATCTGAGTTCATCCTAATCTGAGTTCACTAATCCTATTTTCTATTTTGTCTAATTTGAAAGTAAACCAATCTACTGAGTACTTAAGTCTACTTTTTTTCAGTTCCAGAACTTTCATTTGCACCTTAGTTTCTGGTTCTCTGTTTAGATCCCTTCTCTTGTCATCTAACTTACTTAACATATTAATCACATTATCAGAATATCTGTTTTATGACTCCAATATTTGGATCTCCTGTTCCATTATGTTTCTGTCCTTCTCCTTCTTTCTCTCTCTGACTCCTTTTCTCTGTCTACGTCTCTTTCTGTCTCTTGCCAAGTGATATTGCCTTCTGTGATATGTAGTAATTTTTGTATAGATGCTATAGATTTTTCATGAAAATTTATGCATATAATTTGAGGCTTTCATGATGTTATAATACATCAAAAACAAGTACTTTTGCTTCTTCCAGGAAGTAAGGGTAAAGGCAGATCACTTTAATCCAATCAGCGATTGAGTTGGTTTGAAGTTGCAAAGCCATAAAGTGATCTAGGTCTAGGGGAGTCAGGGGAGGAAATGGTGGTATAAAGGTCCTGGGAGAACAACATAACTGGGGATCCATCCAAGGGGAACTACAGAGGGATACATTCACTGTCCATACTGTTGGAGAAAAAAGCCCCCACATTTCTCTTCTCCTTACCTCCAATCTCCTACTTACAATTCTTCTTTGTGAGAAATAGCACCTTAACAGTGCTGAGTTTTTCAGTCATTAAATATGATACAGGTCTCCATTAAATATGATACAGGTCTCCATAGTTTGGTTACACTATGATAGCAAATGCCGTCGACTGGATGGCTTAAACAGCACTCATGTGTTTATCGTGAGGCTGAGGAGTCCAAGGTTAAGGTGTCAGCAGAACTGGGGGCTGGTGAGAGCACTCACATGGCTTCCAGAGAGCTACTTCCTTGCTGTATCCTTGCCTGACCTTTTATCTATTGCTTCCATGGGCAGGAGCTGGGGGAAGAGCCATCTATCTCTCATGCTTCTTATAAGGATGCTAATTCTAGGTTTTTCAGATCAGAGTCCCACCCTTATCATCTCTTTCTTACAGGGCCCTATTGTCATATATAAGCAAATTAAGGGAGTTGGGACTTCACCGTATAAATTGGGGAGGGGGTCACAGTCCAGTCTACAGCAGTATTTATGAATTTTTCTCAGTAGCATTGTATAAATATTACTGTAGAGCTTTTTACATATATTGTTGCTAAATTAATCTTTAAGTATTTATATTGATTTTTGTATATTGACTTTGTGACTTACTGCTGGATAAAACCACTTCTTTTTATCCAGTAGTGTGTTTTGTTGATTCTTTAGGAATTCTTGCATGTTAGTATTACAATTATTACTTCTGTAAATAAGAATAGATTTACTCTTTCCTATATTTATGTTTTATTTATTTTCATTGCTTTATTGTGTTTGCTCTGATCTCTATTATAAGGTTCATAGTGGTGTTGAAACAGAAATCCTTGCTTTGTCCCTGATCTTAGGTAGAAAACATTTGACTTTCACATTAAATATACTGCTCGTGGTAAGTTCCTTGTAGATTTGATAAATGTTTTCTTAAAGACTTTTGCTTCTATGCTTTTCAGGGATTGTGGTTTTTAACTGTATTCTCTTATAGCAGGGTTTTCTTGTGTCATAAATTGAGTTTGAATGCTAAGTTGGCCAGATAAAATGAGTTCATAAGTTGAAGTGGTTCATCTTCCACTTTTTTACTAAAAAAATGTTGCATTATATTGGTATCATTTACTCTTTTAAATTTTTAAAATACTTTTCCATTAAAGATATCTGGTTCTGGAATTTTCATTGTATATTGTCTTTTAATTACGAATTCAACCATTTTACTACTTATGGAGCTATTCAGGTTTTCTATTTCTTCTTGTATTGCTTTTAGTAGTTTTAATTTTAATGGCATTTCTCTGTTTAATGCATGTTAATTAATTTATTAGAGCTTCCCAGGTGACAATAGTGGTAAAGAACCTGCCTGCCAATACAAGAAATGCAGGTTTGATCCTTGGGTTGGGAAGAGCCCCTGAAGTAGGAACTGGCAATCCACTCCAGTAACCTTGCTTGGAAAATTGCATGGACGGAAGAGACTGGTGAGCTGTGCCCATGCGGTCACAAAAAGGTGGACATGGCTGAGCCACTAGGCACACACATTTTATTTAAAGGCATAAATAAATACATAATTTATATATATAGTATACTAATTTATAAACATATTCTGTATATATAGTTTATATAATACATATTATATATTTATATATAATATATTTATATATAAATAAATATGTTGTTCATAATGTTCCCTTATTTATCTTTTTAATGAATCTAAGGTCTGTGGCCAGAGAAGGCAATGGCACCCCACTCCAGTACTCTTGCCTGGAAAATCCCATGGACGGAGGAGCCTGGTGGGCTGCAGTCCATGGGGTCTCTAGGAGTCGGACACAACTGAGTGACTTCACTTTCACTTTTCACTTTCATGCATTGGAGAAGGAAATGGCAACCCACTCCAGTGTTCTTGCCTGGAGAATCCCAGGGACCGGGAAGCTTGGTGGGCTGCCGTCTCTGGGGTCGCACAGAGTCGGACACAACTGAAGTGACTTAGCAGCAGCAGCAAGGTCTGTGGCACTGTCTCCTCTTTTTGTAATTCTATTTCCTGATTTTTTTAAATTTTTCAGTGAAGTGAGATGTTCATCAATTTTATTAGTCCTTTCAAAGAAGCCAGTTTCTAATTTCATTGATTTTCTCTAGGTTTCATTGATTTTTAAATTTTATGTGTAATGGGTTTACCCTCTCATCTTTATTGTTTTCTTCTTTATTTCATTATTCTTGTTAATTTTATTATGTTTGTTCTTTTTATTGTCAAAACTGAGATCATTGATTTTGTAATTTTTTTTTCTTTTGGAATGCAGTATTTTAAGCTATAATTTTCTAAAAAGTACGTTAACAACATCTCAGAAATTTTGATAAGTTGTATTTTATTAACATTTACACCAAAACCACATTTTAATTTCATGGTTTCTTCCTTGAAATTGGCATATTTAGATATGTGTTCCTTTATTTTCAAAATTAGGATATTCCAATATTTTTGTGATTGTTTTATAATTTTATTCAAGTACAAAATAAAATTATTATTCTATTATTTTTCTATATATTTTATATACATTATTCTATATATTTTTAATCTCATTCACTTAAATTTATATTTTGCATGTTTTATCCTGCAAATACTGTGTTAATCTAATAGACATGGATACCCATTTATTGTATAAGCTTCAAAAATACTTTATGGAACTTCACGGGCAGTCAGCAGTTAAGACACCACACTCTCAAGCACAGGTTCGATCCCTGGCCATTAAACTATGATCCTACATGTCACATGGCATGGCAAAAAGGGAGTTCTGATCAAAATGGAATAAGAGATGCAGAGAAGCAAGAACTCAGGCAGGTCCATGAGTTTAGGAATAGAATTCTCAAACAGAAAGAATACTTTACCAAAGAGACCAAAATTCTAAAAGAGATCCAAACAGAAATTTTGGAGCTGAAGACCTCAATTAAGGACATGAAGAATACATTAAAGACATTGGAAATAAAACAGACCATATGGAAGAATTAGTGAGCTCAAAGATGGAAGTCTAGAAACCATACACGCACAAGAGGAAAGAGAATAAGCCATTTTAAAAAAGAAGAAACTCTGCAAGAACTACCTAACCCTATTGGGAAGTGCAAAATTAAGAGAATAGTTATCCCAGGAGAAGAAAGAAGAAAAGAGTAAAGAATTTATTTAAAGAACTATTAATTGAGAATTTCCCAAACCTTAGGAACTGGACTTACCATTCCGTGAAACTGAGAACACCTAATTATCTCAATGCAAAAAGACCATTTCCAAGAGACGTTATATTAAAACTATTGAAAATCAATGACAAAGAATTTTAAAGTGGCTGGGGAAAAATGGATGGTCACTTGCAAAGTAACCTCTATTAGGCTGTCAGCAGATTTCTCAGCAGAAACTCTGCCATCTAAGGAAGGAGAATGACATTCTCAGAACACTGATAGAGGAAAAATGTCAGGCAAGAATACTCTATCCAGGAAAGTTACCCTGCAGACATGAAGGAGAAATAAAAGCTGTCTCAGACAGACAAAAGCTGAGGGAGTTCATCATCATCAGATTTACCTTACTAGAAAAGTTGGAAGGAGCTCTACTTGAAAAAAAAAAGCCAAAAGTACTTTGATGGGACCTCTCTGGCAGGCCAGTGGTTAAGACTTCACCTTCCAATGCAGGGACTGTGGTTTGATCCCTGATCTGGGAATTAAGATACCACATGTCTCACGGCCAAAAAAACAGAACTTAAAAAAAATAACAGAAGCAATATTATAACATATTAAATAAAGATGTTAAAAATTATCCATATCAAAAACAAATTTTTTTAAATACATAAATTTTGAATAAGTAGGTAAATAGAATCAGACTGAAGAGGTTCTTAATCAGAATAGGTTGTTAAAGAAGAAAAAACAATAAAAAAAAATAACAATAGCTACTTCAATTTGGTAACAAACTCACAACATAAGAAAAGAATTTGAGACAACAAAAATACAAATAGGGAAGAAAAAAAAGGATGATATCCATGTAGGCAAATGAAAATAAGATGTCATCTGCATAAAACAGATTATTTTATTTATGAGATATTAATAGAAAACCACCAAATTGAAATGACAGAAAACATAAAGAATCAATGGCGATATAGAACAACCAGAAAAGAAAAAAATAAAATGGCAACACTAAGTTCTCATTTATCAGTAATCACCTTAAATATAAGTAACTTAAATTCACCATTGAAAAGACACAGAGTGGCTAGATGGATTAAAAAACAGGACCAAACTATAGCTGTAAAGACAAACATAAGCTCAAAGAGAAGGGATGAAAGATTATATGCTAAGGAAATGGCAGCAAAAAGAGAGTATGGCCACTTTCATATCAGAGAAAATAGTCTTCACGCCAAAACAAAGATGGGCGTTATATAAAGAGGGGACAAGTCATCAAGACATAACAGTGACTAATATACATGCACCTCGAATAGAAGCATCAATACGTCAATGGATGGATCATCTGGAAAGAAAGTTAAAAAGGAGACAGAGGCCTAAAATGAAACATCAGACGTAATTGTGCTCAATCTCTCAGTTGTGTCCAACTCTTAGTGACCCCATGGACTGCAGCCTGCCAGGCTCCTTTGTCCATGGAATCTTTCAGGCAATCCTACTGCAATGAGTTGCCATTTCCTCATTCAGGGGATCTTCCCAACCCTGGCATCAAACCTATGGCCTCTGCATTGGCAGGCAGATTCCTTCCTAACTGTGCCAGCTGGGAATCCCCTTATACAAAAGGGACTTGATAGATTTATACAGAACATTCCATCCAAATGCATCAGAATACACAGTCTTTTCAAGTACACATGCAGCGTTGTTAGGATAGACCATAGATGGGGACACAAAAAACTTAAGAAGATTGGAATTGTATAAGAATCTTTTCTAATCACAAAGGTATGAGATTAGAGATCAACTAAAGCTGGAAAGCTGGAAAATCACAAAACATGAAGACTAAACAACATGCTACTGAACAACTATTGTGTCAACAAAGAAATCAAAGGATATGGAGTAAAGGGAACCCTCAGGTACTGTTGGTGAGATTGTAAATTGGTGAAGCTAATATGGAGAATTCTTTACCAGTTGAGCTACCAGGGAAGCCCTAAGGAATTATAGGTGTTCCCCCCAAAATTACAAATATTACTACCATATGATCTAGCTATTCCACTTCTGGATGTTTTATTCAAAGATTATAAAAGCACTAATTTGAAAAAAAATGCCCCCCTATATTCACCATAGCATTATCCACAGTAGTCAAACACAGAAACAACCTTAGTGCCTGTCAACAGATGAATGTATAAAGGAGATGTGTCTCTTACAACGGAATATTACTCAGCCATTAGAAAAGATATTTATTTTTTCCATTTGTGACTACATGGATTGATCTTGAGGGCATCATGCTAAGTGAAATAAGTCAAACAGAGAAAGACAAATAATTTCACGCATAAGTGCAATATAATAAAACAAGGAAACAAATAAAATGAATGAACAAACCAAACAAAGCCAGAAGTTACAGGGAACAGACTATCAGTTAACAGAGTGAAGGGGAGGCTGGGGAGGCTGAAATGAGTAAAGGTGGTCAACTCGATGGTGACAGGTGGAAACTAAATTTTTGGCGGTGAGCATGCAGTCCTGTATACAGAATTCAAGATAAAATATTGTACATATGAAACTTATGTGATGTTATAAATCAAAAGAATAAAAAGTACTTCAATATTACTTGTGAATTTCCATAATGCCAGTTATCTATTGACCAAGTAATACCTATAATAAGAGTCATTTTACTCAGAGTAGAATATTTGATTAGACTTTATACACTTTCTTTCACTAGAAGGGGCTTCCCAGGTGGCGCTAGTAGTAAAGAGCCTGCCTGGTAATGCAGGAGACATGAGACACAGATTCGATCCCTGAGTTGGCAAGATTCTCCTGGGGGAGGGCATGGCAACCCACTCCCGTATTCTTGCCTGGGGAATCCCATGGACAAAGGAGCCTAGTGGGCTCTGTATAGTCCATGGGGTTGCAAAGAGTCAGACACGACGGAAGCGACTGAGCACGCACACATGCATGTCATTAAAAATGGCAAATTTGAACTTACTTGTGAATTCTCATACAGAGGTCCTCAATACTGCCCTTGCAAACAACAGATATGATTCTGCTCCTTAAATTAAGATTATAGCGATAATAATTGCCACAATTTATTAAATGTCAATAAACTTACCGAATGCCAGGAAAGGAGTATGAGTCGGGACCTCTCAAATAAGGACTGTGCATTTCTAGATGCTAGTAAAACACAAAAGTTAGACAAATAAATACAATTCAGTCTTGTGCTGTATATGAGAAGAGATACACCACCAACAAAATGACACAAAAAGATAACCTACAGGGCTTAAAAAACACGTATAGCAAAAATGAACGCAAACAGCAGAGTAGTAACCCCCAACAGTCCTATTCACATGATGCCAGCCCCTGTATGCCAGCTGCTGTGCAGTACTACTTTTCAAGGTACTGCACTGTAAAATTAAAATGTTTTCTTTTTGTGTTTTTGTGTATTGTTTGTGTGAAAAATATTACAAATCTATTACAGTACATTGCTGTAAAACCCACAGTGTTAGCTGGGCTAACCTTATTGAACTTACAGACTGGACTTATGAACAAGCGCTTTGAACAGAACTCACACTTATGTAGGGAACTTACTGTGTTAGAATTCAATTCAAAAAAATTTTCACCTGAGTCTCTTCATTTTGTCCCCAACACAGTAGCTAGAAGGATCCTATTAAAACATAACACATTAGGTCACTTCCCTGCTCAAAACCTTCCAAGAGTTTCCATTACTCTCATTATGAAAGTCAGTCTTCACCATGACTCCCGAAGATCCACTCAGTCTGACCCTAATTGCTTGGTGAACCTACTACAGGGCTCCACCTTCACTGCCTTGAAATCAAAAGGTTTATGTCTCTTCAAAATCGTCTTCACTTGCTATTGTTACAGCTGGACTTTTTCAATACCTCTCTCAGCAAAATGTTTCCGACAGCTAGTCTGAAGATAAACCAACCCTGTCCACAATCACACAGAATGCCTGTTCTTTTTCATTTTTTTTCTATTGCACATCTCACTACCCAGCATTCCTCATCTATTTACTATCATTTTTTGTTTTCGTCTGTCTTTTTCACTGGAATGTGAACTCCACATGTCATTTTGTTCACTGCTGTAGGCCCATGCTGCTGCTGCTGCTCAGTCACTTCAGTCGTGTCCGACTCTGTGCGACCCCATGGACCGCAGCCCATCAGGCTCCCCCGTCCCTGGGATTCTCCAGGCAAGAACACTGGAATGGGTTGCCATTTCCTTTTCCAATGTGTGAAAGTGAAGTCGCTCAGTCGTGTCCGACTCTTAGCGACCCCATGGACTGTAGTCTACCAATCTCCTCCATCCATGGGATTTTCCAGGCAAGAGTACTGGAGTGGGGTGCCATTGCCTTCTCCCTGTAGGCCCATAGCCTAGAAAAAAAAAAAAAATTACATTACAGAAACCTTTGTTTAAATCAGAAATATGTCCAGAGTATGGCACTTTTTACAGGAAAATGAAAAGACTTCTACCTTTAACTAAAGTCATCTCCAGTGAGTTTTTGTTTGCTGTTAATAATTCATATGTATTGAGTGCTTTCCATGTGCTAAACAAGGTTGTATACATTCTCTCACTGACTAAATCCTAACACATGGTCTGTGAAAGCATCACTATTATTATTTTCCCTATTTTATGCATGAGTAAACTGAAATATAGAGAGATGATGTAACGTCCTCATTAGCAGAGCAGGAGGATGGGTCATCATTTTCAACGGTCACACTCCCTTTGACGCGCAGTGACCCACACAGATAGTTAAACAGGAGCAGTGAGAGACCCGCCATCAGGCAGCCCACGTGGAAGCCATCAAGATGAGGGCTGTGCGTCATAATTTAACTAATGCAGTTGGATTAATAAGTGCACTGGAACATCTCTCTGTTTCTCTTAGGAACAAAATACAAGTTTCTTGATGGCTTTGTATGCTACAGAGAGCCCCCCCAAATGTTACACGTATGATTAACAAGGCGATGATGATGGAAATGATTAGTTGTTAGTAATAATTACACAGTACCACGTTATCAGTGCCTCGTAAGCTCTTACTGTCTGTCCGGCTCTGTGCCGAGTGATTTAGATGAATTATGTCATTAATTCCTGCAACGTCTCAGTGAGTTAGGAACTGCCAGGATCCCAAGTTTGCTTACGGAGGCTATGAGAGGGACTAGAGTAAACAGCAAACAAGAGGTGAATCTGAGGGGAGAACCTGGGCTGTTTAGACACCACATGCTTCTTTCAAGTTCAGTGATGAGATTAAAGATTATCCAGTACCTCATGTCAAGATTGTTAGCTGTGAGGGAAAGACAGTCACTTTAGATCCCTGTCTCTGGTCACATATCAAGATAAGTTCTGAGGGATCAAGAATTAACTTGTAACATATTAAATCATGTAAAAAGCCAATGAAAATAAAAGTGAATATTTATCACAGCATTTTTGGTGCTAAATTAGAAGCAACAGAAGAATAATTAAGGAAGAGCACCACAGATTAGACAACGTAAAATGAAAAGTCATCTTTGTAACAAAAAAATAGTTGATGTGACAAGTAACAATTTGAAAACTCTATCAAATAGTTATTAAATGTGTAAGAAAATGCTACTAACTCAATTGATAAATACACAAAAGCCTGGGGCAGTTAATATCCTAATGGGTATGTAGAAACATTGGTACAACTGAAATGAACAAAAGTAATAAAATCATCAATAAATGGCAGTAAATGATCACTGTACACCATTCAACTTTTAAACATATATTATGAATATAGTTAAGAGGTAAATATACCAGCAGACATGTATATATATATATACATACATATATATATATATATATATATATATACACACCTATATATACATATATACCTATATATACATATGTCTTCTCTTCTTTGAAAAAAAATCAGTTAAGGATCCCCAAATCACTTGTGGATTTTTGTACAGTTACAAGCAAGCATAATAGTTAACAATCAATTAAAAACAGAATCTTTAAATACAAATAACTGCATAGATTATTAGAAATTAATTGGTTATTTTTATACATGTCTGCAATGTTTGATATGAACTGTGTTGAAAGATATGACTAATCTTTTACTTTTAATTAATTTTTAAACACAAATATAAAAATATGTGGTATACAAATGATTAAGATGTAGAAAAATTTGGTATTAAACAAGAGTTTTCCTAACTGTTAAAGTTTGACAAATATAATATCACAGATTTAAATGAATAAATAATATTACAAAATGCTGAAGTAGATGCTTCTACTAACCATTAACTGTAACTTTTTAAATAAATTAAAAATAAAATTAAGTGAATTGTAAAATTTAATTGACTTCAACAGTACGTGAATATGGAACTTCCAGATGTTCAAGCTGGATTTAGAAATGGCAGAGGAAACAGAGATCAAATTGCCAACATCCGTTGGATCATACATAAAGCAAGAGAGTTCCAGAAAAACATCTACTTCTTTATTGACTATGCCAAAGCCTTTGTGTGGATCACAACAAACTGTGGAAAATTCCTCAAGAGATGGAAATATCAGACCACCTTTCCTGCCTTCTGAGAAATTTGTATGCAGGTCAAGAAACAACAGTTAGAACTGGACATGGAAAAATGGACTGCTTCAAAATTAGAAAAGGAACGCAGGTTTTAAAGCACATAACGTCTGATAAAAAAAAATTAGAAAAGGAGTACATCATGACTGTATATTGTCACCCTACTTGTTTAACTTCTATGGAGAGTACATCATGCAAAATGACAGGCTGGATGAAGCACAAGTTGGAATCAAGATTGCTGGGAGAAATATCAATAACCTTAGATATGCAGGTGACACCACTCTTATGGCCGAAAGCAAAGAAGAACTAAAGAGCCTCTTGATGAAAGTGAAAAAGGAGAGGGGAAATATTGGCTTAAAACTCAACATTCAGAAAACTAAGATCATGGTATCTGGTCCCATCAATTCATGGCAAATAGATGGGGAAACAATGGAAACAGTGACAGACTATTTTCTTAGGCTCCAAAATCACTGCAGATGGTGACTGCAGCCATGAAATTAAAAGATGCTTGCTCCTTGGAAGAAAAGCTATGACCGACCTAGATAGCCTATTAAAAAAGCAGAGACATTACTTTGCCAACAAAGGTCTGTTTAGTCAAAGCTATGGTTTTTCCAGTAGTCATGTATGGATGTGAGAGCTGGACCATAAAGAAAGCTGAGCACCAAAGGATTGATGGTTTTGAACTGTGGTGTTGGAAAAGACTTGAGAGTCCCTTGGACTGCAAGGAGATTCAACCCGTCCAACCTAAAGGAAATCAACCCTGAATATTCATTGGAAGGACTGATGCTGAAGTTGAAGCTCTAATACTTTGGCCACCTGATGTGAAGAACTGACTCATTGGAAAAGACCCTGATGCTGAGAAAGATTGAAGGCAGCAAGAGGAGGGGACAACAGAGAATGAGATGGTTGGATGGCATCACCAATTCCATGGACATGTGTTTGAGCAAGCCCTTGGATTTGGCAATATATAGGGAAGGCTGGTGGGCTGTAGTCCATGGGGTTGCAAAGAGCTGGACATGACTAAGTGCCTGAACTGAACTGAATTAATAAAAAGCACATTATATTTGCTTTTATTAGTCCTACAGCAGTTCTGCACATATTCAAAATTTGGAACTTGTCCAAATATGACAATTACTTTTTATTAGTTCATTTTATGATTCTTAAAGTCATGAAACAATCAAATAAAACTGATAAAAATTTTATAAGAAATATGCAGATGTGTGATGAATCGTATAGTCTCCTTCCTGCTCTTTTTCTGCCTGTTTACTCAGCTTAATTTCATTTTGGAACTTGTGTAATAATTGCAAATTTTGCTGTGTTCTGTAAAGTTTTAAAGGAAAGGTATATTTATCCTAAGAACACCTTAATGTTTTTGTAGGAAAGAAACTAACTTGGTGCTAAGTAATACTTTGCAAATTATTAGTGTAATCAATACAATATTAATATCTACTTAGTTACTGTGAAATAGTCAAAATTTCATATCAATGTCCTAGAACTCTATGAATTCAGACTTTCTCTTCCCTGTCTTAGCAACCAATGAGGCAGCCAAAGAGGAAGGGTGTCACCTGTCCTCATTCAGGGTCTGGGCAGAGGAGACATGGTGTCACTGTTGATGGAAGTCCTGGTTATAGGCCATCATCCTTATGACATTATCACTGATACCTCCACATTCAATCAGTCAGAAGTTGAGGGACCTTATTTACAACATCAAGGAGATGGACATATGCTGTGCAAAGTATAGCCATATTTGGCAAGCATGTTAAATTGAAGTTCCACTCCATACATCCTGTCTTTTGCTATAGGCATACACAGGAATTTGCTCATCTTGTCTAACATCTCAGTAGATGGGAAGTCCATTATTTAATACACTGTGCAGATGTTATAATTAAATGATTTTGTGGACCAAATTTTCTTTGTTTTATGACCCAAGGAAATATAGAAGGCCGAGTTAAGTGTCGGCCTTAAACATATTATAGCAAATATATTTGCTACATCTTATTTTCCCCATATTATTAATTCATTTGAATTTTCTTGGTTGGAAAGAAGGAGTTCTCAACAGTTCGTCTGCAATATTTTTCTTTTTAAAATGTATTTCTTTTATTCTCATTTCTTTATTATCACTTTAGCTTTAGTCTTATAAACAGTAAGAAGTGATCATTTTCCTCATATCCATTGGAAAGTTTTCAGTATTCTATTTTCTTCTTTTTGCCAATTAAATGCTGCTTCTTCTACTGTCTTGCATTGCTTCTCACTTGACGTATCTAGGATTTATCCATCCTTAAGCGATATATTTGAGTGGCTGTTGACTTAGTCTTATTAGTGGAAATGGGCACGTAGAGGTAGGTCATCAGCCTTCCTGGAGGTGCTGTGTCTGAAATACAAAGAAAAGCCTGAAGTGCATGCCGAGAAGAGTAAGTGAGGCGGGCTTGGCTGTTGTATTATTATTCATTATGTCTATGAACACCATTGTTCCTATTATTAACCTTCACTGTAAGCGTGCCCAAGAAGAGAGCAGCTATATAGATTTTAAGTGGTGATACATTTCATAATTTATCAGCGGATGTATTTCCCAGTGATGATTCCAAAATAGCTCTTACAGCTGAGCTTAGTTGATTACTAGTAAACTAGAGAACATGTATAGCCTGTCCTGTTCTTTAGCGACTATCTTTCATTGTTTGTTAATTCCTCCTGAATATCTTAGAATATTGATTTTAATAATGAATGGTTCTTGAGAAGACAGATAGCTTCTAAATCCTTTGACACACTGAGGTGTATGTACATTAATATTAATTCCATGGTTCCCTACAACATTTTTCTAATCAATCAAGTACCTTGCTTAGACCATTTTTATGAATATATTTTAAATGAAACTTCAGAGTCAGTCATTCAAAATGTGATGAATGCATAGTAATAGGAAACTCGGAATCATAGATTATGAATACCAAGAAAGAGTCTGTTCTGGTTAACCTAAGTCTATGGTTTCCAATGGGTCATGCTGCAGGCATTCATACACTTGTTCAGGGGTCATTTTCCTAAGACCTGTTCAAGGATCAACATAAAGATGACAACCATTCTGTTTGGCCTTAAGAGATATTTTAGTGTGATGAAAATAAAATATTTCCACAGCACAGAAAATTTACACCCTTTTTCTCTTCTTCAAATAGGTTATGTGGGTATGCAATTTGTGTCGGAAGCAACAGGAACTCTTAACCAAGTCAGGGGCGTGGTTCTTCGGCAGCGGCCCTCAGCAGCCCAGTCAGGACGGAACGCTCAGCGACACGGCTACAGGGGCGGGTTCCGAGGCGCCTAGAGAGAAGAAAGCCCGGCTCCAAGAGCGCTCGAGGTCGCAGACCCCCCTGAGCAGCGCCGCAGCCTCCGCTCAGGACCAGGCTGGTCCGGGCGCACAGATGGACAGGACCAAGGGCGCCGAGCCCGCCCCGCAAGCCGGGGTCCCTGAGCAGAAGCAGGCATCCTCCAGATCTAGAAGCGAGCCTCCCAGGGACAGGTAAGAGGTCAGCAACCCACAGGCCTAAAGGGCAAAATCTTAAATGGAGATCAAACCCATCTTCAGGAAACAAACCGCTTAGGGTATGCAGAAAGGGTGCCTCTCAGACTCAACCAGAAAGGTGATAGGGAGCCCGCTGCCTTTGTCTCTCTCTAGAACGCATCTTTCCTTAGGAGGCCTTTGCTGAGAAGCTTGTCTTTCATGTGTCCCATGGAGGTAAACAAGGGCTACCTGGTTGGTAGTCAGGGCCCTTGAGAGAATGAGCCAAGCCTGAAGGAGTGGCTGGCTGTCTTGTTTTATATTTCATTGTTTAAAGTGTACTATTAACTTCCAACCCTTTGGTGAGAACAGCCATTGGCTGTTTTTGGCTGTTAGAGTGAGTCCTGCAGTTGAATATGTGCTCTGAGAGAAGAATATGGGGAACAGACACACTTAGGGCTGGGGGTGCAGCAGCAAAGGCTTCCTGGAGGGTGCTTTCTTCTACACTGAGCTTTGAAGGTGACTAGAGATGAGCCAGGTGAAGCAAGGGATGAGTGCACAGGTGTCTGGCCGGAAGGAAGAGTGGGACCACCCAGAGGATGCTCTTGGCTGGAGGGTGAGTTGGAGAGGGGGGAGCAGGGGATGATGGTCACACTGGGCCTTTTAGACAGATTCAATTTCACAGACTTTATCCTGAAAACAATGGAATGCAATGGAGGCTTGTAAGCTTGGGCTCACGTGATGAGCTTATTAATTTCAATTTGTCTACTGTATCATTCATTCAAAAGCCTGTATTGTTGACCAGACAGGATGCTGTGCAGTAGGTGGGGACAGCGTTAACAAGGGGGAATATAGCCCTTTTCTTCCCAAGGCTGGGAGTCTGGGACACCTGACGGTTAGCACTAGATGTGGCTGCCTTCGTCTGTGTGACCCTTATATATTCCACTGGGTGGGAGGACAGGATCCGAGGGTAGGATCTAAGGAAGGTTTCTGATCTCCTTGTCAAACAGAACTCTCACAATAAGCTCAAAGACTTCAAAGCTGAACTGATCTGGATTCCAGGCCTGGCTCTGTCACCAGGGATTCTCACGGGCACCTTGGAGGACTGAGTGAGCACCTGTGCTCAGCAGCAGCAGGCCCATGGGAGGCCGCTAGTGAATGCAGACTGTAGGCACCAAGTGTTTACCATTACCGAACACTGCAGGAGCCAGAGGGCATCAAGATGACTGGTGCATGGTGCCTTTCCATTCAGATCCTGGGAAAGAGACCACACCGTCCCTTAGGGAAGACAGAGCTCTGGGCAGTGAACTGGCGCAGAGGGCTGACATGATCAGAGCTAGACAATACAAACACACGTCCTTTGGAGGCCGCAGGAAAGGGGAGCACCTCTGAACACAGGCAGACAGGACACCCAGAAGTTGTGGGATGGGCAGGCAAAATAGGAGAGACCATGATGGCCAGACACGAGAGCCACCCTGGTGATGGCCAGACCTGCAGCATGGTGACAAAGTGCTGTGGGTTAAGGAGAGAAAAGATGCTGAAAGGGCAGCTCACGATTGGTCAGAAAAGGATTTCTTTTAAAGGAGAGGAAGAGTTTGGAGGTATAGAGTTTCCAAAGAGAAAATTTGAGTCCTGCTTATGATGATCTGTGAAAAACGACAAAGAATTCGAGAGTAGGCACCAAGGAGAGGCTTTTCAATGAAATCTGAAAAAGACTGATAAGGGCAAATAGCTTTTCTGGTGATATAAATGACTTGCTGATTATAATACCAAAGACAACAGTGAGGATGTTGGGGCTGGAGAAGGAGGAAGAGGGGGACCTGGTTGGTAGTCAGGGCCCTTGAGAGAATGAGCCAAGCCTGAAGGAGTGGCTGCCTGTCTTGTTTTATATTTCATTGTTTAAAAATTTTTATTATTGGAGTGCAGTTGCTTTTCAGTGCTGTGTTAATTTCTGATACAACAAAGTGAATCAGTTATATATACAGATATACCTGCTCCCGCTGTGACCCCCCTCCCACCGTCCATCCCACTCCCCAGGTCATCACAGAGCACTGAGCTGAGCCCCTTTGCTCGACAGCCGCTTCCCACGAGCTATCTGTTTTACACATGGGAGTGTGTGTGTGTCCGTGCTCTCTCTCAATTCGTCCCGCCCTCTCCTTCCACCGCTAGCTATGTGTTTTACATGTGAGTGTATGCATGTCAATGTTACTCTCTCAATTTGTCCCACTCTCTCCTTCCCTGATACCTCAGTTGGTAAAGAATCCACCTGCAATGCAAGAGACCCCAGTCCGATACCTGGGACAGGGATCCTGATACGCTAGAGAAGGGATAGGCTACTCACTTCAGTATTCTTGGGCTTCCCTTGTGGCTCAGCTGGGAAAGAATCCGCCTGTGATGTGGGAGACCTGGGTTGGATCCCTGGGTTAAGAAGATCCCCTGAAGAAGGGAAAGGCTACCCACTCCAGTATTCTGGCCTGGAGAGTCCCATGGACTCTAGAGTCCATGGGGTCACAAAGAGTCGGACACGACTGAGCTTCACTTTACTTCTCCTTCCGCCACTGTGTCCACAAGTTCTGTTCTCTAAGTCTGTGTCTCTGTTCCTGCCCTGCAAATAGGTTCATCTGTGCCATTTTTCTAGATTCCACATACATGTGATAACATACCAAATTTGTACTCTTCCCGACTTACTTCACATAGTGTGGCAATCTTTAGTCACATCCGTGTTGTGGCAAATGACATTTTCTTCCTCTTTATTTCTGTCATTTTGTTCCTTTTTATTACCGTATTCTACTGTATGTTATATGTACCACATCTTCTTCACCCATTCAACAGTTGATGGACGTTTAGGTTGCTTCTGTGTCCTGGCTATTGTAAGTAGTGCTGCAGTAAACACCGGGGTACATACTTCTTTTGGAAACAAGATCTTAATCTTTTTGATCCTAATTTGTACACTCATCAGGAGCTAGTGGGGATGGAAACATTAGAGGTGAGAAAAGGCCTATTTCAAAGATAAGAATCAGAGAGACTGGAGAAGAGTCCCATTTGCATATAAGGCTATCCTTTCCTAAAGCATCTTCACAGATGTTGTCTCCTTTAATCTGCACATGAACTCTGCAAGGTAAGCATCATTGATCAGCATTTCAACAACAACAAAAATATCGACTCTATAGAAACTTCCAAGGGCAACTCTGCTTTAATGAGCTACTGAGGTTTGCAGTACATTCATCACATTTTTATGAAAACTCTAATTATGATGACTGCATTCATTGCAGACCCCTTATGCGGGAAAACAGC
Organism: Oryx dammah; assembly: GCF_014754425.2. Lineage (NCBI taxonomy): Eukaryota > Metazoa > Chordata > Mammalia > Artiodactyla > Bovidae > Oryx > Oryx dammah. The sequence goes on along the minus strand of NW_024070203.1, from coordinate 1,839,805 downwards.
AATCCTACCTGTGAAACTCCACCCTCCCTGAAAATCTCTCCCACTTCAAAGGACCAAGTAATCTAAATGCCTCAAGCAGAGTTGACCATGCTTCTGTTTTGCTTTTGTGTCATTGGAAACCCTCTACCCTTTCTTTCCGTTATCACCAGCCCCTGCTCAAACTGATCCCACAACATATTTGAGCAATTACTACTTTGATAACGGACAATAGAAACTGCTCTACTTTTCCCCATCTTGTATATTATTCTCAGTTTTTGCTCATGAAGTCTGCTTTTGGTCTTCCAGTGTTCTCTCTGGAAAGCCCTTTCTATGGATCTAAGAATTCCAGAAAGAGCCTATCTGTCCCCATTTTAACTGCACAGTAGAGCATATAGGGTCTGAATGCTTTGCTGAGGTATCCCCTTTCTGTAACTTCTGGTGTCCTTGCTGAAAGCTTCCCAAAGCAGATGGACTACAGTGTTCAGAAAAGGGCTGCACGGGAGCATCTTAAACAATGTAATTTAAATATTCAGACTTGAAACACTTTTCCTTTATCTTTGCCAGTGCCTCCTACAAGATGGAAAGCAAAGTAGAACACAAACTGCTTTTTCTTTTCATATTCTTTTCTGTTATGATTTATTATAGGATATTGAACATGGTTCCCTGTGCTCTGCATTTTGGAATCAGGGAGAAGGCCTGGGAGGGAGGAAAAATGAATAATAATTTCAAAACGGCAACATTTTTATCATTTTTGCTGGGGAAGGTAAAATGAAGGCTCAGCTTCAACCTTTTTTTTTTTTTTTTACCAATTCCCTAAAAAGTGATGGACTGCACATGATCTCTTAAAAAGTACTTTTGTTCTACAACTGAAGTGCTAGTAGAATTAATTTCTGAAATGGACATACTTCTATTCAGGTTTCCTTGAATGTTTCAGTTATAAGAGATTAATATATATTGCCCAAATATATGTTGGGTATTAATTTTTGAACTGATATATATCTATTAGCATTTATCCTAACTTATTATTACCTATATTATTTTATCTAGAACATGTTAAAGAGGTTAGCATAAAACTTGTTCCTTTAGTGAATTAATTTATTGATTTTTAAAAGGATCTGTTTAACTGATAGAGAATTTAAAAATCTGAAGGCCAGTTGTGAAGACCCTGAATATCTTGTAACTCAAAGTAGCCTTATTTAGAAAGCGACTCAGGTATACGGGTTTAATGTGCCTTTTTAACATCTCGCTTTTTAATTAGACATTGAAGGATAACTATTTCCAAGGATGCTGCTTCTGGGGTCTGGTCCTCGCCTTGAGTTTACACGCGATTCTCCTTCTCCACGTTTCTTTGTGCATCCCAGGAAGAAGACCCCAGGACTGGCCGAGCAGAATGGCAAAGGCGCCCCAAAGGGCGAGCGCAGACGCGCGCCCAGGACCTCGGCGCCTCCCGCAGAGGCGCCCGCGGAAGAACGCGAGCGGAAGGAAAGGCGGGAAAGCCGAAGGCTGGAGAAAGGCCGGTCCCAGGACTACTCCGTCGTGCCGGAGAAACGCGAGGAAGACGCGGTGGCTGAAGCGGAGAAGCAGCGGAAGGAGGAGGAGTACCAGACCCGGTACCGCAGCGACCCGAACCTGGCGCGGTACCCTGTCCAGCCGCCGCCCGAGGAGCAGCAGATGCGCATGCACGCGCGGGTGTCCCGCGCCCGGCACGAGCGGCGCCACAGCGACGTGTCCCTGCCGCGCACCGAGGCGGCCGCGGGGCCCGAGGGCAGGCCCGGCCCGCGCGCGCCCCACGCCGCCCGGGGCTCGCCGCCCGCCTCGCCGCGCGCCTACTCGGCCGAGAGGACCGCGGAGGCCCGGGCGCCGGGCGCCCAGCCGCTCGCCGACCCCAGCGCGCCGGCGCCCCGGCCAGGCCCGGGCCCCGCGGAGGTCCCGGAGCCGCTCCGGAAGCAGAGCCGCCTGGACCCCGGCTCGGCCGTCCTGGTGCGCAAGGCCAAGCGCGAGAAGGTGGAGACCATGCTGCGCAACGACTCGCTCAGCTCCGACCAGTCCGAGTCTGTGCGGCCGTCGCCGCCCAAGCCGCACCGCGCCAAGAGGGGCGGCAAGCGGCGCCAGATGTCGGTGAGCAGCTCGGAAGAAGAGGGCGTGTCAACGCCGGAGTACACGAGCTGCGAGGACGTGGAGCTGGAGAGCGAGAGCGTCAGCGAGAAGGGTGAGCGAGCGGCGGCGCGGGGGCTGGGGGCGGGGGGGGGGTGGGCTGGGGGGGTGGTAACCGGGCGCTCCTGCAGGGATCTGAGGTGCGCGCTCCGGGCTGGGGGCGTGTGCTGGAATCCGAGATATACGCTCGGGGCTGGGGCTGTGTGTGCTGGGATCCGAGGTGCGCGCTCCGGCCTGGGGGCTCCTGTGTTGGGATCCGAGATATACGCTCGGAGCTGGGGGTGTTTGTGCTGGGATCCGAGGTGCGCGTTCCGGGCTGGGGTCTCCTTGCTGGGGGCTCGTGTGGTGGGATCCGAAGTGCGCGCTCCGGGCTGGGGCCTCGTGTGCTGGGATCCGAGATATACGCTGAGCTGGGGGCGTGTGTGCGGGGCTCCGGGATTCGCCAGTGTGGCTCAGAAGCGCGTGTGCTGTGCGCTCAGGGTGCGCGCCTGCAAGGTTTACAAGCGTATCTGGTAATGTCTAGCATGGTGACTGTGACTGCAGTTACCACTGCTTTATGGTATATTAGAAACAAGCTACGAAGGCAAATCCTAAAAGTTCTCATCACAAGAAAATTATTATTTTGGCAACCGGATGAAGACATAGATGTTAACTAAACCTCCTGGGGTAGTCTTCTGGCCTCCTGTATATGTCTGATGGTTAGTTTAAGTTCACACGTCGCTCAGCAGTGTGACTTTTGGCCGTGCCATGGACTGTATAGCCTGCCAGTCTCCCCTGTCAATGGAATTTTCCAGGCAAGAATACTGGAGTGGATTGCCTTTTCCTTCTCCAGGGGATCTTCCAGACCCAGGGATGGAACTCGCATCTCTTGGGTCTTCTCCACTGGCAGGTGGATTCTTTGCCACTGAGCCTCCTGGAAATCCGCAGGTGGTTAGGTTTACACCTTAAACTTCCATGGAAAGTGAAAGTGAAAGTCACTCAGTCATGTCCCACTCTTTGCGACCCCATGGACTAAATAGTCCATGGAGTTCTCTAGGCCAGAATACTGGAGTGGGTAGCCTTACCCTTCTCCAGGGGATCCGAGGGGCGACCAAGGGATGAGCGGAGTGTGGGACTCGGGGCTCGTGTGCAGGAATCTGAGGTGCACGCTGAGGACTGGGTGTGTGTGTGCAGAGCGCCGGGATTCGGGCCCGTCGTTGAGAGGCGCCTGTGCTGGGCTCAAGGTGCACCCCTGCAGGGTTTGAGCCCAGGTCTCCCGCATTGCCGGCAGTTTCTTTACCAGCTGAGCCACAAGGGAAGCCCAAAAATACTGGAGTGGGTAGCCTTTCCCTTCTCCAGCAGATCTACGTACCAGGAATCTGGTCTCCTGCATTGCTCGAGAATTCTTTACCAACTGAGCTATCAGGGAAGCTGTATGTCAATTAATTCTCAGTAAAAGTTGGGGAGGAAAGTGGGGCTTGGAATGCTCCAGGCAGTCTCCCAGCAAATGGAAGGTTTTAGTGTTTTGTCTCCTTTTGTTTTTGGATGTGGAGTTTAAAAACGTCACCGCAGGCACCGAATGAGTTACAAGAATTTTTCATGACGTTGGTTCCTCTCATTCTGGGAAATTTTGTATTCTAGAGCCATCATCACAGAAAATCCTTTAGATAATACTGGTGTAGAAGATACTTCAACTTCAATTTAAAGTCCTGTGTTTATTTTGAAGAGTCTCCTCCTTTTGCTGCTATTCACTTAGATTTAAATTACCACAGCCATATATTCAGTTGGTGGTGGTTATCATCTTTGTTGTAGTGCTGGGGCTTCCCTGGTAGCTCAGATGCTGAGAATCTGCTTGCTGGATGGCATCACAGACTCGATGGACATGAGTTTCGGTGAACTCTGGGAGTTGGTGGTGGACAGGGAGGCCTGGCGTGCTGCAGTTCATGGGGTCTCAAAGAGTCGGGCATGACTGAGCGACTGAACTGAACTGAACTGATGCTCCAATGAGGAGGAGGAGATGGCAACCCACTCCAGTATTTCTGCCTAGACAGTTCCGTGGACGGAGGAGCCCGGTGGGCTGCTGTCCATAGGGTTGCACAGAGTGGGACACGACTGAAGCGACTTAGCCTGCATGCAGCATGCCCCAGTGATCTTATGCTGTCTGTGGGAACAATTTTAAAAGCTCATTCTGTTGCTATTAGTACTACAATTCAACTGGTAATAGGTATCTTTGGAGTACGGGGGAGGGGTGAATTTGGCTTTTTCACTTAGGCATTGATGTTTATAAAGTGCACATTGGTTTTTTAAAAGTCAGATGATGTGTAGACTTTTGCTGTCTTTCGTGTCTCAATGTTGTGTTTTGTGAACATGTATTTTTTTTCCCTTAAGTCATAAGGGAAGTGTAAGTAAGTGGATATGCTTAATTGGTGTGCAGAAAACCCCTTATGAGGATGGTTATAGATATAGTTACATATGTATATTTTCCTACTCAGTAAAGAAAGGGTGTACACCAGCTCCACTTGAATGTGTTTAATAAATCACAATGGGCATGAAGCTAGAAATGAAGCTCAGAATTATTTACAGTAACAACAGATTATGAAAGAAACATGACTGGTGGTGTGGGTGAGTGGAGGAAGGCAGCTAGTGTGATGAGAGGCACTTAATGTCTCTGGCCGCTATCTTCCTTTCTCAGGAATTATCTTCTGGGCACTTGGGTGACAACCTGGAATTTAGCCAACTTTGAAGTTGGGGTTCAGGTTCTTCATATGGAAGCATAGGAGACATCGTCTGATACATGCAGCCTTGTTTTCTCTTCATTTATAAATAATCTCATTCTCAATGTCTATGAGTGAAGCATAGGCATTTTTCTCCTTTAACCTTAATCTGTAATATTGATTAATGCCTTTATTGTCAAGGATTACCACTGCCCACCAAGGGCTCAGCCGTGATCGTCTACAGAACGCTGTGACCCTGCACGACTTTTTTAGCATCCCTAAGTCTCAGTTTTCTTATTGCCACAGTGGAGATGAGAGTTTCCACTTCGTCAGGTGACTGAGTGGTTTGGATGAGCTCATGTAGCTGCAGCAGGATGCTAAGTTAGCATTCTTCCTGTCTTGATGAGCCTGTGGCATTTGTGCTATAGAGCTAGTATTGCAATGAATTCATTATATCATTTTATATATATATATATCATTATATATATCATATATATATATATATAACAAAGAAGAGGTGAAAGAACCCATTTTATATCTTCCAGGCTCTAGAGGGATGAGAAAGGGACGAGTAATCAGGGAAGAGCCATCTTCCCAGGAGAGGAAGCCATACAGCAACCTTCACGGTCAGGGAAGGTGATCTTCATGGAATAAATACAAGAAAGCAGCATTTTGACTATATCCCGTGTATTCACTTGCTCAGTTTATCAGTGACATGTATCATGTAACTATTGAACACTTGCATGGCTCTGCTGGTCTGTTTGGGCTCCTGTAACAAAATTCCACAGACTAAGTAGCTTGTGAACAAAAGAAATTCGTTTTCTCACAGTTCCAGGGACTGGGAGGCCCAGGGTCCAGGCGCCAGCACGGTCTTGTCCTGGAGAAGGTGCTCTTTCTAGCTCAGGTGGAGTCGCTCCTTCTCATTGTGTCCGCACGTGGGGGAGGCAGCAGGGAGCTCTGTGGGGTATGTGATGAGCGCTAATCCCACTCATGAGGGCTTCACCCTCCTGATATAAGCACGCCCCATTTGAGGGGTTAAAATTTAAACATGTGAATTCGGAGGGAATACAGGCCTCCAGACCATAGTTCTGGCACAAGGCATCTACTTAATATATGTGTACTACTCTTGCCATTTATGTTGTTATCCTTATCATTATGCTGAGTTGGTTTGTGTGTTTATTAGTAAGTGTAGATTTAACACTTTTGGTAGATACACTGCATGCCTTTATGGAGCTTACATGTTGTTGAGAGAAATAAACAATAAAGTATAATTACACAATGAAGTATAATGTATTAAATGCGTCAAAGGAGCATTCCTTCCAGATGTATTGATACAGTTTTGCTTTGTGTCCAGATGTTTAACCAGAAAGGTTCCCTGGACAAATGGTATCTGAAAGTCAACACATAGATAGTCAGCATGATGCTGGGAAAAATTGGGCATCTCTGATTTCTTAGATGAGCGCTCCCCAATCCCTGGGCCAGGGACCACTGCTGCTCGGTGGTCTGCTAGGAGCCTGCCGACACAGCAGGAGAAGAGCTGCAGGCTAGGGAAGGAAGTTTCCTCAGCACTTACAGCCGCTCAGCATTGGCCCACCTCCTGTCAGATTGATGGTGGCGTTAGACTCTCCTAGGAGTGCGGACCCTTCTGTGCATGGTGCAGGCGAGGGTATAGGTTGTGTGCTCTTTAGGAGAGTCATCTTGAAACTTCCCTCTCCACCCTGGGCTAACTGTCTTTAATGACACAGTCCCTGGTGCAGAAAGGTTGGGGATTTGGAAGACATGATAACTTAATGTAATGTGGTACCTGGACTGGATTCAAGACAAGAAAGGTGGCATTAATGGAGGGGAGGAACTGATGACATACAGTAAATTTAAGTTTTTTCATTAAAAAAAAATAAAAAGGTTGGGGACCACTATGTTAGATTTTAAGTATTGAATCTCTCCATGCAGAAGAAAAACAGAGAACTAAATCTTAGTTGTAATAAGAAAGCAGTTGAATTTACATGAAATGTGTAACAAGATCCTCTGGGGCAAGGTCCAGTGAAGATTTGTGCCCCTAAGGAATTGAGTCAGGAGAAAAACTAGAGACGCAGGTGGTGCGAAGTGGATGAGAGGAGGAAAAGGCACCATAGCTCAGAAGAAGCAGAGCATCGCTACCTCAATCGGGATTCATCCGCTGACACTTCCAAGGAACCTGAAGCCCTCTGACAAAGCACCCTGGAAGAAGAGTCTGGCGTGGGGTAAAAGGATTTCCTTCCTTTTTAATCCTTGCCTTCTTGCTGGCTTTGAGAGCCTGGGGAAAATATGACCCAAATTAATGTTACCTTTGAACTTTTAAAGCACTTTGTGAATGGCTTCTGATGAACAAGGGCTACCAGGTTTCTTTGTAGCTGTTACTGCTAAGCATTATTTAGCAGTCCTTGTAGGAGTGTGTGTTACCCAGATGACTAGCAAGAAATAATACTTCTAAAGGTAGTAAATAATGAGTGATTGAACAGAGAGACTGAGGACACTTAATCACAAGGTTGAATTTTCCCCACAAAACAAAAACAGTTTCAGGGGATCCATGGGTCAGTTCCATGGAGAAGGAAATGGCAACCCACTCCAGTCTTCTTGCCTGGAGAATCCCAGGGACGGGGGAGCCTGCTGGGCTGCCGTCTATGGGGTTGCATAGAGTCGGACACAACTGAAGCGACTTAGCATGTGTCATTTGTGGGCACTGTGAACTATTTACTGTGTAGTCTTGGTCCCTGACAGCTTAAACACTGAGGAGTCAGGAACAAGCATTGCGAAGCTTTGCAATTATCAGGTACTAAATTATTTAGATGTAACTAATTCATGTAGTGCTTTGTATCATCCATTAGTCATTAAGCTAAAACTGTTAGGAGTCACCAGTTTGGGCTCCAGCAGTACATTGCCTGTTGCTTACATAGTACTTTTAATTCTACACAGAAGTTGATTTACTTCCATTTCTTGAGAGCACAGAAGGTATTTTATATTCTTTTGATGCTCCTGGTGCTTCTTCCTATAATTTTAAGAGGGTTTTCAATTAAAGAAGGTGGTCACCATTCAGTCATGTATTAATTTCTGTGTGATATTACTTAAGTAATACATTGTTTACATGATATTAAGCAAGGTATCTACAAGAATCTGCTGAATTCTAGGCACATTGTGCTAGGTTTTAGAGGTACAGTGATTGAATAATACAGACATGTACATAGGTACAGATGGATACATATGGGGCCACTCATGGTTTTTGCTCCTGTGACACTTTTCTGGGCAACCAAGAGAACTGTTACTGAGCACTTAATAGAGAGGATATATTCATTAGAAGGACTGATGCTGAAGCTGAAGCTCAATAATTTTGCCACCTGATGTGAAAATATGTCTCTCTGGAAAAGACCCTGATGCTGAGAAAGATTGAGGGTAGGAAGAGAAGGGGGTGACAGAGATGGTTGGATGGCATCATCGACTCAGTGGACATGACTTTGACCAAACTCCAGGGGATAGTGAAGGACAGGGAAGCCTGATGTGCTGCAGTCCATGGGATCGCAAAGAGCTGGACATGACTTAGCAACTGAACAATATATCTAATGAATCTGTTCTCTCTATAAAGTCTCCAGGACACTCCAAAGTCAAGTCAGGTTCTGTGGTAAGAATTTGACTACTGATGTTAAAAACTGAAACCTTTAAATAATTACAACTTGGAAAGACTTCTCTATTTTTTATTTAAATTTTGTTTTATATTGGAGTACAGTTGATTTACACTGTGGTGTTAGTTTCAGGTGTATAGCAAAGTTATCCCATTATACATATATACATTCTTTTTCAGATTCTCTTGCGATTTAGATTATTACAAGATATTGACTAGGGTTCCCTGTGCTATACAGTAGGTCCTTGTTGATTATCTATTTAATATCTAGTAGTATGTATATCGGAGAAGGCAGTGGCACCCCACTCCAGTTCTCTTGCCTGGAAAATCCCATGGATGGAGGAGCCTGGTGCGCTGCAGTCCATGGGGTCGCTAAGAGTTGGACACGACTGAGTGATTTTACTTTCACTTTTCACTTTCATGCATTGGAGAAGGAAATGGCAACCCACTCCGGTATTCTTGCCTGGAGAATCCCAGAGACAGAGGAGCCTAGTAGGCTGCCGTCTGTGGGGTCGCACAGAGTCAGCACGACTGAAGCGACTCAGCAGCAGCAGCAGCAGCAGTATGTATATGCTAAACCCCAAAAGGACTTTCTCATTTAATGTCTGCGCAAATGTAGGTGTTTATTTTTCCTACCCCATGAGGTCCAACATCAGTGAAGAGGCGAGGAAGCAGACTGTGAATAGATGGTGTAAAGAGGCAAGCAGCCTGCCTTGGGACAGAGGAGCTTGCCGAGGAGGCGAGAAGGGTCAGGGCAGAGGGAGGCCTCCCTGCTGTGAGGTCCCTTGAAGCAACTTCAGGCTCAGACCTGAGAGTCAGCAAAGTTGGGAGTGAGAAGCGGCGCTTCTGATCACAGACATACTCAGTGTTTGTTGACAGAGCCCCTACAGCACACTCTTCATCCTTCCTACCGTTTCCTCCTCCTCTACCCCTCTGCCACCCAGCAGGAGCAGCCCTGCATCTAATTCCCAGGAAAAATCAAGAGGCAATCCAGTGAACTGCCTCAGCAAAGCTGGAGGTCCTGGAGAAGGTGCTCTGCATTATGGGGTCTCCACCTTCCCACCAGGTTCCGCCAAGCCAACACCTCATTCCCTGTGCAGGGAAGGGGCCAGCTCACAGGCACCATCCTTCCCAGATGTCAGAGACGGCATCAGTGTCCGCAGGAGCAGCGCCACTGATCACACCTGCGTGGTACCCGCCACAAGTGTCCGCCTGAAACCAAATGTTGCACGAGGCCACACCAACGGCTGTGAGATACGAGCGTAAATAAGGGGACATGTGGACCCTAGAAGTAAGGGATAGCTCCCAAGCAGAGGTATGCTCCAAAAGCAAATGGAAAAAAATGCTACACATCTTAATCGAGTTCAGAACAGCCTGAATTTCCCAGCGCTCACCCCCAGGGCAGTGTCCCTGCCCAAACCTATGGATGTTCCATGCAAAATATTTTTATATTAAAAAAATTAATAAATAAATAACTTTATTTACTAATACTATTATTAACAAAACTCAAAGAGAAAGCTCTGAGTGTGCAAATGCATTGCTCTGAAGTGCTTGGAAGACATATTTGGACAAAATACAAGACTATTCAACTGGACACAAGATTAAACTCTTACCTGCAAACATGGATTAATTCTTCTGAACAGGAAGTAAGATATCTCGATCTGAGACCTTAAAATAAAAGCTGACATTAAATCTGTAAAAATTATTTTGGGTCCAGAAAGAAGCAGCCATACAGAAGCCTGTTACAAGCTTGGAGATGCCCAGGAGATAGCTCCAGAGATCAGTCATGAAAGAAAGAGGAAATTCAACACCATGCTAAGGGAAAAGGGAAAAACCTATACAATTCTGGAGGTTAAAGAATAAAGGTTATATGTAAAATAGGAGTTACACTGACTTTACATTTCTCATCAGTAATGGATTCTAGACTACAAATGACCAATGCCTTCAAAGTTTGGAGTGAAACCCATCCTAGACACATCTAAATTATCAATCAGCTCCAATTTTCAGAAGTTCTACTTTGCAGTCTTCTTCTGAGAAAATTGTCAGAATTTGTATGTACTCAAGAAAACTGAGAATAATCATGAAAGTGGGACAAATGAGAGAGAAGAAACAGTGGAGCTGACCGAGGAATCCAATGCACAGAAATCCACGAAGGACACTAGAGATCATATATCAGAAGCTCTGCAAAGAATATCTTTTTGAGAAGGATGCCATGGATTCTAAGAAGTATCCAGTGACTAGTCAGTTGCTTGATATTATTAATGTGGTAAAGAAAGGCTGTCTTTCTCAACAATAAAGAGGAACAGTTCAAACTTGATGGGGGGCGGGGAGAAACTATTAAGGAAAATCATGGTCCAAACATGAAGCAATCAAGAATATGGCATTATTTTAGTAATTGATATAGACTATTTGACTGTTAACCTAGGTAATCTTTCCTCTAAGTGAACAGGAAGCCTGAAAGTTCATCTGTAGAATAGGAAATTTAACATCTGCCTGTTACTGGTTTTTACTTGGTCCTGAAGTATTTACATGTAATATTATGGTAAATGCCAGTTTTGTTGTTCAGTCACTAAGTCATATCTGACTCTTTGCAGCTGCCATGGACCGCAGCATGCCAGGCTTCCATGTCTTTCACTGTCTCCAGGATTTTGGTCAAACTCATGAGGATTGAGTCAGTGATGTCATCCAGTTGTCTCATTATCTGTCGCCTGCCCCTGCTTTTCCTCCTGCCTTCAGTCTTTCCTTGCACCAGGGTGTTTTCCAGTGAGTCAGCTCTTTGTATCATGTGGCCAAAGTATTGGAGTGTCAGCTTCAGCAACAGTCCTTCCAGTGAATATTCAGGGTTGATTTCCTTTAGGACTGACTGGGTTGATCTCCTTGCTGTCCAAAGGACTCTCAAGAGTCTCTAGCACCACAGTTCAATGCCAGTTACTGGTTTTCAATTTTTAGAATAAACCCCTTTCTGCATTGAATATATGTATACCTATTTTGGTCTCTTTGTTTTACACAATTGAAGATAAATATTATGTCCATATTAAAATAAAGGAAAAACTGACAGATATGGGAGACAAATGATTTGGAGAACAGAGAGATAGAGATAAGCGTATGGATATTCTTTAATTATCATCTCTAAAAGATGATGCTGTTAAAATGCTGCATTTAATGTGCCAGAAAATTTGGAAAACTCAGCAGTGTCCACAGGAATGCAAAAGGTCAGTTTTCATTCCAATCTCAAAGAAAGGCAAAGCCAAAGAATGTTCAAAGTACTGCACAATTGCACTCACCTCACACACTAGCAAAGTAATGTTCAAAATTCTCCAAGCTAGGCTTCAACAGTACATGAACCGTGAACTTCCAGATGTTCAAGTTGGATTTAGAAAAGGCAGAGGAACCAGAGATCAAATTGCCAACATCCGTTGGATCATCAAAAAAGCAAGAGAATTCCAGAAAGGCATGTACTTCTGCTTCTTTGACTATGCTAAAGCCTTTGACTGTGTGGATCACAACAAACTGTGGGGAATTCTTCAAGAGATGGGAATACCAGACCACCTTACCTGTCTCCTGAGAAATCTGTATGCAGGTCAATAAGCAACAATTAGAACTGGTTATGGAACAATGGACTGGTTCCAAACTGGGAAAACAGTACATCAGGGCTGTATATTGTCACCTTGCTTATTTAACTTATATGCAGAGTACATCATGAGAAACGCTGGACTGGAAGAAACACAAGCTGGAATCAAGATTGCCGGGAGAAATATCAATAACCTCAGATATGCAGATGACACCACCCTTATGGCAGAAAGTGAAGAGGAACTAAAAAGCCTCTTGATGAAACTGAAAGAGAAGAGTGAAAAAGCTGGTTTAAAACTCAACATTCAGAAAACTAAGATCATGGCATCTGGTCCCATTTCATGGCGAATAGAAGGGGAAATGATGGAAAGTGACAGACTTTATTTTTTTGGGTTCCACAATCACTGCAGATGGTGACTGCAGCCATGAAATCAGAAGATGCTTGCTTCTTGGCAGAAAAGCTATGACAAATCTGGACAGCATATTAAAAAGCATATTAAAAGCAGAGACATCACTCTACTGACAGAGGTCCATCTAGTCAAAGGTGTGGTTATTACAGTGGTCATGTATGGATGTGGGAGTTGGACCACAAAGTACACTGAGCGCTGAAGAATTGATGCTTTTGAACTGTGGTGTTGGAGAAGATTCTTGAGAGTCCCTTGGACTGCAAGGAGATCCAACCAGTGAATCTTAAAGGAAATCAGTCCTGAATATTCATTGGAAGGACTATGCTGAAACTGAAACTCCCAATAATTTGGCCATCTGATGTGAAGAACTGACTCACTGGAAAAGACCCTGATACTGGGAAAGATTGAGGGCAGGAGGAGAAGGGGACGACAGAGGATGAGATGGTTGGCTGGCATCACAGACTCAATGGACATGAATTTGGGTAAACTCTGGGAGTTGGTGATGGACAGGGAGGCCTGGTGTGCTGCAGTTCATCGGGTCACAAAGAGTCGGACTGAGCAACTGAACTGAACCGATGAATAATTCTTATCTAAAATGTTCAACATCCTGCTCAAATTTTAGGCCAAGAAATAGGGAATTAAGACAACTTAAGCATACAAATATATAAATAGAAATAAATCTATTGGCTTTGAAAGCAAAGGGGTATCAGTATCACAGTAAGCTTAATAAAGTGTCTTCTTTCATTGGTTTTTAATATGATGTCATAAAATTAGAAATCAATACAAAATATCCTAAATAGAGTGTTTAGTGGATAGAGCAAAGTTATTTAAACATTAGAGTGTTCTCCATCAGCAGAACTAAGATAGTGATAATTTTGAAATAGGTTGGGTAATGGAGTCAACAGTGTGGGCAGAAGGGCCATGAGGATAAATGAGTTATTGTAGCCACCTCAGAAGTCTTTAATTTTCATCATGTGCACAGGCTCACTTGATATCCACTAAAATAGGAAAACAGAAAATTGCTGTTTAACTTCCCCTTGATAAGTTGCGAGGGATCAGTTTTGCTGTCTTCTGGGCCCTCTCATAATTTTACACACCATCTCTCAGCGGTTGATCCACGTAGAACTCTGATAGCCTTTGCTTCTCTTTGACCTTTCACACATTATTCATTCACTGGTTCCTACTGTTTCTGTGGGGAAGAGGAGTTTGATTCTCCCTTGCAGCTGTGGGAAGAGCCAGCGTTCAGAGTGTTAGGTGCTTCCGTTTAGATTTCTTCGAGAAAGTCTGAGAACTCACTTCTTCTTACAGTGGGTATAAAATGACCTTGACTGTTGAAATCATCTATCTAATTTAAATCTTAGAGATTGAGTGGATATAGGTAACTGTGTCCATGCATGTGGGGGGTTGTCAGAGCTAATGTGCTAATTCCTCATTTCTAAGAATATGGGATAAGAACATTTTGGGAAACATCAAGGTGAGGAGCTGAGATTTTCAGAATTGCAGTTTCTCCATAATATATAAAGGACTGGAAAATCTCCCTGATTCTAAAGCAGGTACTCTGACTTAAAAGAAGCTCTATAAAAAGAAAAGAAATTATGTCTATAAATCCAACCTGATTATATCCAATAATATTTTCCCCAAATTAATCCATGGCTAGAAATACTACTCATTTAGCTACATCTGAAGGAAATTTCTATTCTAGAATCAGGAGAAACTCAATTAAAATCTGGTTTACATCTCATTTTCAAAACTAATCAAGTACAGATTTGACACATATGCTGACAGTTTTTAAAATGGAATGTTTGGGTGTATGATTGAAGGATGTTTTAAGGGAAACTATCTGTGCTTCAAAATGCATTTAGAAGAAGAGTTGATATTGAAAACTTTCAGTGCATCTATTTTATCTCTTAGGTTATTACTTCAATATCCTTTCAAAATGCAGAATCATACTGCAGTGTTTGTGACCCACTTTATCCAGTGAATGAAAAGGTTGTCCTTATTTGGGGTTCAGTTTTACAGAATAACAGCACATCAGAACCTGGGAGAGTCTTGGGAAGCAAACAAACAAAGAGAAAGCCTCCCCTTTCACACACGGTTGAACAGAAAAGTGGACGTCGTGGGCACTGTCAGTTCCCCTGCCCCGGCACCATTTTCCATGTGCAGCAAGAGGTAGAATGCATACTGGTCCCAGCTCCAGCCAGACTTCTGAGGATCAGCACTGTTCTGCCCTCAGTCAAGACCCAGCCCTAGAAATCTGGTTTCTAACATATTCCTGAGACCAGGCCCCAGGACGGTGCCTGGTTTTCATTATTAGATCCCCATCCCTGGATCTTTGGGAAAAGTGAAAGTGAAGGTGTTAGTTGCTCAGTCGTGTCCAGCTTTTTGTTGGAGTCCCTCTGGTACTAACGCTTGGCCCTAACGAATCCCCCTGTAGGAACTGGAAACTGGATTACTGATACTGACTCCCTGGTGCCAGGTGCCAGATTGGAAATCTAGGTGTTACCTTGCATGTCATTCTTACTCATGCTTTATGGGCATCCACCTGGCCCTGCTGATCTGCATTGAATGGTGACTTTCTGTAGCCATCTTCTTTGAGAGTCTTGGTATTCTTCCTGAGCTGGACTTCTACATTTGGGTCTTCTTAAAAGCTCCAGTTCTACACCAAGGGCCAGATTAATTTTAATTCTGATGAAGTCTTCTGAGGCTGGTGTGTACGAGGTAATAATATATCAGTTTCTTAGGCTGCTGTAACATGATGCCACAGTGAGAGAGTCCATTCCTTAGGCAGGTTGATAAGAAGTCCGGGGGTCCCCAAAATGAAAGGTTGTTGCTGCACCATGAAAGATGCCGGGATTCTTGGCCTCCAGAGGAGAATAATTCAATCTGGGGCCAGAGATGAGTCTTGATCACTCAGAGCTTTTTGTGTAATAAAGTTTTATAAAACTATAAAAGAAGAGAAAGCTTCTGACATAGACTTCAGAAGAGGGCAGAAGGAGTGCCCCCTCACTATTGTTATCAATGGAGTTATATACTTTTAATTAGTTATTACAGTGAATCAAAAGAATGTCTGGAGGTTGTAAAGACCTTACTAGACCCACTCCCATAATTTACATTTCAAGATAATAGGATTAGCCAGAAGATTTTTTTCCAGAAACTGTCCTCAAGCAGGATACATTATTGTTATATAATCCTAAGGAATGTAGAGGGAAAAAAAAAAAAAAGTTTGTCCTTTCCTCCTCCTTGAGAATTCCAGACCCCTCTCTCCTTGGGGACCCCTGGACTTCTTATCAGCCTGCCCAGGAATTGACTCTGTCAACAGCCTGAGTAATCTGAACAAGAGAAGTTTGCTTCTCCCAGTCTGGAGGCCAGGACTGCAGCGCCTGAGTGTCGGCAGGGTCGACCCTTCTGGGGTCCGTGAACAGACCTCTGTCCTCGGCCTGTGAGGAGTGTCCCTCTCTCAGAGTCTCTGCTTTGTCTTTCCTCTCTGTGAGCATCCATGTTTCCTCTCCTTAGGAGGACGCTGTGCACCACTTTAGGTTCTTTCAAACTGATTATCTCGTTCAAGATGCTATCCACAGACATGGTTACACCCTCAGAGAGCTGGGGTGAGGGCTTCAACATACGAATTTTGGCAGGAACACAATCCGGTCCATAATAATTACATTCTCAGGACGAAAGAGACCACAGCCTCCACGTGTTTGTATCCACACACGGTAAATAAACACTCATGTCTGGAGCTTGACCCCATTGGTTTCCGTTTGTGAAAAGGATAGGATGATTTGTAGAGAGGATTGCCATCCACAGTCAGGAAGAGACAGGCAGTTTGAGGGACTGCCAGAGACTAAACCCATTGGGCGTGTTTCTTAACCTCTGTAAGGCTCAAGGTCATCGTGTTTGGAACTTGTGGAGTAATTAACTGTACACGTTCTGTGGAGTTGTTGTAAAGATTAAACGAGATGATAGTACACAGCAAGTGCTCAATACGTGTTTCTATTTCTGTGACACCAAAGAGGATGCAGAGACAGTAAACGTTAGCAAGAATCAGAAGGAAAGCTGGGATGCCAGGCTTCATGTCAGAGCTGCAGTAGAATTTTGTGGAAGGAATCAATGTGGCATTTAAGTCAGAGAGGTGGGCCTGAGCAAAGAAAGATGTGGTGACACACACATGTGGAAACAGGAGACTTCCAGACCTGTGAAAGGAAACAGCCCAGGGCCAGTGATTGAGGGAACAGTTTAGATCCTAGTTTGAAGGACTAGGTTACCTTGGGAAATAGAATTAGAGGGATAGAGTGTGCCAGTGATCCTCATTCCTGGGTACTCTTTAAAACCTCCTAGGGGAGCATAGAGGTTATCATACTACATAAAATAAGTCAGAAAGGAAAAGACAGATGTCATGTGATCCATATGGTTGAAGGTGAAACTCCAATACTTTGGCCACCAGATACGAACAACCAACTCATTGGAAAAGCATCCTCTGATGCTGGGAAAGATTGAAGGCAGGAGGAGAAGAGGGTAGCAGAGGATGAGATGGTTGGAGGGCATCACTGACTCAATGGACATGTGTTTGAGCAAACTCCGGGAGTTGGTGATGGACAGGGAAGCCTGGCATGCTGCAGTTAATTGGGTCACAAAGAGTTGGACATGGCTTAGCGACTGAACAGCAACAATGTATGATGTCACTTTTATGTGGGGTCTAAAGAATGACAACTACAAAACAGAGACAAGACTCACAGACATAGAGAACAGTCTTGAGGTTGCTAGGGGGGTGGGGTAGGGGCAGGGGTAGACTGGGAGTTTGGGGTCAGTGGTTGCAAGCTAGTATATATGAGATGCATGAATAGCAAAGTCCTATTGTATAGCACTGGGAACTGTATCCAATCTCCTGGGATAAAGCATAATGGAAAGGAATATTTAAAAAAGAGTATATATTTGTGTAACTGAATCAATTGGCTGTCCAGCAGAAATTGACACAACATTATAAATCAACTATACTTCAGTTAAAAAAAGGTTGAGGCATCACGAAGGGATTCTAATTTGTTCAGTGTGGAGTTGGGCCCCAGTTTATTTTATTAAAGCATGTAGCTGAATTGAGAACTATAGGATTGGTTCAGAGTACATTATAATCACTTGAGGAACTTCACAAAAAAAGGTACCCGTGTTCAGGTCCCAAGCCCAGAGCTCCTGATCTGATGGTTCCGGACCTGAGGCCCAAGCATCTGATGTTCTTAGCATCTCTTTGGTGAGTCCATTGTGAGGTCAAGGTTATGGCCACAGAGCCTTCAAGGACATTTCCAAGTCTCAGTATTGACCCTTCCTAAATTATGAAGTGCTGATTCTTCCATGAAAAATGTTATTTTGTATCACACAAAGGTCCCATGAAAAAAAGTTGCTTATTTATATGGGGAATAATTTGGCTGGAAAAAACAACATAATGACTCTACTAATGTTCACAGGATATAATAGAGTTGGTTTTTCCAGGAGTACTTTGGAGCCCTGACCCAGGTAGAGTTGGCCCTCAAACAACACAGGTTTGTACTGCACAGGTGCACTCATACATGGATTTCTTGCACTAAAAACAGTACTACCCGATCCAAAGAATCCAGGGACATTTGGTATATAAGATGTTATTGCATCCCAAAGAGTATCTTGGCAGAATAAACCTTTTATGATGAATATGGACAAATACTTCTTATTACAACACTTTATAATACAGGAATTGGAAGCCAGCTCAGTTTTCAAATTAAGAAGCTCTGGTTAAAGGAATACTGTGCTGCAATAAAAGTTAACACTGTATATTCTTTTATTTACAACATAAAACATGTATGTGATTATCGAGAGAAAGGTAATGCTACTTGTATACATACTATATGGTATGTTTTTGAAAAAGAATGTTTACAGAATATGTGTAAAGAAAACTGAAAGATCAAAGTATTGTATCTACTTATATCTGGATCATAAAACAGCACACATTCTTTATTTTTCTTTTTGTATTCTTTGCATGTTTAAACTCCTACCATAAACATATTCCTTCATATTAACTTCATTTGGGTTTTCTGTTTACCAGTCATTCCTTTGCTTTGATTTTTCTCTTCATGCCTTCTGTAATATTGACAAGGTTGTTTCATGCGCTTTTTCACTTATTTTCAAACTGAAGGCATTATATTAATAGATTCCTGTGGTAGTCCTAATGCAAACCTGAACTCAGTGCAATGCTTAGTTTTATAATTTTTTAGTGAAAACTAAAATCACTAACTCTAGGAAAGATCACTTTAACATATTTTAACTTTCCTCTAAAATTCACTGCTTTCCCTATTGTCTGTGTTATTGTTGTCTAGAATAGGTTCAGATTGCCTTTCCCCATTCATATAAGTAGGTGTTACTATTTTTATAATTAAGACTTTTAGATTTGCCAATGTCTTTAATATGTTTTACCTGATTTCATATTCGTTATTACCTTTTGCATCTCTTTTCTTTACTGCTTTCATTTTTCTTCTTGTCAGACCTTATCCTATAGTCATTCTTCCAGTGAGAGTCTAGGAATAGCTTGTTATCATTTCTTGCAGGACACCCAACTGGGTGTACAGCACAGGCTTTTTCTCTTTTGAAGAAATAGTAAAAAGTACTATTTTTTGGAATAAATATTTTTATTACATTTATGGCACAGAAGTGGGGAACATAAGCATGTATTTTATCTTGACCTGAAGCACATATATCATTTTTAAGATTTTTTTGAACTAAGTGCGGGAGGACTAAGCAAACCAGAAACACTGTGGCCCTTCAGTCATGGTATAAGAGCAGAGAAAAGACTGGCCTCTGTGATTTGGTTGGAAATGCAATTGAGGTGGAATTTAGGGTCCTCCTGTTCTGGGAAATCATTGGTTCTGTTATGTTTTGCTTAATTCCTAGAAAGATTTGAAAAATTCTTTAACAAAAACAGAAGAAGGACAGCAATTAGGATAAAAATAAATAAAAAGGTAAACGGAGTTTAGAAACAATGAAGTAAAGCTATGGGCTTTTACGTTGTGTTTAATTAATTAGCTTGTACATCATGTAAATAGTCTTCCACCTCTCCTTGACAATGTAATTTCCTTAATAACTTGCTGTTTGAAATCTTATCATTTCTAACATTTCTACTAAGCCCTTTGAATTAGTTGTTTTCTTTATGGAGAAATAACTCGTGTTCACTGCTGTAGGAAGCTAGGTATTTGGGCCACAGGTTAATAGGAAAAGTTATCATTATTTATCCCTCTTCAATTGTAGTCCTGCTGGATGGCATCACTGACTCAATGGACATGAGTTTGAGTGAACTCCGGGAGTTAGTGATGGACAGGGAGGCTTGGCGTGCTGCAATTCATGGCGTCACAAAGAGTCGGACATGACTGAGCTGAACTGAACTGAATTGAAAGGCAAATAAGTATAATATATCCCCTTAATGGATTTTGAACTTACCCATTAGATTTTAAACTGTCATCATATCCAGGTGAAAAAGTCGAGCAGCACACCCCCAGAAACCATTTCCAGTTTATAGTTACAAGTCTGCCTAAGCTAAAGAAACTAAGAGCAAACTTCCACTGGCAAAAATCTATAAATGGTGGATGTAGAAAACATTTATTTAAAAATGCATCACTGAGTTTGCATAAAAGAGAAACCTCCAAATGGCAGAAATGAAATGAGAAAACCATCGACATAAGGATGTGGGATGATGCTTCAGCAATATCTCCAGTTGGATAAAGACAGGTGATGTCTGGGGCCTTAAGCAACCCGGGGCTGTGAGGAGCAGTGGTCCCTGCAAGAGGCAGGTGATTGGAACTGGCATCTCTGCGTGAGAATATGACCCTCAGAGAGCTTCCCCCACAATGAAAAGAAAATTAATATTAAATTTCACCTAGTTTGGATAAATGAGAACCCTTGTTTCTGTCTGAATGCTGGGAAAAAAAAAAATAAACAAAACACAATGTATCTCTTGTAAGAACTTGAAATCTCTTTCTGTTCCTAAGATGGGTTTTGTAGACTGAATTTTTATTGCATACATTGTTATTTAATCTCAAGGCAAGAAATTAACATTTCCTTTGGTCCTTGATCAGGGAGAGCTTCAAGCTCAGAAGCCTTCCATTTCTGTATAATCAGTGACCTATGTTCTGAAAGAAGAATGGGCTTCCCTTGTGGCTCAGTGGTAAAAAATTTATCTGCCAAGGAGGAGATACAGGTTTGATCCCTGGATCTAGAAGATCCCTTGGAGAAGGAAATGACAACCCATTCATTCCAGTATTCTTGCCTCGGAAACTCCATGGACAGAGGAGCCTGGTAGGCTATGGTCCCCGGAGTTGCAAAGAGTCGGACTTGACTTAAATAAAAACAATGACAACAATGTTCTGAAGAACAGACAAGTACTCTGAAGTGGCCCTCAGAGAATCAATATTTCGGCTTTATCATTTGGGTTTCTTTCTCTTTTGACGTGTTTTCTGTTTTACAGAGCAGGGCAGTAATGGCTGAAGATTCACGCCAGGCTTTAGGCTGAAATGTTCAACTTCTGACTCTCCTTTAAAGTATCTCAGCCCCGTGAAAAGCCCTCAATTTCATTCTGTTTTATTTCATTAATTTATTTTATTGAAGTATAGTTGATTTACAATGTTGTGTTCATTTCTGCTGTACAGCCAAGTGACTCCGTTATATGTACATATACTCTTGCCTGGAAAATCCCATGGACGGAGGAGCCTGGTAGGCTGCAGTCCATGGGGTCGCTAAGAGTCAGACACGACTGAGCAACTTCCCTTTCACTTTTCACTTTCATGCATTGGAGAAGGAAATGGCAGCCCACTCCAGTGTTCTTGCCTGGAGAATCCCAGCGATGGGGGAGCCTGGTGGGCTGCCGTCTATGGGGTCGCACAGAGTCAGACACGACTGAAGCGACTTAGCAGCAGCAGCAGCAGCATGTATACACACACACGTGTGTTCTTTTTTCTATTCTTTTCCATTACGGTTTATCCCAGAAGATGGGATATAGTTCCCTGTGCCATCTAGTAGGACTTTGTTTATTCATTCTGTGCATAATAATTTGAACTGCTAATCCGGATCTTTCAGTCTTTCCCTCCCTCATCCCCCTATACCCCATGGCAACCACAAGCCTATTCCCTATGTGAGTCTGCAACTGTTTCATACATAAGTTCACTTGTATGATATTTAGATTCCACATGTACATGATATCATAAGGTATTTTTCTTTCTCCATCTGAATGACTTCACTTAGTTTAATCATCTCCAGGTTGATCCGTAGTGTGATGCACGCATGCTCAGCCGTGTCCAACTCTGAGACCCCATGGACTGTAGCCTGCCTGGCTCCTTTGTCCTTGGGCTTTTCCAGGCAAGAAGAGTGGACTGGGTTGCCACTTCATCCTCCCGGGGACCTTCCTGATGCAGGGATTGAACGTGTGTCTCCTGTGGCTCCTGAGTCGGCAGGTGGGTTCTTTACCACCAAGCCAGCAGGGAATGTTGCCGCCAGTGAGATTAGCACTTAATTTCCAATTGTCCTGCTTTGCTAGGTCTCCTCTAGGAGATGTGTGGGATGCGTCAGAGGGTGTATATCGGAGGAATATTCCGTGGTGAGAGTTGGGCTTACAAAGTGGTCACTTTCCAGAACAGCCATTTGCCTTTTCTTTCTTTCTCTACCTTTCATAACTGAGTTGTCTTTCCCCTAGTCTCCCTAAAGAGATTCTCACTGGAATTTTCCAACCAGCCCTGGCTCGTATCCTGTCACTATCTGATGTGTTCGGCTATTTGCTATTCTGATACCCTTGATACTATACCAGGTAGATGTATGGAATGTGATCTGGGAGCCTTAAGATCCTGAGCTTGGAGAGCACAGACCAAGGAAAGCTGGGTGACCAGTTCTTTCTGAAAGATCCCTTTCACACACACACTCTGAGACAGAGGACAGGGAGGGTCCTCGGGGGTCTGTGTTCATTTCATGGAAAATGGTTTCATCAGTACAACTTGGAAAGAGTAATTCCCATACCTGTATTTGAAAATTTCAAAGTGATCTGGGATCCAGAGGTCCTTAATAGCATCACATTCTTTGAGTGTTTTTGACCTTTGAAACTTTCTCAAGCTAGATAATTTATAGATGGAGTTCTTCTAGTATCCAACAAATCCTTGTAGAAAAACGATAAATCCTGATACAAGAAAGGCTGCAGCCTTATGACTCAGGAAAGGCAAGTGTGAATGAAGTTCTCAACCTGGAAAAAAAAATGAATTATTTATATTATTACACCAATGCATTAAAAGAATACACATGTGGCTCACAGAATGAGTTATTTCTACCTGGTCTGTCTCTAGTCTGTAACCTCTTGGAAAAGTAGATGCTTTACTTATATCCCATTAGGTGTTTGCAATCTACCTTATAATGTCATTGTCTATAATTACTTGGTTTATTTGTCTATGTGGAGGTATACCTTGTTTTTCTCTGAGATATGGTTGTGAGCAGCAAAGGACATTGCACAGATGAGTCAGCTGAGGAATAATGGATAAATTTACTGTGCAGGACCTTGCTGTGGCACAGGGGTAAAGAATCCACCTGCCAGTGCAGGAGACCCAAGAGCTGAGGCTTTGATCCCTGGATCAGGAAGATCCCCTTGGAGTAGGAAATGGTAACCCACTCTGGTATTTTTGCATGGAAAGCTTCATGGACAGAGGAGCCTGGCTGGCTACAGTCCCTGCAGTCAAAGAGTCGAACATGACTGAGCAGGCACACACAAATCATTGCTAGACAGTATTTCAGTGCAGTTTTCTTAATGTTCTGGGATTATATAGAACATAGAGATTCAATGCTGCTGCTGCTGCTGCTAAGTCGCTTCAGTCGTGTCCGACTCTGTGCGACCCCATAAATGGCAGCCCACCAGGCTCCCCCGTCCCTGGGATTCTCCAGGCAAGAACACTGGAGTGGGTTGCCATTTCCTTCCCCAATGCATGAAAGTGAAAAGTGAAAGTGAAGTCGCTCAGTCCTGTCTGACTGATTATTACTTCAGTGTGCACTAGTAGGAGATTTGTGATTTAAAGTCAGATTTTGTTTTGTTTTAATTACCAGGACTGTGGAGGGAAACAAACAAACAAACTTCTAGTTCCCAGGGTATTGTTATGTGATTAATATTTCAACATTAGCATTATTGGCACTTGACTATAATAATTTTTATCTCTATTTTCCAGCTGTTGTATTAGTACTAAAGTTTAATTTGGAAAATAAAAGCTTGGTTAAATAGAAATATTGGGTTGGTAATATAAGAGTTTAGTTTCCAGGAGATACTAGTCTGGATGTTTACTCCATATCCGTTTCTATAAGCTGTTGATTCCCTTATAATGCATTCCATTCTGGTCCCTTTTCAGATTTGTTTTAAAACCCATGGAGGGATTCCCCTGGCAGTCCAGTAGTCAATACTTGGGCTTCCAATGCAAGGAGTGTGGATTCAATTCCTAGTCGATCCCACATGCATTGAGGCCAAAAAACCAAAACATAAAACAGAAGCAATATTATAACAAATTCCATAAAGACTTTTAAAAGGATCACATTAAAAATCAAACCCTTGGACATGTTTTGGGAAGTATGAGATATCTGCATATACATCATTTTTACAATTTACGTTATTTGTATTAAAATACAAAAAGTAATGATCACCTGCACAATAGTATATTCTTAAAGTTATATGTATCTGTTGTTTTAGTTAGTAGAGGAAAATATAATTCCCTAATTCCTTTTTGTTCCCGTAAAGTTGGAGTTTGCATTTTATCTAAAAGAAGTTACAGCTCTTTATAGTCTAGAAATGTTACATCATGTCACAGGTAGTAGAAAAGAATCCCAGAGCTGTGTGTGTGTGTGTGTGTGTGTGTGTGTATTTAAAGTATTTGCTTCTGCTGAGAAAATACAGCAATAGGAAGAAGGAATCTACCTTTAAAAGTTTATGTAATAGGAGAAAAATATTATATAAAGAATATATAATATGTATAAAAGATAGCCTAATTTCAAATATTTCTTCAGGAAACAAAACTGTTTTTCTTCACAAGTCAGAGCTCTAATACCAAGGAACCCTCTCATTGACCTAGCTTTAATGTCCCTACACAGAAGCAGAAGACTGGAGCTTTAAGGAGTCATCCTATGGGCGACTGGCCATGTGGCTGTCATAAAAAGCCTTTATTTAGCGCCCTCTACAAATAAGCACACAGCAGGATAAAGGACACTAGTTAGAATGACTGGGGGGTAGGTAAACAGAAGGAAAGACTTGGAGCAGAGTGTCATCTGGCTGAGAGCTTATTTCCTGAATCCTGTGGATCTGGTTAAAACCCAGCAGAGACGCCAATATGTTTCTGCTCAGTAAATGCTACCAGGCTCCAGGCCACCAGGCCACCGAGGCTCAAGTGCAGCGTCCTGTCCAGGCAGTGCCTGTGATGACCTGAGTTAGGTGTGCAGAGCGACTTTTTCCCACTCATAGCAGCATCCCTGAGTTCCGTCTGCTGCTGCTCCTGACCTCCAGGTAGCTCAGTGGCCTGAGTGGAGGGCTGGAGGAGACACCGTGTATGCTGCTTGGATGAGATCTTGAACTTGTTTCAGAGCCAGGCTGGACTTCTCTGAGAAGCTGCTGTCACGTGTGCCCCCGGGACACCTGTGTCTTCAGAAGGGTGGGAAGATATGAGGGCGGTCAACCCCAAAGAGGGGAGTGTGGAAGCCTGGAGAGCAGGTGCCGGTAAGCCCGACCAGAGTCTGGGGCTCGGGGATCCCACTTTATTGTTTTGTCCAGTTGGATGCAAGTTTGTATTTAAGGCTCACACTGTCTCTACCTCCCATGCAAATATTAACAGCGTGCATCAGGTAGAACATGATTTTGTTCCATTTTCTCAATAGAGCAGTTTCCAGCTTTCAACTTGATCATCTGTGTTTTTCTTTGAAAAGACATGATGAGACTTATAAGATAGCCCTAAAGGTTATAGGGTGGTTAATCATATTTGTGATTGTATTTTCTTGAGTAATAGCTAAGTCGAGAAAGAGGTAAATATTAGAATGTCAGTGTTTTCTGAAGAGAAAGCAATAGCTAGCTGTTTAATTGTTCATGAGTCTTGTTTGTAGTCCATGTATTCTGTGCTTTGCTATCGTGCATTCAAAGAATGAGAAAGACTTGAGAAGTTGGAGTCATTACTGGTAGGGAATCAGTCCCCAAATAAGAATTTTTAAATTAATTTTATCAGAGTATAGCTGGTTTACACTGCTGTGTTAGTTTCTGCTGTACAGAAAAGGGAGCCAGCCATATGTATACATATATCCCTTCTGTTTTGGCTTTCCTTCCTATTTAGGTCTCCACAGAGGACTGAGTAGACTTCTCTGTGCTATACAGTAGGATTTCATTAGTTACCTACTTTGTACATATGATCAGTAGTGTATGTCCATCAATACCAACCTCCCAGTTGGTGTCCATATGTTTTTTTCTACGTCTGTATCTCTGTTTCTCTCTTACAAAAAAGATCGTAGACATGGAATACAGAAAAATGCTATAGATGATCTTACTGCCAAATGCAAAGTTTGTGTCACTTTATCCAAATAATGGATTCTGAATGCTTGTGAAACAGCTGAAGCTTTTCACAAACACGAGCCATGACGCTGACCACAAAACAAGCAGTCAATGGTGTATGTGAAGCAAGCTCAGCATCGTGGTTGGTGTTAGGTCTTATATGTCTTCTCCTAAGAGACAGAGGATGCGATGGCTGCATGGTATCACCATTGCAATGGACATGAACTTGGGCAAAACTCAGGGAGTTGGTGAGGGACAGGGAAGTCTGGCATGCTACAGGCCATGGGGTTGCAAAGAGTCGAACATGACTAGGCTTCTGAATAGCAATGACAAAGACAAATTAGCTGGTCTTTGGGGTGATTGTGGCCCACAGCTGAGTAGGATGCTGTGGGACATAGCCCCGGAGAGGGATGCACATGGCTCAGATAGACAAGTGGTAGAAATATTTTCAGTGAGTAAATATTGTTAATATACATTTCTGAATTGACAGATGGAAGTAGGATTTTTCCTCCTATTTACATGTGGACAGTGGCCTCCATGAAAGATATCCTTCACCTTACCATTCATGGGATGTCAGAGTAAACAGTACCTGGACACAAGAGAAAAGGTCTTTTAAAATAAGGTCAACCTTAGCCACTCTTAAAACTCAACTTTCTATTTAGGTTCTATAATTAGGGAAGCCGTATGTACCTTTTCAGAGACTTTACTTGGTTTATCAAGCATCTTTGGTTAGAAATAGCAATTTGTTTCCATGTAGGGAACTCAAGATAATTACATCAAATTAACATAAATTTCTAAGATGGAATGAGGGATAGGTATTAGATGAGTAGCATTCAAATGATGTTATCATTTGAAACAAGCCCATTCCAGGTGCTAAATGGGAAAAAAAAAACAAAAAAAAGAAATAGAAGAAGAAAAATATGGAAAAGAAATATGTAAAGGTCAGGCACAATGATAGCCACAGAAAACATTAGTACAGAAAATGTTTTCAGATCCATAGACTCCTTCTTTTTGGCTGTGCCCTAGGGCATGTAGGATCTTAGTTCCTGGACCAGGAGTGGGACCCATGCCCCCTGCACAGGAAGCCTAGAGTCTTAACCACTGGACCAGCCCATAACCACCGGAAGTCCCCATATCCACAGCCTCTTTTACTTCCCCACAGTCAGACTCCACGGTGCCAGGCTCAGCTGGGGGCAAGGGCATTGGTTACTGAGGGTGTGACTGTTCTCCTGGTTCTCACCAGTGCACCTGTAGGGCCAGCGCCTCCGTCTCTAGACCCGGATGCTTGTGTGTCTGTATGACAGGCCAAGTGTTGCCCCACAGGCTGGTCTGGAGAATATTCACTGGCTCCAAACGTGGGACACAGAGGTAGATGAGTGTCAGCCCTCCTGCCTCATCAGTTTCCACACCAAATCCCTAGTACTTTGACAAAACCTGAGAGGACTTCAAGGTGATCTACAAAAATAATCTCCGCAGCGTCTATGTACCGGGTTTGTGAAAAGCTGGGCCTCCTAGTTAGATGAGGCCAAGTTCCAATCCCAGCTCTGCTAGTCATGAACCACGTGACCTAGGGCAAGTTTGCTGGCTTCTTGAGCCTCATCTATAATATGGGGTAAATACTATCGACTTTGCCATATGCCTGTGAAAAATACCTGAATTAAAAACAATGCACATGCTTATTTAGCACAATATTTGGCACAGGCTCACTCAGCTAATGTGTATTTCCCTTTCTCTTTTCAACTAGCAACCATGTGGCTAATTTTTGATTCAAGACAGTTTATTAAAGCATATTTGGAAGCTTGGGGTAAAGAAAAAAATAAGGATTCTAGGTAGAGACCAAAACTCTGTTTTTGTTTGTTTGTTTGTTTTAGGAGGAGAATGTTCAGATTAGTCAAGTTTGTTTCAAGCTGGTATTTTGCACTTGCCTTGGTAATGATGAGATGATCCATGCTGCTGCTGCTGCTAAGTCGCTTCAGTCATGTCCGACTCTGTGCGACCCCATAGACAGCAGCCCATGAGGCTCCCCCATCCCTGAGATTCTCCAGGCAAGAACACTGGAGTGGGTTGCCACTTCCTTCTCCAATGTATGAAAGTGAAAAGTGAAAATGAAGATGCTTAGTTGTATCTGACTCTTCGCGACCCCATGGACTGCAGCCTACCAGGCTCCTCTGTCCACGGGATTTTCCAGGCAAAAAGAGATGATCCATAGTTCAGTATAATTTTTTTTTCTTTTGCTGATAGTTATTTTTGCTGATAGTTATTTTTGAACTTAGTTTAGATAAATGAAACCTGGGTCTTAATTCTGCCATTATGTCACTTGATCATTTCATTTTCTAAAGCAAACTAGAAGCAGTAAGCGCCAATTTTTCAATGATTTTCCCTTAGATTAGATTAGAGAGGTTTGTTGTTTCTGGAAGCTGAATGATGGGCCACAATAAACATGACTTTGGAGAAGTGACATCATTTGAAAGCATTTCAAAGTTTCGTTGTGATCATTGCTCTTCTGTCATACATGGTCTGGGGGGGGTCAAGAAATGTAGGAAATCTGGTGAGAGGAGGGTGATTCCGTCTTGGGGGGGCCATGCAGTGTGATCCCACAGTCATCAGAGGCCTGCATCTTTAAAAATATTGAAGCTGAGAGCCCACCCCATCTCCCAAGCTCTCAGATACACCAATTTGGGTTGTCCTTTTGCCCCCTGGAGATGAGCCTGGTGAGCGCCAGGCTGGGCGTCCGTCCAGCACAGCTGGAGGAAGCTCTGTGTCCTGTTCCTGGTCACTCATGAGCTCCTGGCTGACGTCTCCTCCTTCCAGTCGTCCCTGGGCTGAGTAAAGTCCCAGGTAGGGAGCCTGCAGAGGAAGTGATGGGATTTGCAGAGCTTGGCAGGACCACATCCCGAGATTGAGAATGGGATCAGATCATCTCAGGTGAGTGTCCTGGGGTCTGCTGACTGGCAGGGGTCTGCTTGCTTTTGTCATCTGAGTCCATGAATGTCTCTCTGAAATGTCACAAGAGGGGTGAGAGGAGGGGCTTTTCAAGCCTCTGCCTGGGACTTCTATCCTGCGCTGGACCACAGCGTTTCAGGTCTCTGCCTACAGGAAGGTAGCGTCTTCTGTGCATTGGTTCAGGGCTTCAGTGGTTGCTACAGCAGGGTTCTCCGTAGCGTAGCACAGAGCACTTTGGGTCGGTAATGCGGTAATCAGTGAGAATCTGTACACTGCGGAGATCTGTTTTGATGACAGCAGCGCTTCTGGCTTTGTTTAGTGTCACCACTCTGTAATGTTGGACACTGCAGGATTTTTTCTTTTGTCGTTGATTTAGAATGCAAGGACCACAGGGGATGCTATTTAGTATTTCTTTTGCATTTCGGTTGATTTCTGACTGTGCTGTGGATTTGCTGCCATCGCTAGCTAGAGTTTAGTGATCTGATGCCAGCAGCCTCTCTTTAACCCCTCCAGTGCTGCTCTTATGTTGGCTGTGTTTCTGCAGCTTCTGCTCCTTCGTACATTGCACTCAGGAACAGGTAAACCAAGCTCTAATATTAACCTTATGCATAAGTGTGAAATGAATGGGATATTTGTTTCATTATCCAAAACAGTAAGATATGACTCAGGAACCTCAAATAGGGGCTCTGTATCAACCTAGAGGGGTGGTATGGGGAGGGAGATGGGAGCGAGGTCCAAGAGGGAGGGGATATGTGTATTCCTATGGCTGATTCATGTTGAGGTTTGACAGAGAACAACAAAATTCTGTAAAGCAACTATCCTTCAATTAAAAAATAAAATGCTTTATCTAGAGTCTATCAGGAGAGAATAAGGAATTTGACCAGGGAAATTGCACAGATATGTTAGTAACATCATTTTGGAATGTAATGGTAATCATCTAGTTGTATTGTATGAGGTTATTTTCATGTTTCATGCTTCAGGTGAATATCTGAAGTGTGCATTTAGTTGTCTATGATTTAATATTTAACTCTCAACTTGATATGTGTATAATATACAATTAATTCAGAAAGTACGTATTTTCCTTTTCTTACTGACCCAAGACAACTGTTTTCCTTGTTTACTGAATTTTACTGAAATCAGAAGGCCTCATACCTTAATCTTCTTAAAAATACAAAGGAATGCGTTTATATATAGACTGCTATTTTGAAGCATTTAAACAGAGGTTGCTGAGGCTGGGTTTCCTGTGACTGATGGCCCTGATTGTGGAGCGTGTTATGGAAACGCCTGAGTTTCTGTGTGATGTTAAGCTGCGGTTTGAAGGAAAACCTGCTAGGATAAGAGGACCGGGGAGCCAAGTCAGAAAGAAGGGGGCAGGCCAGGCAGTGCTTTGAGTCCGAGATTTGGGTATGTGTCCTCAGATGATGGAGCAGCCCCCTGGCCCCCGTTTCCATATGCCAGTGTGGGGAAGACTCTGCTGCTCGTCTTAGTAGGGGTGGCATTAGTGTTCAGGTGCTCAGATCATCTGATGGTGCGGTCTGTGCAGAAGAAGACCCTACTGTGAAGTTTTTAAAGGTATACAATCTTCTGAGTAAAGGGGGGCCATGGAGCATTTTGAGTCCTCCCTTCCCAGCATTTTAGCAACTGAGGCTTTTCTGAAAGGCAGCTTACAGCTCTTTTAAACTGATAGATCTCTCAGCTCCACTGTAAGTCTTTTGCCAAACAGGCCCTGAGGAGTCCGCGGTGCCCTGAGGGCCGCTGCTGGCAGACTGCCCCCAGGAGGGGCGGGAGTCACAGGGGCCTGCCGCAGTGGTGTGGGGCTGCCGCAGACTAAGAGTGCTCTGGACGCCTGCCAGGGCTGCAGGCGCGCCTCCCTGGCAGCGCGCCTGTTCAGAGGGCAGCCGAGGGCAGCTTCCGTCTTCTCATCTCAGCAGAGGACTTTCAAGAGGTTTGCCTTCTGCCAAGGGCAGGCGTAGGATCTGAGGACCAGAGGTCACCGGAAGGGCGGCTTCCAGCCACCCTCACCTGCCCCTTGATGAAGTGTGGATCAGCTGCTGCCTGTCCAGTGCCAGCTCCCGTCCCTGAGTCTAGACACAGTCAATGTTGCTTCAGGGAGGATAGAAGATTTGATTGTAAACTGAGTCACATGCTGGCAGCGTAGCTGAGCATCCCTGACAGATGACGATGGTGAATCTTGTGTTCATGCTCATCACCACTGGGTGATGCAGACCCACCTGCAGGGGGAAGGCTGAGGCCGTGACACTCCCCCTCACGGTGCAGCAGTGGGTGATGAAAGATGAACAGCATGGCGGGCTCCTCTGCCCAGCTCCGGGGAGCCCATCTTGTGTGAGACACGCATGGAGGGAAGTGGCTTTGTTAGGAAAGTGACTCTCCATTGGGTGGAAGCGGGTCCCCTCAGCTGTCTTCCGACTTTCTGACTTTACGTGGTGCTGTTAGTCATTGCCTGGGGTTGGAAAGCTCTTCAGGAGTGCTCATTTTCAAGGACTCCCTGGGAATATTCCTGAGGAGAGCACTGTCAGAGGTTTGGAGAAAGGCATTTGCAAAAGAAAGACAAAAATCTGAGTGAACTTCAAGTATATATTCTTTATATTCTTCCCTGTACCTCTCCAGGTAATCCACAGGCACTTTTAATAAATGAAATAAATGATTTCTGTTCTCAATTTTCCAAGGCCAGAGAGATTAGGAAGAAGTGTGTCAAGTTACAACATAGAGGAATCAATCGAAGAATTAATAATTTTAATAATAAAGAGCCTCTTGACGAAAGTGAAAGAGGAGAGTGAAAAAGTTGGCTTAAAGCTCAACATTCAGAAAACTAAGATCATGGCATCCAGTCCCATCACTTCATGGCAAATACATGGGGAAACAGTGGAAACAATGCTGACTTTTTTTTTTGGGGGGGGGGCTCCAAAATCACTGCAGATGGTGATTGCAGGCATGAAATTAAAAGACGGTTACTCTTTGAAGAAAAGTTATGATCACCCTAGACAGCGTATTAAAAAAAAGAGACATTACTTTGTCAACAAAGGTCCATCTAGTCAAGGCTATGGTTTTTCCAGTAGTCATGTATGGATGTGAGAGTTGGGCCTATAAAGAAAGCTGAGTGCCGAAGAATTGATGCTTCTGAACTGTGGTGTTGGAGAAGACTCTTGAGAGTCCCTTGGACTGCAAGGAGATCCAACCAGTTCATCCTAAAGGAAATCAGTCCTGGTTGTTCAATGGGAGGACTGATGTTGAAGCTGAAACTCCAATACTTTGGCCACCTGATGCAAAGAGCTGACTCATTTGAGAAAACACTGATGCTGAGAAAGATTGAGGGCAGGAGGAGAAGGGGACAACAGAGGATGAGATGGTTGGATGGCATCATCGACGGTTGGATGGCATCATCGACTCAATGGACATGAGTTTGGGTAAACTCTGGGAGTTGGTGATGGACAGGGAGACCTGGCGTGCTGCGGTTCATGGGGTTGCAAAGAGTCGGACATGACTGAGTGGCTGAACTGAACTGAATTAAGGAGACTGCTACAGTATTTATTATCTGGCTTTAAATTGCAGGCTAATGAAATAGGTTTAGGTCTTAGACAGCCTGCTTCAGGCAGCCCATCTTTAGTCATTTAAGAAGGGAACTGTTGTAACCATATAATGAATTGGTCAATTTGTTGCAGAAATGCAAGGAAGAATTTTGGATGCCCACTTAATTTAGATCGTCTACTTCAGAGAAAGTTTTATATGAGTTGTGTAAGTTTTAAAGATTTGAGAGGTAAATGTTGACAAACTCTAAACATTGAACAAATTTTAAAGCTGACTTCAGTAAAAGGGGGCATATTGATAGTAATAAAAGGTAGGTTCTATCAAATACGTTTCCAGCAGTGTAACATCTGTTGTATATTTTAGACTTACTAATAGTTTCTGACAGTTTTTTTCTTTCCTTTTTTCTCTCCATGGAATGCTTAGCCCTTGAAACTTGTTCCTAACGTTTAAGCAGGCCCAAATTAGAACAATGTTTACTCACTTTGAAGTTTTACTTTTATTGCAAGATTATAATTATAATTTCTAATACATTTAAATTATATAAAATTATTTAAATTATATTTAAATTATATAAAGTTTATTATTCTGTATTTTCCTGTTGAGTAAAATGTCTTTGAAATGAAGGTACTCATCAGGGAGATCAGAGAGGAATAGGACATCTGTGTATAGTATTTCTCTTGCCTGTCGATATGAACAGCTCTTGAAAATGCGCTTTAGGAGTCTTGAGAGCACACAAATGTGCTTTCTGATGTTGATTTCTTTGTTCTCTATATGTAACCACAAAGCTCATTTTCCCTAAGGATGGTTTCTGGATTTCCTGAATGTCTAGCTTAAATGGGGGTCTTAATGAAAACCTCTCATTGAGGCTGGGGCCCTGTGGGAGAGGAGCTTGAGGTGAGGCACCCAGGTAGTAGAGCAGATCCCAGGCTGAGTCACCTTCATCCAGACTCGTCACTCCTTTGCTGTTAATTTGGATAAAGATCATGAACCCTTTAGATAATTTGAGGAAACAGGGGGCACTTACACACCAAAAAAATTTTACATACAATCTCAAGGAGTGTATTGAACCCCTGAGTCTAATCAGAGACCGTGTCCAAAGGCTCAGCTCACATACCCCAGGTTATAATGTTGTGCTGTTCTTCGGACTCTGCAACTCCATGGACTATAGCCTGCCCGGCTTCTCTGTCCATAAGGATTCTCTGGGCAAGAATACTGGAATGGGTTGCTATGCCCTCCTCCAGGGGATCTTCCCAACCCAGGGATCCAACCCAGGTCTTCTGCATTGCAGGCAGATTCTTTCCGATTATCTGAGCCATCAGGGAAGCCCCAGATTATAAACCTTGCCCTAAAGGTCACAGAAACAAGAGACTTGACATTCAGTGGTAGAGAAAGTCTGCCAACTTGAAGGTAACCTGTTTCCATTCTGAAGTTAGTCGATAAAACCAAGCTCCTTCGTAGGGGAACAGAGGAGGTCCCCGCCCCTGGGTGCTACATGAGGTTAACAGAGACCTTGGCCTGTTGGACCCCAGACCCCAGGCCCCACCTGGGAAGACCTGCTTCAGGATTTGTTGTTGTTCAGTTGCTAAGTTGTATCCAACTCTTTGCGACCCCATGGACTGCAGTACATCAGGCTTCCCTGTCCTTCAGAATCTCTCAGAATTTGCTCAGATTCATGTCCATTGAGTCAATGGTGCTATCTAACCATCTCAGAATGCTCTTGCTTAAAAAAAAAAATCTTAATTTCCATTTGATGTTTTTATGAGTTATGTTATTGCAGGTCATAGAGAAAAAAATCCATCCCAAGCTGAATTCTGTGAACAAGAATAAATCATTAGATACCTTGATATAAGTAAATGGATTAGAAATGACTGAAAACCCAAATATAACCAGCATGCTAGCCTTATTTCCCTGAACCTGGAGGTCTGGACAGGGCTTATTTCTGTTCAGAACAGTTTGACAGAGACCAGGTTTTTCCTAGTAGGTCTCTTTGACCAAATGCTGTGATACCCTGACTTAGAGGCCAGCGTTGTTCTAGGTGGGACACATAGTTTTAGAAATCCCTGTGCAAGACTGGCCTTAGTCTATTAGATTTTGCTGCAGTCAGAGCTATTCAGTAAAGGTAGGAAAGTGATAGAACAATTGCGCACAAAACAAAAGCCTCAAAAAACCCCCAGTTTATTCTGAAAGACCCCTAGACGTTGGTGGGATACCCATGTTTTGTCCTGAGAAGGATCCCTCTTTGGAGTGTTTGCTTGAAATTGTCTCCGTTGTGTTTGTTGTCCAGAACACACTGTCTTTGGTTTCTACCAGCCCTGGTTGCTTTGACAGAGGTCAATGGCAGTGGGCACATTTCTGTGCATTGAAGTAACAGTCCATCTGGACGTTTGCACTAAAATGTGACAATTAGCCCGACCAAAGATGGTAGCAGGTTCAAAGATATGTGTAATTTTTTGTTGTCAAAATTATTAGTGCATCACTTTAGAAAACAAGCAGAGCTGTTGAAATTCTTGGTAAAAAGTGAAATTATAAAGGCTAGCAAGATGTTGTCTTTGAATGTTTTGACCCTTTTCCGCAGGAGAAAAGGCAAACTAGACAAGCAAGAATAATATAGAGTTTCTCATTTGAAAAATAAGTATTCAGTCATTAGAATACAGTTGAAACAATTATCTTAATCCAAGTTCTTTAAAAATATATTTGAAATATGAATAATAAGCTGCTTATACCTAAAAGTGTATGCTACACTTAGAGTCTTACCAGGTATAAAGAAGATGAGCTTGACCTTAAGAGATGTTACTGACTCATTTTAAAATGGAGATTAACCTTTAATTTGATTTAAAATATATATAAAATGAAAGTCTGTATATTTGTGGAAATTTTAAGGCAAGCTCTTGTTTTTAATAACATTGAAACCATTAATATTATAATCACTATAATAATTTGGAGAAGGCAATGGCCACCCACTCCAGTACTCTTGCCTAAAAAATCCCATGGATGGAGGAGCCTGGTAAGCTGCAGTCCATGGGGTCGCTAAGAGTCACACACAACTGAGTGACTTCACTTTCACTTTGCACTTTCATGCATTGGAGAAGGAAATGGCAACCCACTCCAGTGTTCTTGCCTGGAGAATCCCAGGGACAGGGGAGCCTGGTGGGCTGCCATCTATGGGGGTCGCACAGAGTCAGACACGACTGAAGCGACTTAGCAGCGGCATAATAATTAGGTATTTCTCATAAGTTATATCCACTTCTCCTGCTCATTCTTGCTGTGATCATTAAGATATCTTAACTGAAATTTGTTTCTTTATATAAAATCAAGTGCAGTACAATGATCTTATGTAGTTAAGATCATTGGAGTTACTTGAGCAATCTTAAATATGCTCATAGTTATTGGGAGAAATTACATAAAGGTTTTTTTATGGATTTATGAAGTTTGATATAGAAATTACATGTAAAAATTATTACTTTTAACATTATTGAAAAGACATTCAATTTATTCATTTTATGAAGTAGTTAAAGGGTAATTTCAACTTTCAGATTTAATGTCACTGAAAATTTTTCATAACAGTGCTCACATTATTCAGTTTCAGTTTTTTTCAACAAATGTCTGTTTATTTGATAATTTAATTCTGTTGCATAATCAGTCCTCTAGAAAAGGAAATCAGACCCCAAGAAAAAGAAGTGCAAAAAGGCAAAACGGTTGTTTAACAAGGCCTTATAAATGGCTGAGAAAAGAGAAGTTAAAGGCAAAGGAGAAAAGGAAAGATATAACCATTTGAATGCAGAGTTCCAAAGAATAACAAGGAGAGACAAGAAAGCCTTCTTTAGCGATCAATACAAAGAAATAGAGGAAAACAATAGAATGGTAAAGAATAGAGATCTCTTCAAGAAAATTAGAGATACCAAGGGAACATTTCACGCAAAGATGGGCTCAATAAAGGACAGAAGCAGAAGATATTAAGAAGAGGTGGCAAGAATACACAGAAGAACTGTACAAAAAAAAAAAAAAAAGACCTTCATGACCCAGATAATCACGATGATGTGGTCACTCACCTAGAGCCAGACATCCTGGAATGCGTAGTCAAGTGGGCCTTAGGAAGCATCACTATGAACAAAGCTAATGGAAGTAATGGAATTTGGCTGAACTATTTCAGATCCTAAAGATGATGCTGTGAAAGTGCTGCACTCAATACTCCAGCAAATCTGGAAAATCAGCAGTGACCACAGGACTGGAAAAGGTCAGTTTTCATTTCAATCCCAAAGAAAGGCAATGCCAAAGAATGTTCAAAGTACCATACAATTAACACTCATCTCACATGCTAGCAAAGTAATGCTCAAAATTCTTCAAGCCAGGCATCATCAGTACATGAACCATGAACTTCCAGATGTTCAAGCTGGATTTAGAAAAGGAGGAACCAGAGATCAAATTGCCAGCATCCCCCGGATCATTGAAAAAGCAAGAGAGTTCCAGGAGAAAACAAACAAACAAAAAACCTACTTTTGCTTTATTGACTATGCCAGAGCTTTTAACTGTATGAATCACAATAAACTGTGGAAAATTCTTAAAGAGATGGGAATACCAGACCACTTTACCTGTCTCCTGAGAAATCTTTATGCAGGTCAATAAGTTAAAACTGGACATGAAACAACACACTGGTTCCAAATAGGAAAAGGAGTACCTCAAGGCTGTATATTCTCATCCTGCTCATTTAACTTCTAAGCAGAGTACATCATGCTAAATGCCAGGCTGAATGAAGCACAAGCTGGAATCAAGATTGCCAGGAGAAATATCAATAACCTCAGATATGCAGATGACACCACACTTATGGCAGAAAGCAAAGAAGAACTAAAGAGCTTCGATGAAAATGAAAGAGGAGAGGGAAAAATTTGGCTGAAAACTCAACACTGAGAAAACTAAGATCATGGCCTCTGGTCCCATCACTTCATGGCAAATAGATGGGGAAACAGTGGGAACAGTGAGAGACTTTATTTTTTTGGGCTCCAAAATCACTGCAGCTGGTGACTGCAGCCATGAAATTCAAAGATGCTTGTTCCTTGGAAGTAAAGCTATGACCAACCTAGACAGCATAATTAAAAAGCAGAGACATTGCTTTACCAACAAAGGTCCATCTAGTCAAAGCTATGGTTTTTCCAGTGGTCATGTATGGATGTGAGAGTTGGCCTATAAAGAAAACAGCACCAAAGAATTGATACTTTTGAACTGTGATGTTGGATAAGACTCTTGAGAGTCCCTTGAACTGCAAGAAGATCCAATCAGTCCATCCTAAAGGAAATCAATCCTGAATATTCATCGTAAGGACTGATGCTGAAGCTGAGGCTCTAATACTTTGGCTACCTGTGTGAAGAACTGACTCATTGGAAAAGACCTTGATGCTGGGAAAGATTGAAGGCAGGAGAAGAAGGGGACGACAGAGGATGAGATTGTTGGGTGGCATCACCGACTCAATGGACATGAGTTTGAATAAACTCCGGGAGTTGGTGATGGACAGGGAGGCCTGGTTTGCTTCAGTCCATGGGGTTGCAAAGAGTCAGACTCAAATGAGTGACTGAACTTAAGTGTACTGAGAAAAAGTAGTTTTGTTTGCTTTGCTTTGTTCTTACTTGAGAGACATCACTTTTGTTAAGCATCTTTAGAAGACAGTTCAGCCACTCTGTGTGTAGGATATTATGCAAAAAGCAATTAACCATCATTTTCTCATGTTTTTTAATTGCATTCACAAAATGTCAAAATATAGCATTCAAAGAGAGAAAATAAATAATATTTATAGTGCATGACTCTTTAATACATGGTAAATTTAAAGCAGTATTTGAAAAGCAGTTACTACATGTTTCTGTTGTTCATAGTATTGACGAGTAATAATTTTGAAATTGTGAAAATGTAGCCTCCAACCCCTGGATTGCTGAGTTTAACAATATGCTTAATATTTACCAGCCACCTTGTTATTGTACTTTTCTAAGAATTTGTCCATTTCTTCCACGTTGTCCATTTTATTGGGATATAATTGCTGATAGTAGTCTCTTATGATCCTTTGTATTTCTGTGTTGTCTGTTGTGATCTCTCCATTTTCATTTCTAATTTTATTGATTTGATTTTTCTCTCTTTGCTTCTTGATGAGTCTGGCTAATGGTTTCTCAATTTTATTTATCCTTTCAAAGAACCAGCTTTTGGCTTTGTTGATTTTTGTTATGGTCTCTTTTCTTTCTTTTTCATTTATTTCTGCCCTAATGTTTAAGATTTCTTTCCTTCTACTAACTCTGGGGTTCTCCAATTCTTCCTTTTCTAGTTGCTTTAGGTGTAGAGTTAGGTTATTTATTTGACTTTTTTCTTATTTCTTGAGGTATGCCTGTATTGCTATGAACTTTCCTCTTAGCACTGCTTTTATAGTGTCCCACAGGTTTTGGGTTGTTGTGTTTTCATTTTCATTAGTTTCTATGCATATTTTGATTTCTTTTTTGATTTCTTCTGTGATTTGTTGGTTATTCAGAAGCGTGTTGTTCAGCCTCCATATGTTGGAATTTTTAATAGTTTTTCTCCTGTAATTGAGATCTAATCTTAATGCATTATGGTCAGAAAAGATGCTTGGAATGATTTCGATTTTTTTGAATTTATTAAGGTTATATTTATGGCCCAGGATGTGATCTATCCTGGAGAAGATTCCATGAGCACTTGAGAAAAAGGTGAAATTCATTGTTTTGGGGTGAAATGTCCTATAGATATCGATTAGGTCTAACTGGTCTAATGTATCATTTAAAGTTTGCATTTCTTTGTTAATTTTCTGTTTAGTTGATCTGTCAGTAGGTGTGAGTGGGGTATTAAAGTCTCCCACTATTATTGTGTTGTTGTTAATTTCCCCTTTCATACTTGTTAGCATTTGTCTTACATGTTGCGGTGCTCCTATATTGGGTGCATATATATTTATAATTGTTATATCTTCTTCTTGGATTGATCCTTTGATCATTATGTAGTGGCCTTCTTTGTCTCTTTTCACAGCCTTTGTTTTAAAGTCTATTTTATCAGATATGAGTATTGCCACTCCTGCTTTCTTTTGATCTCTATTTGCGTGGAATATCTTTTTCCAACCCTTCACTTTCAGTCTGTATGTGTCCCTTGTTTTGAGGTGGGTCTCTTGTAAGCAGCATATAGAGGGGTCTTGTTTTTGTATCCATTCGGCCAGTCTTTGCCTTTTGGTTGGGGCATTCAACCCATTTATGTTTAATGTAATTATTGATAAGTATGATCCCGTAACCATTTATTATTTGGGGTTCGGGTTTATACTCCCTTTTTGTGTTTCCTGTCTAGAGAATATCCTTTAGAATTTGTTCGAGAGCTGGTTTGGTGGTGCTGAATTCTCTCAGCTTTTGCTTGTCTGTAAAGCTTTTGATTTCTCCTTCGTATTTGAATGAGATCCCTGCTGGGTACAGTAATCTGGGCTGTATGTTATTTTCTTTCATCACTTTAAGTATGTCTTGCCATTCCCTCCTGGCCTGAAGAGTTTCTATTGAAAGATCAGCTGTTATCCTTATGGGAATCCCCTTGTGTGTTATTTGTTGTTTTTCCCTTGCTGTTTTTAATATTTGTTCTTTGTGTTTGATCTTTGTTAATTTGATTAATATGTGTCTTGGGGTGTTTCGCCTTGGGTTTATCCTATTTGGAACTCTCTGGGTTTCTTGGACTTGGGTGATTATTTCCTTCCCCATTTTAGGGAAGTTTTCAACTATTATCTCCTCAAGAATTTTCTCATGGTCTTTCTTTTTGTCTTCTTCTTCTGGGACTCCTATAATTCGAATGTTGGAGCATTTCATATTGTCCTGGAGGTCTCTGAGATTGTCCTCATTTCTTTTAATTTGTTTTTCTTTTTTCCTCGCTGATTCATTTATTTCTACCATTCTATCTTCTATTTCACTAATCCTATCTTCTGCCTCCGTTATTCTACTATTTGTTGCCTCCAGAGTGTTTCTGATCTCATTTATTGCGTTAGTCATTGTATATTGACTCTTTTTTATTTCTTCTAGGTCCTTGTTAAAACTTTCTTGCATCTTCTCAATCCTTGTCTCCAGGCTATTTATCTGTGATTCCATTTTGATTTCAAGATTTTGGATCATTTTCACTATCAATATTCGGAATTCTTTCTCAGGAAGATTCCCTATCTCTTCCTCTTTTGTTTGGTTTGGTGGGCATTTCTCCTGTTCCTTTACCTGCTGGGTATTCCTCTGTCTCTTCATCTTGGTTATATTGCTGCATTTGGGATGGCCTTTCTATATTCTGGTAATTTGTGTAGTTCTCTTTATTATGGAGCTTCCTCACTGTGGATGGGGTTGTATCGGTGGCTTCTCAAGGTGTCCTGGTTAGGGAGGCTTGTGTTGGAAGTCTGGTGGGTGGAGCTGGGTTTCTTCTCTCTAGAGTGCAGTGGAGTGACCAGTAATGGGTTATGAGACATCAAAAGTTTTGGAGTAACTTTGAGCTGCCTGTATATTGAAGCTCAGGGATGTGTTCCTGTGTTGCTGGAGAATTTGCGTGGTATGTCTTGCTCTGGAACTTGTTGGCCCTTGGGTGGAGCTTTGTTTCAGTGTAGGTATGGAGGCGTTTGATGAGCTCCTATTACTTAATATTCCCTGAATTCAGGAGTTCTCTGATGTTCTCAAGCTTTGAACTTAAGCCTCCTGCTACTGGTTTTTGGTTTTATTTTTACAGTGGTCTCTAGACTTCTCCATCTATACAGCACTGATGGTAAAACATCTAGGTTGAAGATGAAAAGTTTCTCCACATTGAGGGACACCCAGAGAGGTTCACTGAGTTACATGGAGAAGAGAAGAGGGAGGGGGTAGTTAGAGGTGACTGGAATGAGATGCGGTGAGATCAAAAGAGGAGAGAGCAAGCTAGTCAATAGTCACTTCCTTATGTGCGCTCCATAGTCTGGACCGCTCAGAGCTATTCATGGAGTTATACAGGGAAGAGGAGAGGGAGGAAGTAGACAGAGGTGGCCAGGAGGGTAAGAGAGAGGAATGAAAAGGAGAGAGACAAGTCCAGCCAGTAATCAGTTCCTTAGGTGTTCTCCACCGTCTGGAACACACAGAGAATCACAGAGTTGGATATAGAAGAGATGGGGGAGGAAAGAGACAGAGGCCACCTGGTGGAGAAGAAGGAGAGTCCAAAGGAGGAGAGAGTGGTCAAGCCAGTAATCTCGCTGTCAGGTAAAATTGGGTAGTGCAGTTTGGGTTTTGAAGTGTACAAAATTGACAACAAAAACCAAAAAGCAAAGATTAAAAATCTAGACTAGAGGTTGGATTTTCAAAAGTACAATATTAAAGAGAAGAAGCAGAAGGAAAAAAAAGAAAAAAAAACACAAGAATTATTAAAAAACACCAACAACCACACAAAGACTA
This sequence comes from Oryx dammah, assembly GCF_014754425.2. Classification (NCBI taxonomy): domain Eukaryota; kingdom Metazoa; phylum Chordata; class Mammalia; order Artiodactyla; family Bovidae; genus Oryx; species Oryx dammah. The sequence continues at coordinate 1,797,914 of NW_024070203.1, read as the reverse complement.
TATATGGTGTTTGCCTTAAAAAAGTAGTCTTTTTTTTTGAAAAGTAATAGTAGGTTATAGAAATAAAAATTAGAGGAGAAATAGAAGACTTAACAATTTTAAAAAAGTTAGAAAAAAAGAGAAAAAAAAGAAAGAAAAAAAAAAGGGGAATGATTGTAAAAAATAGTAAAGATATATCTGGCCCTTCTCTAATGTTGTGGGCTGTGTGGGGTCACTTCCAAGGTGGTTCCCTCTGTTTAACTTCTGTTTGCTGGTCTCTTCAGTGTCTGAATTCCGTCCTGACACAGGGGGAGCGGTGGTGGACACTTTTTTTGTTTTTTTTTTTTAGGCTCACTAGTTCAGTCGCACTGTGGGGAGGGGGGGATGCTGCAAACAAATAGCACTGTTGTGGGCACACAGTGTCTCAGCCCTGCTGGACCTGTCCCCCCCACGGTGCACAAACCGCTCCGGCTCCACGGTGCTCAGCCGGGAACCGTCTGAGGCCGGCCCTAGGCTGCATGCACCTCCCCGGTCTAAGCCACTCAGGTTTGGCGCTCAGGTAGCCCTCAGAGGCACAGATTCAGTTGGGACTGCGTTTTGTGCCCTTCCCAGGTCCGAGTAGTTCAGGAGTTTGGCAAGCGCGGTCGCTGCAACTTGTCCCTTTTCCTGTCTCTGCTGCTCAGTTTTCTGGGTGTACTGCTGGCGCCCCTTGTGAGGCAGATGGTGACTGTCCAGCACCCCCAGAAGTCTTAGCAAAGAAGCCTGTCTGCAGTTTGGTAGGTAAAGTCTCTTCAGGGCTGCAATTGCCCCTTTCCAGCTCTTAACGGCTCTGGCTGCCTGTCCCCGGCGGGGGATGGTCTGCAGCCGGCTATTTCCGTTTCGTCCTTTGTTCTGCACGCGGTCCTGGCGACGTTTTATGTTCCAGCTTTTCGCGTGGTAGCTATCCCCCAGTCTGGTTTGCTCGCCCAGGTTTGATCGCTCTGGTTACGCGTGGGGCGTTTCTGCCCGCTTCTTACCAAGCACGGCAGCCCGTGCCTCCCGCGCTTCCCTGCCCTGCCCCCGCTTGCTAGTGGCGGATGCAGGCGTCTGCGCGGCTTTTCCGCTGGGGGAGTTACTGTTGGGCTTGTAATCTGTTGGTTTTAATTATTTATTTATTTTTCCTTCCTGTTATGTTGCCCTCTGTGTTTCCAAGGCTCGCCACAGACTCGGCAGGGAGAGTGTTTCCTGGTGTTTGGAAACCTCTCTTCTTAGAATTCCCTTCCCGGGACGGGCTTCCCTTCCTGGGATGGAGCTCCCTCCCCTCCTCCTTTGTCTCTTTTCTCGTCTTTTATATTTTTTCCTACCTGTTTTTGAAGGCAATGATCTGCTTTTCTGGTTGCCTGATGTCCTCTGCCTGCATTCAGAGGTTGTTTTGTGGAGTTTGCTCCGCGTTGAAATGATCTTTTGAGGAATTTGTGAGGGAGAAAGTGGTCTTCCCGTCCTACTCCTCCACCATCTTAGGACCGCCTTAATTTTATTTTATTCCCACTATGCAGTCTACCTTTATACCAAAGAGACTTAACATTTTCACTAAAATGTAAAAATACAGCCATATGGAATCAGTGAAAAATGTGTAAAAGTGATTGGGAAGGGAGAATCAAGGTAGGCATTTAGTTGTAGATTTAACGATAAACATCCTAACGCATGTGCTTTGAGAAAAATATCATTAGTTAAAAATGGACAGCATCCATAACATGAAAATAAAGTGTTTGCTCAAGTGCTCACTGATGGTCCTGACACAGACTCCAGAAAGACCGCACCTCTGTACGGTTTCCTGGAGAAGACAGACAGCAGCAGCAGCAGTGTGATCTGTGTGATAATCTGTATAATATATAATGTGCTAAAGGACAGCACAGTAAAACAGTGGGGCAGACTGGGAATGGCGTGCAGTCCAGGTGCATGGCTGTGCTCTGGGTTAATGCCAAGCTAGATTTTAGAACAGCTAAATTCATTCATTGCATCTCCCTCACCAAGACCTCGCTCTGCATTGCTGCTTTGAGTTAAACATGTCAGAAATATCCAGGGATAGGGTGTTCCAGAATCCTCCCTGACCTGTGCCTGGGTAGGTTAGTGCAGCTGGATGACTGTGGAGTCCTGGGTTTAAATAACCAGCAGAAGCCCGTCCTTCCCAAGACAGCACCCATGAGCATCCAAGAAACCATGCTGAACACTTTGAAGGCCAGCAAGCCATCCTGATGTTTTCAAGTAACAACCTTTGATATGAAGGTTTAATCTAAGAAGGATGTATTTTGAAATGATTGTATTGGAATTGTAACTCTGGTCTCACTTATCCAAAGCTTAAATGTTCCAGGCCTCTGGGAGAGAATTCCTTTCCTCTGTCAGTAGGTTAATCTCTGATCACCTGAACTGACTGTGTGACTAGCAGTGTGTGTTGTGTGCACATGTGGTTTGAGAATGCCTCGCTCCTTTGGTTTGTTTGGTGCTTTGATACTTGCACACTGCCTCCTCCTACCACCCAGAGTGGGAGCCCAGTTGAGAGGCTGTGCCTGTGAACAGCTTGACTGTTTTGGCACTGTGGTGGTGATCTAGGCCAGTGACCTTGGGGTGTTTTGCAGTCTGGTTTCTGATGGCTATAATTTTGAAGGTGTATGAAAATGGGTACTTAGCAGTTTTCTCTAGAATAATGTGGAGGTGTAAAGTGTTCTCCAGATTGCTTTGCCTATTGATTTCCCATCGCCAGTCAAGGAATTTCTAACTTAAAACAATCTCCTTTAGTAGATCTATAAATTATTTGCTTGCATAGCCAGAATAAAAAAACAATGACAAATGAACAAGAAAAGAAAAGAAAAAAAGAAACAGTATTTATGGAAACTTACTTGACAGGAGGGAATTCTGGTTTTAAAACATGTTTTTAATGCAAAGTGTTTGCTAGGGTAAATTTATTATCTATTCTTTTATAGTTTCACAGTATATTTATAAGTGGTAAGCTGTATCAGTCTCTCATAAGAACTTCTGTTTTGATCTGTATTACCTTAAAATTCATCTTTGTCATTTGAGTAGTATTCTTGTTATTTATATCATTAAAACCAGGAGAATGTATTGATCTTCACTGATCTCCCTATTTTTCATTTCTGTGTCTTTGGGATGTAAAGGCAGGTGGAAATTGATTGACAGTCAGGATCATTGAAAGTTAATACTGTTTTGCTAGTGTTGCCTGGGCGTGAGATCTGGATAAAGACTAGAGTTTTCCTTGATGTTTGTATCCAGAATCTCTGCTAGGACATCACCCAGCACTACAGCTGCTGAAACCTATGGGTAACACCCAGTCCCCAGACCATGAAAACAAATAAACCCTGGTTTCTTCCACAGGGTTTCCTGGCTGGCTTTTCCGAGACTTTGCACGTGACAGCCGGTCTGCCCGTGAATGGAGTGCTCAGTGTCACAGAGGAAGCCTGGTCAGTTGGAAGTGGCAGGGACCCCCTCCCTCCTATAGGAAGAATCCCCAAGTCTGATTATGAAAGGTCCTTTGCTGGGAGAAAGGGAGCAGGGTCCCTGTGATTCTAAATTTGGGGACCTGCTCCTCAGGGTACAACACTGTTCTTTGTGTGTGTAGATTCTGGGAAGGTAGTGGTTCAGTCATGAAGCCTCAAAAACATGTCTACACAGGAAATTTATTCTTCTCTAAACTGTTCTACATGGACAGCCTTTTCCTGTCATCAGTCACCTCAGTCCTGTTTTTAGACCCATTTTTATTGTTATGTAAGATGGGGAATATATACAGTCTACCGTAGATTTCCTAAAGACTATATAAACTTATTATTCTAAAAGCACAGATGTGTGTGTGTGCATGTGTGTGTGTGTGTGTGTGTGTGTGTGTGTTTTCTGTTGCTGTGGTTATTTAGAACTTTCAGAAATTGTACTTTACTTACTTCTTTGGATCTGTGACATTAGATCCACAAGGCAGTAAAGGGTACAGACATCACAGTTATAGGAGTAGTTCTGAACCCTGAAACTTTACATAGTCTCAAAAATACACTTTTATATAACTTTTAAAGCTAGGAAAAATAAAATGACTCATATTTACTATGTGAAATAACTTTTCATGTATTCCTCTCTGTCTTTTAGCCCATATAAAGTAAAACAAAAATTTCTGTGCTTTGCCACAACCCCATGATTCTGAGTGAACCCTGTTACAGATTTAAATTTATAGTGGTTTTCATTAAGACCATCCATCTTGTTATGATTTAGATTATTTTGTTTGGAATGTAAGCTAAAAAAAGGAATACTAGAAAGTTATGAATCTTATAACTATCAGAATATAAATATTGAAGTATATCCCATAACTAGTATCTGTACCAAATAATTTTAAGACCATAATACAGGCTGGTTTCAAAAAGTAATTTCAGGGATATCTTTGAATTATCAGATAAAAAACATATAAAGGGATAAAACAACCTCCTTGTTTCAAGATATGGAAGATTTCAGTCACAACTATGTGGCTTATACACCAAAAGTGTTTCATTTTTCCACGTGAAAATGTGATCATATAAAGAAAAATGACAAAATGCTTATCATTAGACTAAGAATATATTGAACAACCTGGTCAAATTAATTCCTTCACATATTTGGGGTTGGGTTAATCAGTATACATCATGGTATATGGAAAACCTCCCAGAGAAAGTAACTACTGTCTCATCCCCTGGCTCCTGCTAGCTTTGCAGAGATTAACAGGAAGATTCCTGCCCCAGTTTCTGTACATGGTGGCTGCTTTTTTCACCTTTTAGCAATCAGAGTTAAAGAAATATTCCTTCCTTCTGAGCACTTGGGTGTCTGTTTCATAGCAGACCAGTTAATAATTTTTATAAACAAAATGACAACCTTTTTCTAAGCCCATTTAAACTCATCCTTTGGAAAGATTACTGATACTGCATGAATTTTAGCTGTGGCTGTGATTTCAGCATCAATCTGATCTCTTCACACCGTGACTTCATATTCCTGTTCTCAACTGTATAATTAGACAATAAAACCTCTTTCTAAAATGCTTTACACTATACAAAACTGGCAGATCTCATTTAAGCCTCGTGGAAATTTCATGAGGAAGTGGCATCTTCCTCCTTTTCAGTCAAGGATTATAGGAATGAAGGGATATTATTAAGTTGGTGCACTTGATATGGTAGAGTTAGGGTGAGAGTCCCAAGTCTCTAGCTTCGAATGCTATGCTTTTTTTATATCACATCTTATTTTTTTCTATGTTTTATAGAAACAGCATAATTTTAACTATTAGGTAAGATGATACTGCTAACAGAGAAACTAAAATTCAGGGAGATTATTTGATTTGTCATGATTTCAAAAAGTAAACTGTAGATCAGAAAAAAAAATTACATAATGTTTGAATCGACAAAAATATTTATCAGTATTATGATGGGAAAAACTTTTCAGTGTGTATTTTTACACTCTAATTACCACTTGCATATTTAGGGTGCTCTACAATTTATTACAGAATTTCATATTCATTGTCACATCCTACCCTGGAGACAGTGCTGAGATGTCATAAGAGTTGCTGTCAAAAAGTGGAGGGAACTCAGCGCTCAGCCAGAAATGCTCATTCAGAGTTACACATCACCACTTTGTAGAAATCTCTAGTGGTTGGGTTGACATACCCAAAATTAGCTCTCAGACTCACCAAACGACACATATAACCAGAAAAGTACCACCTCCACCAAAAAGGTTTACAAATTCTCCTTTCCCAGATTGGCTACCAGCCTTCCTTCCTGTGCTTGAGATTGTAAACCACAGAGACAGCATCACAGGCCCTGTGATACAAATATTTCATCTTTCCCTAGAGGTAGTACCCCTTTGGAGGTTCTATTTAATATAAATAATCTCTGAATGCAAGCATCTTTGACACCTCATTAACTTAGTAACTGATAGTTGCTGAATTTACTTGAACAGCCAAATTTATACATCAAAGACAGATGGTGGTATAGTTGGTTCCGTGATAGAAACAGAGCACATTGTCAACAAGTGGGGATTTTGAAAGTGAAATTGCTAAGCTGCATTTGGAAAACAGACACTTATCTAATCCCTAAAAGCTGGAGATAATGTAATTCTCTTAGCAGATGGTGGCTCACGGCAAATGGCGGGTGCATTTCTGCTTTCAGCCAGCTGAGGGCAGGACCCCGGGGGAGAGCTGTGGCCCCCAGTGAGAGATGGATCCCCGACTGTTGGAAAAGCCCAGGGGCTGAATGGAGGCTTTCAGGATCTTAGTTCTCTGACCAGGGATGGAAACCTTGGTCCCCTGCAGTGGACATACAGAGTCCTAACCACTGGACCACCAGAGAATTCCCATGGATATTGTCAACATGTACACTATTGTCGATGAACAGCTATTGACAGGAGAATGTTGGATCCCATAAAAAAAAGATACCCCACATCCAAGGGCAACAGAGAAGCCCCAGCAAGATCATAGGAGGGGCGAAATCGTCTTTAGAATAGCCACCAGAGACACTCGGAGGGCTCAAACAAAACCTTGTGCATACCAGGACCCAGAGACCTCACAGAGACTGAGCCAGACCTGCGTTTGAGTTTCCTGTGGAAGTACAGGTCAGTAGTGGACTGCCACAGGGGCAGGGACTCTGGGTGCAGCTAGCTGGGTCACACAGCCTGTGGCATAAGCCCTCTTGGAGGAGGTCACCAGTAAGCCTTCCATAGAGCCGCCAAGCAGATGACCCACAAACTGCAGAACAGTTAAACCAAAGACATTTTCACATTGTTTAGAAAGTTCCAGGATCCACAGCAGATTTCCCAACCTGGGGATCTGGCAAAGGGACTGAGAATTTGACAGGGAATTTGACTTTGCAGGCAAGTGGGATTTGATTACAGAACTTCGACAGGACTGGGGAAACAGACTCTTGGAAGGCACAAACAAAACCTTGTGCCCATCAGGACTTAGGAGAAAGGAGCAGTGATGCCACGGGAGATTGACTCAGACTTGCCTGTGAGTGTCCAGGAGTCTCCAGTGGAGGCATGGGTCAGCAGTGGCTTACTGGAGGGTCTGGGGCACTGAATGCCGCAGTGCCTGCAAAGGACCTTTTGAAGGAGGTCGCCATTACCTTCATTCAGTTCATTTCATTTCAGTTGCTCAGTCATCTCCGACTACTTGCAAATCCAGGGACTGCAACACAATAGGCTCCCCTGTCCATCACCAACTCCCAGAGCTTGTTCAGACTCATGCCCATTGAATTGGTGATGGCATCCAAGCATCTCACCCTCTGTTGTCCCCTTCTCCTCCTGCCTTCAATCTTCCCCAGCATCAGGGTCTTTTCAATGAGTCAGTTCTTTGCATCAGATAGACAAAGTATTGTAGTTTCAGCTTTAGCATCAGTCATTCCAATGAATATTTAGGACTGATTTCCTTTAGGATGAACTGGTTTGGTCTCCTTGCAGTCCAAAGGATTCTCAAGAGTCTTCTCCAACACCACAGTTCAAAAGCATCATTTCTTTGGCACTCAGCTTTCTTTACAGTCCAACTCTCACATCCATACATGACTACTGCAAAAACCATAGCTTTGACTAGACAGACTTTGTTGGCAAAGTAATGTCTCTGCTTTTTAATATGCTGGCTAGGTTGGTCATAGTTTCTTCCAAGCAAAGATCTTCTTCCAAGAAGTAAGCATCTTTTCACTTCATGAATGCAGTCACCAACTGCAGTGATTTTGGAACCCCCCAAAAATAGTCTCACACTGTTTCCATTGTTTCCCTATTTGCCACGAAGTGATGGAACCAGTTGCCATGATATTCATTTTCTGAATATTGAGTTTTAAGTCAACTTTTTCCCTCTCTTCTCTTACTTTCATCAACAGGCTCTTTAGTTCTACTTTGCTTTCTGCCAACGGGTGGTGTGATCTGCATATCTGAGGTTTTTGATATTTTTCCCAGCAATCTTGTTTCTAGCTTGTGCTTCATCCAGCCTGGCATTTCTCATGATGTACTCTGCAGAAAAGTTAAATAAGCAGGGTAACATTATACAGCACTGATGTACTCCTTTCCTGATTTGAAACCAGTCTGTTGTTCCATGTCCAGTTCTAACTGTTGCTTCTTGACCTGCAGACAGATTTTTCTGGAGGCAGATCAGGTCGTCTGGTAGTCCTGTCTTTTTAAGAATTTTCCACAGTTTGTTGTGATCCATACAGTCAAAGGCTTTGGCATAGTCAATAAGACAGAAGTAGATGTTTTTCTGGAACTCTCTTGCTTTTTCTGTGATTCATCAGATGTTGGCAATTTCATCTCTAGTTCCTCTGCCTTTTCTAAATCCAGCTTGAACATCTCGAAGTTCTCCATTCATGTACTGTTGAAGCCTGGCTTGGAGAATTTTGAGCATTACATTGCTAGCATGTGAGGTGAGTGCAATTATGAGGTAGTTTGAACATTCTTTGGCATTGCTTTTCTTTGGGATTGGAATGAAAACTGACCTTTTCCAGTCCTGTGGTCACTGCTGAGTTCTCCAAATGTGCTGGCATATTCAGTGCAGCACTTTAACAGCATCATGTTTTAGGATTTCAAATAGCTCAACTAGAATCCCATTACCTCCACTAGTTTTGTTTGTAGTGATGCTTCCTAGGGCCCACTTGACTTCACATTCCAGGATGTCTGGCTCTAGGTGAGTGATCACACCATCGTGATTGTCTGGGTCATGAAGGTCTTTTTTGTATAGTTATTCTGTGTATTCTTGCCACCTCTTAATATTTTCTGCTTCTATTGGGTCCATACCATTTCTATCCTTTATTGTGCCCTTCTTTGCATGACATGTTCCCTTGGTATCTCTAGTTTTCTTGAAGAGATCTCTAGTCTTTCCCATTCTTTTGTTTTCCTCTATTTCTTTGCATTGATATCTAAGGAAGTCTTTCTTATCTCTCCTTGCTATTCTTTGGAACTCTGCATTCAAATGGGAATATATTTCCTTTTCTCCTTTACCTTTAGCTTCTCTTCTTTTCTCAGCTATTTATAAGGCCTCCTTGCTGCTGCTAAGTCACTTCAGTCGTGTCCGACTCTGTGCGACCCCATAGATGGCAGCCCACCAGGCTCCCCCATCCCTGGGATTCTCCAGGCAAGAACACTGGAGTGTGTTGCCATTCCCTTCTCCAATGCATGAAAGTGAAAAGTAAAAGTGAAGTCACTCAGTCATGTCCAACTCTTTGGGACCCATGGACTGCAGCCCACCAGACTCCTCTATCCATGGGATTCTCCAGGCAAGAGTACTGGACTGGGTTGTCATTGCCTTCTCCAAGGCCTCCTTAGACAACCATTTTGCCTTTTGCATTTCTTTTTCATGGGGATGGTCTTAATCACTCCCTCCTAAACAATGTAAGGAACCTCTGTCCATTGTTCTTCAGGCAGTGGGTCTGTCAGATCTAATCCCTTGAATTTGTCATTTCCACTCTATAATCTTAAGGGATTTGATTTAGGTCAGACCTAAATTACCTTCATTATCTCCACCATAGTTTGGTCTCAGGACAAACAACAGGGAGTGAACAAAGCCCTGTCCATCAACAGAAACTTGGATTAAAGATTTACTGATATGTCCCCACCCATCAGAAGAAGATCCAGTTTCCCCCAAAGTCAGTCTCTCCTATCAGAAAGCTTCCATAAGCCTCTTATCCTTATCCATAAGAGGGTGGACAGAATGAAAATCACAATCACAGAAAACTAACCAATCTGATCACATGGACCACAGCCTTATCTAACTCAATGAAACCATGAGCCATGTTGTGTAGGGCCACTGAAGAAGGATGGGTCATGGTGGAGAGTTCTGACAGAATGTGGTCCACTGGAGAAGGGAATGGCAAACCACTTTGGTACTCTAGCTTTGAGAACTCCATGAACAGTATGAAAAGGCAAAAAGATATGACACTGAAAGATGAACTCCCCAGGTTGGGAAGTACACAATATGCTGCTGGAGAAGACTGCAGAAATAGCTCCAGAAAGAATGAATAGACACAGCCAAAGCAAAAACAATGCTCAGTTGGTGGTGTGACTGATGAAGAATGTAAAGTCTGATGCTGTAAAAAAAACAATATTGCATAGGAACCTGGAATGTTAGGTCCATGCATCAAGGTGCACTAGAAGTCATCAAACAAGAGATGGCAAGAGTGAACATCAACATTTTAGGAATCAGTGAACTAAAATGGATGAGAATGGGTGAATTTAATTCAGATGATCCTTATATCTACTACTGTGGGCAAGAATCCCTTAGAAGAAATGGAGTAGACCTCACAGTCAATAGAAGAGCCCGAAATGCAGTACTTAGATGCAGTCTCAAAAACGACAGAATGATCTCTGTTCATTTCCAAGCCAAACCATTGAATATCACAGTAACCCAAGTCTATGCACCAACCAGTAATGCTGAAGAAGTTGAATGGTTCTGTGAAGACCTACAAGGCCTTCTATAACTAGCACTCAAAAAAGATGTCCTTTTCATTCTAGGGGACTGGAATGCAAGAGTAGGAAGTCAAGAGATTCTGGAACAACAGGCAAGTTTGGCCTTGGAGAACAAAATGAAGTAGGGCAAAGACTAACACACTTTTGCCAAGAGAACACACTGATCATAGCAAACACCTTCTCCCAACAACACAAAAGACGACTCTACACATGGATACCATCAGATGCTCAATATTGAAATCAGGTTGATTCTATTCTTTGCAGCCAAAGATGGAGATGCTCTATACAGTCAGCAAAAACAAGACCAGGACTGACTGTGGCTCCGATCACGATCTCAATATTGCAAAATTCAGACTTAAATTGAAGAAAGTAGGGAAAACCACTAAACCATTCAGGTATGCTGCTGCTGCTGCGAAGTCACTTCAGTTGTGTCTGACTCTGTGAGACCCCATAGACGGCAGCCCACCAGGCTCCTCCGTCCCTGGGATTCTCCAGGCAAGAACACAGGAATGGGTTGCCATTTCCTTCTCCAATGCATAAAAGTGAAAAGTGAAAGTGAAGTCACTCAGTCCTGTCTGACTCTTTGCAACCCCATGAACTGCATGCAGCCTACCAGGCTCCTCCATCTATGGGATTTTCTAGGCAAGAGTACTGGAGTGGATTGCCATTGCCTTCTTCATTCAGGTATAACCTAAGTCAAATCCCTTATGATTTTACAATTAGAGTGACAAGTCGATTCAAGGGATTAGATCTGATAGACACAGTGCCTGAAGAACTATGGACGGAGGTTTGTGACTTTGTACAGGAGGCAATGATTAAGACCATTGCCAAGAAAAAGAAATGGAAAAAAGCAAAATGGTTTTCTGAGTAGGCCTTACAAATAGCTGAGAAAGAAGAGAAGCTAACGACAAAGGAGAAATGAAAAGATGTGAATGCAGTGTTCCAAAGAATAGCAAGGAGAGACAAGAAAGCCTTCCTCAGTGATCAATGCAAACAAATAGAGGAAAACAAATGAATGGGGAAGACTAGAGATCCCCTCATGAAACCTAGACATACCAAGGGAACATTTCATGTAAAGATGGGCACAATAAAGGACATAAATTGTATGGATCTACAGAAGCAGAAAATATTAAGAGGTGGCAAGAATACACAGAAGAACTATACAAAAAAGACTTTCATGACTCAGATAACCACAATGGTGTGATCATTCACCTAGAGCCAGACATCGTGGAAGGCAAAGTCATGTGGGCCTTAGGAAGCATCACTATGAACAAAGCTAGTCAAAGGTGATGGAATTCCAGTTGAGCTATGTCAAATTCTAAAGATGATGCTATGAAAGTGATTCACTGAATATGCCAGCAATTTGGAAAACTCAGCAGTGACCACAGGACTGGAAATGATCACTTTTCATTCTAGTCCCAAAGAAGGACAATGCCAAAGAATTTTCAAACTACTGCACATTTGCGCTCACCTCACACTAGCAAAGTAATGCTAAAACTTTGCCAAGCCAGGCTTCAAACGTATGTGAACCGATAACTTCCAGATGTTCAAGATGGATTTAGAAAAGGCAGCAGAACCAGAGATCAAATTGCCAACATCCAATAGATCATAGAAAAGGCAAGAGAGTTCCAGAAAACCATCTACTTCTGCTTTATTGATGACTCCAAAGCCTTGACTGTGTTTAGTTCAGTTCAGTCGCTCAGTTGTGTCTGACTCTTTGCAATCCCATGGACCACACCAATGCTAGGCTTTCCTGTCCATTTCCAACTCCTGGAGCTTACTCAAACTCATGTCCATCAAGTCAGAGATGCCATCCAACCATCTCATCATCTATCGTCCCTTTCTCTTCCCTCCTTCAGTCATTCCCAGCATCTTCCCAAGAGTCTTTTCCAGTAAGTCAGTTCATTGCATCAGTTGGCCAAAGTTTTGGAGTTTCAGCTTCAGCATCAGTCTTTCCAATGAATAAACAGGAATGATTTCCTTTAGGAGTGACTGGTTGGATCTCCTTGCAGTCCAAAGACTCTCAAGAATCTTTTCCAGCATCATAGTTCAAAAGCATCCGTTCTTTGGGGCTGAGCTTTCTTTATAGTCCAACTCTTACATCTGTACCTGACTACTGGAAAAACCATAGCTTTGACTAGACAGACATTTGTTTGCCAATTAATGTCTCTGCTTTTTAATATACTGTCTATGTTAGTCTTAGCTTTTCTTCCAGGGAACAAGCATCTTAATTTGATGGCTGCAGTCACCATCTGCAGTGATTTTGGAGCCCCCCCAAAATAAAATATGATGCTGTTTCCATTGTTTCCCCATCTGTTTGCCATGAGTTGATGGGATAGGATGCCATGATTTTAGTTTTCTGAATGACTGTGTAGATCACAACAACTGTTGAAAATTCTTCAAGAGATGGGAATACCAGATCATCTTACCTGCCTCCTGAGAAATCTGTATTCAGTTCAAGAAGGAACACTTAGAACTGGACATGGAACAATGGCCTGGTTCCAAATTGGGAAAGGAGTACATCAAGGCTGTATATTGTCACTCTGCTTTTTTAGCCTGTATGCAGAATCATTTCAGTTCAGTCGCTCAGGCATGTCCAACTCTTTGTGACCCATGAATCACAGCATGCCAGGCTTCCCTGTCCATCACCAACTCCCGGAGTTCACTCAGACTCATGTCCATCGAGTCAATGATGCCATCCAGCCATCTCATCCTCTGTCATCCCCTTCTCCACCTACCCCCAATCCCTCTCAGCATCAGAGTCTTTTCCAATGAGTCAACTCTTCGCATGAAGTGACCAAAGTACTGGAGTTTCCACTTTAGCATCATTCCTTCCAAAGAAATTCCAGGGCTGATCTCCTTCAGAATGTACTGGTTGGATTGCCTTGCAGTCCAAGGGACTCTCAAGAGTCTTCTCCAACACCACAGTTCAAAAGCATCAATTCTTCCGTGCTCAGCTTTCTTCCCAGTCCAACTCTCACATCCATACATGACCACAGGAAAAACCATAGCCTTGACTAGACGGACCTTAGTCGGCAAACTGATGTCTCTGCTTTTGAATATGCTATCTAGGTTGGTCATCACTTTTCTTCCAAGGAGTAAGTGTCTTTTAATTTCATGGCTGCAGTCACTATAGACAGTGATTTGGGAGCCCCCCAAAATAAAGTCTGACACTGTTTCCACTGTTTCCCCATCTATTTCCCATAAAGTGATGTGAACAGATGCCATGATCTTCGTTTACTGAATGTTGAGCTTCAAGCCAACTTTTTCACTCTCCTCTTTCACTTTCATCAAGAGGCTTTTTAGCTCCTCTTCACTTTCTGCCATAAGGGTGGTGTCATCTGCATATCTGAGGTTATTGATATTTCTCCCAGCAGTCTTGATTCCAGCTTATGTTTCTTCCAGTCCAGCGTTTCTCATGATGTATTCTACATAGAAGTTAAATAAGCAGGGTGACAATATACAGCCTTGACGTATTCCTTTCCCTTTTTGAAACCAGTCTGTTGTTCCATGTCCAGTTCTAACTGTTGCTTCCTGACCTGCATACAGATTTCTCAAGAGGCAGGTCAGGTGGTCTGGTAGTCTCATCTCTTTCAGAATTTTCCACAGTTTATTGTGATCCACACAGTCAAAGGCTTTGGCACAGTCAATAAAGCAGAAAGAGATGTTTTTCTGGAACTCTCTTGCTTTTTCCATGATCCAGCAGTTGTTGGCAATTTGATCTCTGGTTCCTCTGCCTTTTCTAAAACCAGCTTAAACATCAGGAATTTCACAGTTCATGTATTGCTGAAGCCTTGCTTGGAGAATTTTGAGCATTACTTTACTAGCATTTGAGATGAGTGCAATTGTGCAGCAGTTTGAGCATTCTTTGGCATTGCCTTTGTTTGGGATTGGAATGAAAACTGACCTTTTCCAGTCCTGTGGCCACTGCTGAGTTTTCCAAATTTGCTGGCTTATTGAGTGCAGCACTTTCACAGCATCATCTTTCAGGATTTGAAATAGCTCAACTGGAATTCCATCACTTCCACTAGCTTTGTTGGTAGTGATGCTTTCTAAGGCCCACTTGACTTCACATTCCAGGATGTCTGGCTGTAGATGAGTGATCACACCATCGTGATTATCTGGGTTGTGAAGATCTTTTTTGTACAGTTCTTCTGTGTATTCTTGCCACCTCTTCTTAATATCTTCTGCTTCTGTTAAGTCCAGACCATTTCTGTCCTTTATTGAGCCCATCTTTGCGTGAAATGTTCCCTTGGTGTCTCTAATTTTCTTGAAGAGATCTCTAGTCTTTCCCATTCTGTTGTTTTCCTCTATTTCTTTGCATTGATCACTGAAGAAGGCTTTCTTATATCTTCTTGCTATTCTTTGGAACTCCGCATTCAGATGCTTATATCTTTCCTTTTCTCCTTTGCTTTTCGCTTCTCTTCTTTTCACAGCTATTTGTAAGGCCTCCCTCAACAGCCATTTTGCTTTTTTGCATTTCTTTTCCTTGAGGATGGTCTTGATCCCTGTCTTCTGTACAATGTCACAAACGTCACCATATTCGTCAGGCACTTTATCTATCAGATCTAGGCCCTTAAATCTATTTCTCACTTCCACTGTATAATCATATGGGATTTGATTTAGGTCATACCTGAATGGTCTAGTGGTTTTCCCTACTTTCTTCAATGTAAGTCTGAATTTGGCAGTAAGGGGTTCATGATCTGAGCCACAGTCAGCTCCTTGTCTTGTTTTTGTTGAGTGTATTGAGCTTCTCCATTTGGCTGCAAAGAATATAATTAATCTGATTTCGGTGTTGAGCATCTGGTGATGTCCATGTGTAGAGTCTTCTCTTGTGTTGTTGGAAGAGGGTATTTGCTATGACCAGTGCATTTTCTTGGCAAAACTCTATTAGTGTTTGCCCTGCTTTGTTCCATATTCCAAGGCCAAATTTGCCTGTTACTCCAGGTGTTTCTTGACTTCCGACTTTTGCATTCCAGTCCCCTATAATGAAAAGGACATCTTTTTTTTGGTGTAGTTCTAAAAGGTCTTGTAGGTCTTCATAGAACCACTCAGCTTCAGCTTCTTCAGCATTACTGGTTGGAGCATAGACTTGGATTACTGTGATATTGAGTGGTTTGCCTTGGAAATGAACAGATATCATTCTGTCATTTTTGAGATTACATCCAAGTACTGCATTTCAGACTCTTTTGTTGACCATGATAGCTACTCCATTTCTTCTAAGGGATTCCTGTCTGCAGTAGTAGATATAATGGTCATCTGAGTTAAATTCACCCATGAGTGAGTGAAGTCGCTCTTTGTGACCCCATGGACTGTAACCTACCAGGCTCCGCTGTCCATGGGATTTTCCACCCATTCCAGTCCATTTTAGTTCACTGATTCCTAGAATGTCGACGTTCACTCTTGCCATCTCTTGTTTGACCACTTCCAATTTGCCTTGATTCATGGACCTGACATTCTAGGTTCCTATGCAACATTGCTCTTTATAGCATCGGACCTTTCTTCTATCACCAGTCACATCCACAACTGGGTATTGTTTTTGCTTTGGCTCCATCCCTTCATTCTTTCTGGACTTATTTCTCCACTGATCTCCAGTAGCGTGCTGCTGGGCACCCACTGACCTGGCGAGTTACTCTTTCAGTGTCCTATCATTTTGCCTTTTCATACCGTTCATGGGGTTCTCAAGGCAAAAATACTGAAGTGGTTTGCCATTCCCTTCTCCAGTGGACCACATTCTGTCAGACTTCTCCACCATGGCTTGCCCGTCTTAGGTGGCCCCACAGGCATGGCTTAGTTTCATTGAGTTAGACAAGTGTGATTAGATTGATTAGTTTTCTGTGATTATGGTTTCAGTGTGTCTGCCCTCTTGGAACACCTACCGTCTTACTTGGGTTTCTCTTCCCTTGGATGTGGGGTATCTCTTCACGGCTGCTCCAGCAAAGCACAGCCCCTGCTCCTTACTTTTGACGAGGGGTATCTCCTCACTGCTGCACCTCCTGACCTTGAATGTGGAATAGCTCCTCTGGGTCCTCCTGCTCCTGCACAGCCACGGCTCCTTGGACGTTGGGTTGCTCCTCCCAGCTCTCGCCCCTGGCCTCAGGCGTGGGGTCGCTCCTCCCGGCCGCCGCCCTTGGCCTCGGATGTGGGGT